>NW_024039056.1:2195000-2583951 GCF_016077235.1 Cyprinodon tularosa | reverse complement strand
CATTTGGTGGTAGGTAAACAATGTCAACTCATGGGTGATCAGGTGTAACGCAGCACAGCTGATTAGGTGGGAGGGGGCACTTACCTGGTTTGGTGTGCTGGCTTGCCGTTGGATGTAGTGTTCCTAGTGATGTGTAGATAAACAGGAGCGTGCACGCACAGAGACAGAATCCAATTGCATGGCTGGAAGAGCGACGCACATCACCGGTTTATAACCTGCTGTGTTTCAAGTGTGAAATCAAGAAAGAAAATAAACAACATTTGGACACTGAGTTGTAACCAAGTCTCGCTCTTCTAGCGACCCTTTTCGGTGGGGATAAATTACAAAAAAAATAAATAAAAAAAAAAAAAAAAAAACCGAACACTTGTGCTCGAAGAAGGCTGCAAGTAGCCGGTTCGATCCCCGCAGCCTCAACTCTGGGTTGCCGAGCAAAACCCTTAATGTCCCCCTAGGCGCCACACAATGACAGCTCACTGCTCCCCAAAGTGATGGGTTAAATGCAGAGTTGATTTCCCCAATTATAGGATAAAAAAGGGATTTATGTGTACATAAATAAATATAAAGCAGTTAAGCTTTTTTTTATTATTCCTATGAATCTCACGTAGAGCCAGATGTTTTAAGGTTAAGTAAGAGGCTGCAAGCAGTTTCTGATTAAAAACTCCTTGTAGTGATTATTGATTCATGTATGTCACTTAAAAGGTTAGAAGAAAAAAGTTTATGAAAAGGATCTGTCAAATTTAATTTTTATACAGTAAGAAGCTGTATAAAAGTGTGAAAGTTGTTATACTTATTTTTTTTTAAATTAAGAAACACATTCAAATAAAGACAATCAGTATACATATGGAAGGCTGTTTAAAATAATTCTGCAATTTATTTAGATTAATCTACTCACCTGCTACTTTGTTGAAAAAATCAATTACTCTCCAAACTTCATTACTAGTTTTTCCATCTTAGGTGGCAACAACTGTTATCAAAGGTTCTGATATTTGGAAATGAATATTTTCTATTTCATGGATGTTGGTCCACTCTGCAGAATTGTTTTAATTCAGCAAAATTGCCATGTTTTCTAGGAGCACTGGGAGAATGTGGTGGAGAATCTCAATGAGATTTAGGCCCAGATTTGCCCCAAATCATTTTTTCTTATTGAATCATCTGGAATTTTTTGCTGCTTAGGATTATTGTCCTGCAGAATAATACAAATTTGCTTGCATTTGATGTCAAAAAATGTGTTTTACAGAAAAAAAAAATATCAGCCTTAGTCTTGTCAGTTCAAAAATAATTAGACCACAATGTTTTGGGAATTATCAATTTGTTTCGAAGCAGTTGTGGCATCTGATGCTCTGGTGCTTTGGACATTGTTGGTAATTTTTGGGGCAGATGGCCACCAGAGCAGGTGGTCATTGCACCATAGAAATCATTTTTGTATAATTTCTTGGCCTCTCTTGGAAGGAGTAAACACCTTTCTATGTTTTCTTCTTCTTTTGCGGATAATGCTCTTAACCATCATTCACAAGACTTCCAGGTCTGTAGAAACATTTTTGTAGCACCTTTCAGACACATAGATGTCATAAACATTTTTTCCAACTCATGATCTCAGACATGTTATATTAATGCAACTCTTAAGTTTACAGATTATGAAGCAATTAGGACAAAGAGTTGCAAGAGGAACTGAAGCAAAATTAAAAAGGTTGCTTTGGACATTTGTGTTAATTATTACTAAAATATATAATCATTATTAGCTAATTGCATGTTGTAACAAGTCAGGTTATTTTTATCTGTTTACAGATTTTCTTTTTTAATTATTTGGAGAATTTAAATGTGACAACAACGCTAGAATAAAATAAATATTTAAAGGGGAAAATGCTTTTAAAAGCAATATGCTACCTCTTGTTTTCCTTATTCACTAAATCAAACACTGTTTGTCCTAAGACCTGCTAAAGCGTAGAATGAGAAGAACAAATCTATCTCCTGTTAAGGATCTGTTTAGCAGCAAGACAGTACAGAGGGGGGGAAGCGGGTTTCTGTGCAGATCCTTCACCACACAAACCCACACTAACCCCTCAACATCGATGAGAGGTACATTAAACATTTCTCCTTTTGCATCACAAAAACTGACAGCTATGTAGGTGGATCAAAACTACAGCTCCAATGTAATGCACAGTAGTCATTTATCCACTTTTG
The DNA here is from genome assembly GCF_016077235.1 of Cyprinodon tularosa. Taxonomy (NCBI): domain Eukaryota; kingdom Metazoa; phylum Chordata; class Actinopteri; order Cyprinodontiformes; family Cyprinodontidae; genus Cyprinodon; species Cyprinodon tularosa. Next base: position 2,581,770 of record NW_024039056.1, on the reverse strand, counting down.
GTTGATTCACTTATGTTCCCATTGAAAAGGGGGCAAATATTCACAATAGTCATGGGTTTACAAGATCTGCAACAGCTGTCAACACCATTAAAGACTCAATGACTCACAAATAGTTATGCTTAGTAGTTTGGATGTTTAAATATTTCCCAAGTTCTTGCCTTCTGAACATGATAAGAGCTTCTAATGGGAGGTTGCCTCCCACTGCAAGCGAAGTTACTCTTATCAGTCTACAGGCTGCCAAACAGTCTCTGCAGTTATTACCACCATGTGACAGCCTATTATCATTCTATGACAGGTCATTACCTGCACACAGGAGCAGGGTAATGAAATAGGAAGGGGGGCACGGGGGAGACACTGTGCTATCAACAAATCAAACAGATGCTCTTTAAACTAATCCACAGCCACCGAATATAACAGCACTCGGTGTCACAGTTGACTATGTTGCTGCACTCTGTATGTGGAAGATGATGAGAATTTCTACCCAAGGGCTGCATTCAGAGAAGCAACATGCGTCCAGGTAAAGCTAACGGTAATTGACTGGATTTATCGATCGTTCATGAACTTTGCAGTGAAGGCAGGATAGATGGGGCTGAAATTATAATAAAACAATCATTCCAGAATGTGAAAGCATAGTTCAATTTACAGATTGTCAAATGCCTTGCAAATTAAATCGATGGGAAATCATTAACCCACGTGGCATATTGTTTTCTCATAATATTCCTCTATAACACAAAAACAAACCGGGTTCATGAATATAAACAGTGCAGGTCTATTAGTCCTTTCAATGGGAATCCTTCGACATATTATTTCAGGTTTAATGTGCGTCTTTGCACTAAATAAAACATTTATTACCAGAGTAGCAGAATATTAGCCTTGCTCTTGTTTTTCAGTTAACATCAGTATGTGTGTGTGTTGCTCTTATTTATAACTTAAGTCCCTTTTAGTTAACTGTATGAGATAAAAATATTTAGAGTTATTTATAATTTAGTTTGAATAAACCAATGCCTTTGTAATTTTACAAACACTGTCCACAAAAACACATGAGAGAAAACTTGCGATTATCATATTTAAACCACTGGGTGAAGCTATTGGCAGAGGAATCATTTCCATTACCCCTTTTTATACTTTGTCTTTCCCATAGAAAATACCCTTCGCTCAGTGTTTCCTTGTTTAGCCGTGCCTTTCCTGGTCACTTACAAACAATTTTATTTCAATTCATTTGGTGCACTTTTTTCCTTTTCCACAGAAAGAAGCCCTATTTACAGAGCTTCTGTGTTTGCTTGTGTCTCTTTCTTGAAGAAAACCAATGGCTGTGCTAATTGTATTAATTCCACACTCCTATTGTTTTCCTTCCCCTATAGAAAGTACCCCTGACTCAGTCTCTGTTTTCTTGTATGTGCTAGCTGTCTTTCTTCTAAACACTAAGCGTTCTGCTGCAGATGACAGCTCATATTAAGATCTGATAGAGTTTTCTTCCAGATAAAGGAGAGTCTTACCTTTCCACTCTTGCGAGATGCATGTTCAAAAGGTGGAACTGCTTGAAACTTAACAACCTGATGAAAGTGACTCTCATCTTTACAAAAGATTATATGATTCGCTTACATCTTTAGTAATTGGGTAAATCAACACTTAATTTGACCAAACCAGGTTATCCTACACTGGTTATGATTTTGGCTTATGGTTTAAATGAATTGATTCATGTATAGCTCCTGATCAAAAGTACTGCAAGATCATGTGGATGTGATTTTTCCTTCTCGATGTGCCAAATTAGCATAATCCTATTAAAACACTTGGGAAGCTTCAACTAATAATGTGTTTGTCATGCATAAAATACACATAAACCAATTTCCCTAAAAGTTTTATCATATATGTCTTAGACCAAACAGGACCACAAATAAAACATCTGCAACCATTAACGCCAGTGTTTTGTCAGTGCATTAATATTTGTTAATAATTTGTTTTGAGAGTATAGTTGAAGGTGGTTGCAAAGTTAAAAGGTATTGAAAATGTTTGTTTCTCAAAGGATGATCTAATCCTTTAAATCTTAAACTCAGGGAGCCGAAAATCAAATCAACTCTATCTGAATACATCTTTGCTTTTTCACCACAGCAACAGGCAATGAAAGGATATAAAAACAGCAGTAAATGTAACAAATTAACTTTAAAAGCCTATTTATCTAAAAAAAAAAAAAAAAAGAAAGAAATCTCAGTGAGTGTGGATCCGAATGAGGAAAGCTGTTTCACATTCAGAGACAGCCTTCGCTGAAAAGCAGCAATCAGAGCAAGGAGCAATCAGCAATCAACCTCATTCTTCTAGATTATACAACCACGAGAGCGTGAAGATTGTTTTGTTGCATCTGATGCAGCTTTTAGACCCCACCTCATCACCTACAAGCAAGAAGCTTTGTCGACTGGAGGCATAACAACACAATCCTCCCCGGCAGTGCACACAACGGCATATAAACATGCATCCCATGAACACTGTTGTGGGATGCAGAGCTGTTTACATGCTGATGTCAGTTTGCCAGTATGCAGGATCAATATATGGACACATAATGAGTTTTCACTTGCAGTCTGCAAATGGTCAGTGTGGTTCAGTGTATGTTAAGTTGTTCAGATATTTAAGCCATTTGCAAGATAAGGAAATAATATTCACTGTTGGGATTCATTTGCAGAGGCGGCTTACAAGATGCCCCACATATGATCATAAAGATTTGAGCTAAAATGTGTTTAGTCCTACAGCCTGTGGTGTACAGAGGCATGGCATGCATAATAAAAAAGATGTCAGACAATCTCACAAAGCCTCTTAAGATCAAATGAGAGTAACTAAAAACAGGAAAATCAAGGAAGAAGCAATTGAGATGGTATGAGAGGGATACTTGTTTCAATTTGAAGCATTTCCTTCAATAACTTGGTTCCAACAAATGCACCCTGGGAACTCTTATTAGATTTTTAATATCAAAATAAAAGTCTAAAATCAAATATTGAAATTTCCAAAATCTCCGTTTGATATAGAAATTTCCCTTGAACATGTAGCATTTAAAATATTTTTATTTTATTTGAAGCTTTCAATATTTTGATGTCTTAAAAGATGGCTAAAATTGCAGAGATTAAGGCTTCGAAATGAAATTCATCGAAGTTGGGCCAGATGCAACAGAGTGGTAGATTAGTTTATTTTTTAAATGTATTTATTTATTAATAATTAGCCTTCATCCAACTGTATAATTGAGAGCAAACATATATCTCATGATTTGTGGGTGGTGCAGATAATAAAACCCAACTTCGTAAATGTCTTGTTGTCAAGTGACTAGAAAAGGGCACAATCTGCAAAAAAAAAATTCAGAAAACTTACAGTAGCTCTGGAAAAATAGTAAGTAAAGTTTTAAATATGAAAATCTATAGGAATTAGTGGTGAAATTATAATATTTGTATTCAAGGTTAGGAAATAATGAATATGAAGTAGTCCGATTTTTTTATTTTCAAAAGTGTCAGCAGGAATAAAAATGTTTTTCTGACTGAATGATTTAAAAATAATTACCAGTTAGTTACTACTGTAGATCATAGATAAAACACCTGAGACAAAGATTAGCACCTCAGCATTCCATTGGTCCTCAGCACTCCCACATCTTTTTCTAAAAGTAACTTCTCACGCTTGAGGAGAATCCATCTGCCTTTTTTCACCCTGAACATTCTGCATTATTAAGAAGCCCAGCTTTACACGGGGTGTGTCAGTAAAACGTCTCTGCAGGCTTCCAGTGAAATTCCCTCAGTATCATAAGGAAAATACCCAGCAGCTCAATGTATGGAAATATATCCAGACAGTCCGATGCAGTGAATTATACACATTGCCAACAAGCATAATGCTGCAGGATAAATGAAAGCTTTAGAGCTAAAAGTTCTTAGCCTTTACTCAATATTAAGTTTATCTGACTGCTGCAGCTTGTGGTGCCTATAACATTAACATGGACACAATATAAGGTGTGAAATATTTTGCATTTTTGCATAAATACGCTGTACATCAATGCAGACATGGAGGCAATCAGCGTAGTGTTCTGCAGGAAGCCCATGATGCTTTGAAACCAGCCTCCAGTTCATGCTTTTTTTGGCTCTGGCATCTCTCATTTTCCTCTTTACAATACTATAGAATCTCTGTGAGCTTTATGTCAGGCCAGTTTGCAGCACAATAAAGCACAGGCATACTATGGTAATAAAATCATGCATTATGTCCAGCTGTGGGCAGGTGCCAAGTCCTGCTGGAAGATAAATCTTCATAAGGGTTGACAGGCGCTCTGACTTTGGACCAACACAGCAGTCCACCACTAGCAGATGATATATAAAACATAATTAAGGTGGAAAATTCAAAGTGGATCTCAAGCAGCCTAATTTGACTCAGTGTTTTTCCACCTCCCTTCAATCTCTCTGGCGTTGATTTCAAAATAGATGCACCAGCTTAGTCCTGTTCTTCTAAACCTGGCTTCACAGTTCGCTCAGGTCCTCCCTACTGTTATTTTTGCACCTTTTTCTTCACACTTTCCCCTTTCACTCATCTCTCCACGGATAAAACACAAAGCTGGCCTCTTATAAAAAAGGTTTGAAGGCTTTTCTTTCTGCTTTTAACCGAAATAGTTCCCTGAAAATTGACTTTACTCACAGACCTGGATGTGGGGGAATGGTTGCCTAGTGGTTAGGGCATAGAGCGATGAATCCTGAGGTTGTGAGTTCTAAACCCACTCCCACAGACTGACACTCTGGCTCCCTGAGCAAAGACCCTTGACCCTAAACTGCTCCTCAGGCGCTGCGAATGGCAGCCCACTGCTCCCCAAAAGGGATGGGTCAATTGCAGAGAAATCATTTCGTTTCACTGTATTTGTGACAATTTAATGGCAATAAAAACGCTGGATGTCTCAATAAAATGAGTCTCACTTTTTCAATTTAATTAAATGTCATATTCTAACTTACTGGGATGGACCTGTGAATATATATAGATATGTTTTATTAAAATCAGAGCATCATTCCTCAGCCATACTCCCTCTATGGTTTTGAAGGATGAAGGTGATAAGTTACCTCCTCGAACAGCTCCAGGCTGTACGTGTTGTCGTCATCCGCGAAGAAAACCACCCCGGAGTCCCTCCTGCTCCTGTGCTGCCGGAGCCACGCGAGAGCCGCGTTCCTCTGCTCGGTGGCGCGTGGCATCCCGGTGCGCTTGAACCTGCGGGGAGTGAACACGTGCAGGTGTGTGTATGTCACTCCGCAACGGGCCAGAAAGCGCGTCACCAGGTCGGTGCGCGAGGTCGAGTCCTCCACAACGATCCAGTGAAGCCGGGGCACTTGGCGGAACGCGTGGGCCAGCCGGGTCAGCTCCGCTTTCTGCACCGGCCGGCTGTAGGTGGGGGTGATTGCGTAGATGATGGGGAGAGATGACTGGTTCTGGGCTCCACTGGCTCCAATTGAGCCACCCCGGGGGATCCGCTGCGCCTTGCCCGTGCGCCCAGGCACCGGAGCCCGGATCGCCCTCTTACTGTCGATGTCGATCATTATGATGACAATAAGGACCCAGGGCAAGAGAATAAAGAAACGACTGAAAAACACTGATTTCATGGCGGATCCGAACTTACAATGAGCTCTTTTTCTCACTCCATCACAAACAGATATGGATCCAGGTAACTCCGATCTGCCCTTTCGAGTATTTAACCCCAAACGCACAAACGCAAAAATCCTGATCAAACTGTTTGAGGCTGATAAACCATCCTGCGTCCAGGGAGTCCTCCCTCCTCCCCCTGTTCCTCCAAGTCTTTCACCGCTCTCTGATGGGACCTCTGCGCCTCCTTGTCGTCCTTCCTTCCTTCCTTCCTCCGGCTCACTCTCTCATAACCCCGCTAATAGATTCCCATGTTCGGCCGCTCAGTGCGCGTTTTTCCTCCGAAGAAAACAAACCTTGGCGGTCCTCTCTGCATCGACGAAGCAGGGATGTGCGCCGCCGAGTAGCATCACTTGGCGAGGACGGAGCGCAGCTCGGAGTCTGAGGATAATAAGCAAGGCAGGAGGGGAGGAGCAGGTGCAGAGGAGGGGAGAGGGAGCCGGGATACTGGAGGGAGGCAGGCGAGGAAGTGATGAGAGAGAAAGAGAGAGAGAGAAAAGAGCCTCAGTGTCCGCGGATAGTTCGCGCAGGTGATGGAGAGGGATGCTTTCTGCTCAGGCTGCACTTAAAAAGTATAATTTATTTATCAAAAGCAGAAGGGTATACACTGCAAAAAAACTGAAATAAAAGTAAGTTTATTTTTCTTAAAGTAAGAGCATTTTTTTTCTTGAATTAAGCAATTAAGTGATACACTTTGTCAATGGAATAAGGTAATTTACTTTCAAATTAAGAAAAAAACAACTGCAGTCTCTTATTTCAAGTGCATAATATCTAATCATCTAAGTTGATACTTATTTTAAGAGTAAAAATCCTCATTCCATTGGCAGATCATCTTATTTAACTGCTCACTGAAGGCAAATACATTTAAATTAAGACATTTTTACTCAATTTTAGATCGTTTTTTCAGTGTATTATAATTTTTACTTTTAACTTTGAGTCATGATCTTTTGGTCTGTTATGTGTTTTTTCACATTCAGTAAATACCAGGAATACTTTTCCTTGTCATTGAAGGATGAACATAAACATTTCTTTGACTTTCTTGCACTTTTTTTTTTTCTTGGTTCCTCTTTTATTTTGTTCTCCAAGTGCTAGTTTTTTTGTGCTTTGTTTTCAAAGATTATGTTAAGGCTTAGTTCATTTTAGTTAGTTACTTCTTCCCTATTTCTTAACTTTCTGCTCTCCCCGGCTGTATTTAATCTACAGTATGCATTAACTCACCTGTCTAGAATTCCAAAATTAAAGCAAGTATTAATAGGCTTAGTTTTTGGTTTCCTCTGTCAGCGTCTGATAATGCTGCTATTTACCTGGTTTATTCCTTAATGCATTCTTATATTTTATTTATTAACTTTTTGGAATGACTTTAGTTTTAGTTTCTTTTTGTTGTAGGTTTTAAGAGTTTTATTTTCTTGATAATGTTCTCACCTGCCTGCCTTCTTCCTGCTTTTGGGTATTTCATTATACATCACTATAAAACAAACAAAAAAAGATTAAACAAAAACAAGCATAAGACAGTCAGAAATAGAAACAAAGGTAATATTAAGTTTATATTTTACTTTCAAAGTGTAGCCTCTGCACAAAACTCAATGTTCACTCATGACAAAGGATGTTAAGGCAAAGCCTCAAACAAAAGTTTATTTTAATTGGTCCATACATCTTTCCACAGATTAGAGTCAATTCAACTTCAATTCAGTTTATTTATATAGCACCACATTATTCAAAACACATGTAATCTCAAGACACTTTACAATTTAACCAGATCATACAGTCAAATTGATTCAAAGATTTCTATCTAAGGAAAACCAATTGATTGCATTGACTCATTGACTGGAAGGCAATCCCTCACACTAAGCATGCTTGTAGTGACAGTGGAGAGGAAAAAACTCCCTTTTAAGAGGAAGAAACCTCCAGCAGAACCAGACTCAATGTGAGCAGCCATCGGCTGAGGCCAACTGGGGCTCAAAGAGAATGTTTGGTTTCTCAATCAGTCTTTGGGTGAGAGTGTGTGTAATTCCTGGACAGGGCTAGCAGCCTGTCCAACTTGACAATATAACTGTTGGCTAGAGAAAAATTAAAGATGTTAGAAGTTGTCCTTGTTTTTAACTATTCAATTAAGTTTTTGTAGTAAACAATTGCAATTGGCAGTAGAAGTGCACCACAGCATGCTGGTAGTAGCATTAGGAATGATCTTCATGTTGGAATAGGGGCCTTAGGTCCAAAAGCTTCATTATGACTTCTCTTAATATAGTCCTTGATCAATCCTTGTCCCATCTGACAATTTCCCTGTTTTCCTAATGCCCTGGAGCCCACATGTCTAGCTACAAACTGCTGTTGCAATTTAAATTGGCACTTCAACAGTAATAGCTGCTATTGCCCGATCATCCTAACCAATACTCTTTCAGAGGTTGACATGCAAGATTTTCTTTCACACCTTGGGAATGATGTAAAAACTTGTGCTAAAGAGTTAAACATCTGACCACACTGTATCATTGCGTGCTCCCACACTGTAAAATATTTTAGGATATTGATGATACATAAATTCCTCCTTCTAAAGATCAGGATTAACCAATAACCTACCTGGAGATGAGAAAGACTAAGACAATGTTTACATTTGATCACTGCTGAACTTTAAGAAATGAAAATGTCATGATAGCTTTACAAAACAAAATTTAATGTGGTATACACTGTGTATTCAAAATAAAGTTTGTCCAAGTCTAAGCAAAAGTTTAAGATTATGACAACAATGCTCAAATCACCGGATTTGATTTGCAAAACACTGCAAATCAAATCTGTCTGTTGGAACACTTTGCTTAAGCAGACACATCAAAGCCTGGCTACAGTTGTGGCTGTGGCCTTGCTGATGTTTCTCATCAGCTGTTCACATGGATCAAGGAGGGTCAGCATGTTTTCCAGCATTGCACCATTGAGTCCACTGCTGAACATTGAGTGTTGCAGGCTAATTGTATTCTACTGCATAGGCTGCAATGCCTTGTTTCTGTGCTACCACACTCTTAGATTGAAAAATATGCTGTTTCGCCATCTAGTTATTTCGTAAAATAATATTTGTAGCATTTGAAGCCCTCTACCAGGGCAGTGGACGCTTCTTGAGATTGCCTAAAATGTCCAACTATCTTGCACCCTATGGCAACACAGTCAGGCGCAGCTCTTTGACTTAACACAGACTCGTTCACGGCGAGTTGTAATAAGCAGGCTATTTAACCCAGGCTTGCAACACAGCACTCCTCCATTGCCTTTGCTATGTTATACGCATTTGAGGACAACATGCACAAAGTCCTTCTCTTATTCAACCTCTTTTCATAGCTTTGAGAGTGTGATAAATCAGTGTACCTGTGTGTGATCCGGGCAACCCCTGAGACTGCAGCAAAGACCTGAATAGTTTAAAGTCTGTACCCGATGGCTGTGCATTCATACTGATCATGCTTAAGGGCTGACATCACAAGCCCAAATATCTGTTTTATAATACCTATTATGAAATATGTTATTGTAAAATATCTATTGTCAATATATATTTTGAAACGATATTCACATTTCTTTCATACTTTGATTGACTGCAATGTTCTTGCTGTCAATCAAAGTATGAAAGCATTTTGTGACAGCATCCTACTTAGCTGGAAAACACACATCAGGAAAGTAGCAATAACTCAGTATGATAAACCGCAGCTCCATGCGGCTAATGAGCCGAGAAGGTTGAAGGGCTGCTTGTCAAGCACCATAATTTCCATTAAGTCTTCAGTCGCTTTAGCCCTTTTGTCCTCTCAGGTAATTTCTTTCTGTTTTTTAAAAGCCTTGCCAGGTGAGTCAAGTGATGAGATCTTCTTGAAGGCTGGCTTGTTGCTAACACCTTGAACAGTGCAACTAAAACAGTGTGAATAACTCCAATAAGACAATAGTTGTGTTAAAAAAAGACTGATTAATTTGGACGTGTTAAAGGTTGTGCTGCGTTTCCCTCCTTATGAAACTTTCTTTAAACATTTGTTGCACAAGGCCCTCATATTGTCCTCCTCTGAAACTCTACGGAGGTTCCACACTACAGTACAGCCGCCATGTTCTCTGGCTACAGTTGCACCTTGTACTACATTGAAGTTGTTTCAGGAGATAAGTTACCTCCTCCTTTCGGAGGGTGGGAGTCAATCTTTCATCCTTATGTCTATGGTTTGTATCTAAAGAAATGGGGTAATTGGTCAAATATAATTATTGAAATTATGACCATTGCTTATTTGATAGTTATTTTCCCAATAACTGTTGTACATCCTTAAAATTAATTAATTATTGTGGTAAAGTAGTTTTACTTCAAGCTCTTAAACTACCATTACTTTAAGAATTATATTTCAGTCAGTTTATTGCAGTTTAGATTAGTGTGGTTGCCTTGAAATCCGACAATAAGTGAAAAACAGATTACATGACTGGATTTTTTGTTTTAATGCTCATGTTTTGTTTTAATGTTCTCACGCCAAGATAAGAGCCACAACAAAATCACGCCTATCTACCCATCACATTGGGTTACACTAATATCAGGTCCAGGAGGAAAACCTTAAGATTCCTCTCCTTATAAGGGTTATTTAGTCACTGCAGGAGGTTGTGGATCTCCTCGGGTTCAACTTCCAGATGGATATGTTCCTAAAATTTCCAAAGAGTGTCACCTATGAGAATTTTGTACAGTTTTTGGAAGAGGGGAAAAGATTTTGACCCTATAAGACTTGCTATGTAGTTCAGAGGATTTTGTGCGGGTGCTGCTGGAGGATTTGGAACTAGTGTGGCAAATTCTTTCATAACTAAAATCAAAATCTGTGTCTTCATTGTTAACAGTTAAACTTGCTCCCTGTCCATTAAAACAAGTGATTAAGAAGTTGTGAAATATCCCTGGTTTACTGTACCACTGAGATAGTGTTTTCTAAAAACAATAAGATGAAAAGAGAGGATCCATTTGCTGATGTTTGACACTGATTAAGTTGCAAAGCTTTCTCTCTTAGTGGTGTTGTGCACTTCAGCCGAGAAGCTAATCATTGATGGGTAATTATGCACACAACACGGATCAAGGGATCTGTTGGGAGGAAAAGGGAGAAGAAATCACTGAGCTATGCTAATAGAGTTGGTTCACACCAAACTAATTGCAGGAAAACAAGCTCATAATTCCACAGGATGAAAGCACCATCGATTGGAAGAACCTGATAGCAATCAGAGTTTTAATTTTTTTTCCATTGTAAGGGGGTAGTTAAATGAAGAGAGGCAGTAAAAAGCAACATTACTGTTTGCAGTATTTTTGGCTTAATGACACTTATAGGGTTTTACATTGCCCTCAAGAAAAATAACTTCTGGAAGCATAATCAATCTCATGCTCAGTGATTTGGGGGAAAACCAAATAATGGGTTTATTCAGTGATAAATCACTTTTAGTTGGCTGGTGTGACGATAGCAGGGGGCTTAATGGGCTCTAGTCCAATATTACATTGTCATGCTTTATCAAACTTGATGGCACATTCTTCCATCTGTTCACACACAGCAATTTAGAAATTAAGATGATGCATCAGGTGGGATTCTGGTTTAAAATGATCATTTTGGTTAAGATTTCTTCTAGTATAAGCAGCCATCATTGAAGGGGCACAGCACTTTGATTGGAGACAATGGCTTGCCTAAAGGATTACTTCGGGGGGTAAAAATGAAAATCTAACATTGTCTTATCTATTTCTACAAAGTAGGAACTAGTAGCCTCAAGTTACAGCTGAAGGTGAGTGCTTTGTCCAGGGCTGATGCTGAGAAACTAGTACATACATTTTTACCTCAAGAGTGGACTATTGTAATTCTGTACTATTCTGTACTACCAAACAATTATCCAGTGAACATACTGTCCAGGAAACAGACAGGTCCTGTGCCCCAGAAACAAATGTGTAACCTCAGAGGTAAGACAAAGCCCAACCATTCCAATGCTCAATCAACAACATTGGCTGAAAGGCCACTGAGAGAGGAAGAAGTCACTGCTCCAAAAACAAATTTAAAATGAGGTTGTTGTTTGGAAATACAGACAGAAGCCTGAGTGAATATATTTTGCATCTGGGATAAAGATGGGGAAGCTTGAAGTCCTAGAACATTATCTCAGGTTTCAGGGTTACAGCAGGTCAGGGTGTCTTTTGCCGGAGAATGGATTTTTGTACACAAATTAGATGTCATCACATGGAAAGAACATTATGTTAAAATACTGAAGCAACCCTGAAGAAGTCAATCTCATACTTAAATTTAACTATATGGTTGATTTCTTCAGTTTTTCTTAAGTATTTTCAGATATTGTATAAAAAGATATATTAGGTCTAACAAAGTAATATTTGGACGGGTCTTTGTTGCGACAAAAGGCAAGAGACACAATAAGAAAGTAAAGCATTCTGATGAAAACCAGAGTTCCTTTTTTTCAGGGAAGTTACCTTACTCTCATTTTTGTCAATCAGCCTGACAAACTCAGAGTAGAAACACTCCAGGGACAGTTTGGTGACAGTCTCTCGATGCTTAAGCATGACGGAGAGCCCTGTCACAATGAAACATTTTTAAGAAATAATAGAAATTGAAAATGTAGACTCTCAATTTGTAAAAATCTTCAGATATCACTCCTACAGAAGTCAACAAACTGTAATCAATTTCAACTACTGATAAGACCAGAAGGGTTCTTAATGAATAAAGATTCATGGAAGTTTTCTTAGAGAACATAAGTGGAGTTTTGTGAGTTACAGCCTTAATAACTCTTCAAATATTTTATTTTTTGCTCAGTTCTTTAAACAAAAATATGTGAAAAACATTATATATCCTTGTGTAACTGGCATGACAGTGCTAACTATCTGTGTCAAAACTTCTAGTCGTCATGTTCATCACCCATCTTCAACGTCAAGCTTTGTGGAAATCTTTTTCCATCTGCGCCTTCTGTCATGCCATTATTTTTGTCAGCTAGAAGTCAAACTGTCTTCCCAGACACCTTGTTTTGTATCAGCAATGCTTTTCATGCAGAAGCAGTTAGTAACATTTACTTTCCACAAGGATGAGACTGAACTACCTCAGTAACAAAAATATTCTACAGCTGACCAAATTTAAGCTGAAAACTATTTTTTTTTCAGCTTCAATAATTTATTAAAAACTGAAGCTGTTAAAATATTCTTCATAATGCTTATTAAAACCGATGTGTACCACAGGATTCATTTTATGCTAATATTTCAGTGCTCTGGAGGCATCATTAAGGTGCACTAGTTGGACAGAAAATTGTGAAATTAGACTTGCGCTAATGAAGAGCAGCAGGTAAATTTACTCTGAGACTGCATGGCCTCTGTCAAGGCTGAATAAAAATGGCTCCTGAATCGGGTTATTTTTAACCCTTTCAAATATTTTATTACTGTTTAAACATGGAAATCAGTCTGCTCTCTAGCATACTGTTTTCATATGGAATATAGGCGCCTTTTCTGATTTGTCACATTGCAACTGTTAACCTTTCATTATTAAGTGGTTGTGGATGTAGATAAAAGAAAAACATTTTGAATCTACTTCAGAGCTTAACCGCTTGACTTTGACATAGATTATTTCTGTTAACAGCTTTAATCCTGATTAGTGTTCTCCTTTATCTTTGTGGCAGCACAATTTATTTTGGATCTACTTTATCTATACATTTCCACACACTTTAAAGTGGCAATATGTGAACTGGTCTGAGATTGCTTTGCTATTGTATATAAAATCAGTCTGGACTTAGTGGTTGCTCTGGGCAGAGTTCTGGATTACCAGATCCCAGCAGGACTCCTGCAGGAGGAGGACCTCCTGTTTGAAACACAGAGAAACAAATCAGTCAAGGCAGATAAAAAAGGTGCTGGCAAGTTAGGTTCTAAAAAATATACAAACATGAAAATAAAGTGGCTTTGGTAGAAGCACATTTTCCTCACAGCTTTAAAAGTTTGGGGATTTTATTCATAAAAAAAAGCACAGGCTCTGCCAGATTGAAGCTGAACATTGGTTGTCAGGCTGTACCAAAATGTTTAAAGTGGATTTCAATTTTGTCTTACTTTGCCATTGATGCTCTTTATATCAATCCATTTCAGCTCTGAAACATGGCGTGCTTTCACCATGCTGGAGGATCAGTCTCTGTCTAAGGCTGGAGGTACAGAATTATTTTAGTTATCAGCTAATCTATAAATATTTTTCCATCCATCCATTTTCCACGACGCTTATCCCTGCTGGTGCCTACAGTATCTCTAGCCTTCAATGGGCGAGAGGCGGGGTACACCCTGGACAGGTCGTCAGTCTGTCACAGGGCAACACACACCTAAAGAGAGTTTAGAGAAGTCAAGTAACCTACAGTAACAGTCATGTTTTCGGACAGTGGAAAGTTGCCAGAGTACCCGGAAAGAACGCACACATGCATGGGGAGAACATGCAAACTCCATGCAGAAAGACCCTGGGCCAGGAATCGAACCTGAAACCTTCTTTACGCGATGCAGCAGTGCTACCCATTGTGTCACTGTGCAACCCTAAATATTTTTCCATTAATCTAAAAAGATATACATGTATTCGTCATCTTCTGCTCAATCCAGGATTGGGGCACGAGAGCAGCAGTCTCAGCAGCGACTCCCAGATTTTGCCCGGCAACCTCCTCCAGGTCAGCTCATTTTAACCGCTTGATTTCATGACTATAGGTGAGCTTAGAAACGCAGACCAACCAGTACATCAAGAGCTTTGCCTTTTTGCTCTGCTCCCTTTTCACCACAACTGAACAATTCAGCTATTGCATTATAGCAGCTGCCACATCGATCCGTCTATTGATCTCCCGCTGCATTCTCCCTGAACAGGACCCCAAGATACTTGAACTCCTTCATTTGAGGTAGGAACTGTCGTCCAACCTGAAAGGAGCAAGCCACCTTTTTCTGGTTAAGAACCAGGGCCTTGGATTTGTGAGCTGCTTCACACTCAGCTGCAACAGCCCCAGCACATTTAGTAGGTCTTGGCAGGAGGGGGTCAGCAGAACCACATCATTTGCAAGCAAAAAAAAATAATAATTCAGCAAAATATGAATGTACCATTTTGTGTGTGATTTTGAGCTTTTGATTATAGTACAGTACAACAATAAATTGCCTTTTCATTGAAATTTTAATTCACCTAGATGCACTTTTACTGATAACAGAATTAGCTCCTGTTTAGCTTAACAAAATCTCACCAGAGAAGAAAATGTTGGTGCAAAATGCAGGGACAAGAAAAATGGAGAAAGAACAAAAAATATGTTCTTGTTCCTGAAGCCCTGGAGGGTGCCGATCCACTGTACAATCCTCACTGCTCCCTTCCTTCACACACCGCTGAGACAGATGATTGAAGATGGAAAATACAAAGGAGAAAGTAAAAGCTCTGCCGGCAGGGGAACTGAGAGAGCAAAACGCAGGGAATGACTGAATGAAAGCAACTACGACAGGGAGAACAAACCAATGAAAAATAAGGGAGCATGAGAAGGAAATCAAGCAAAGTAAGTTGGTAAAGATGGATGTTAGAATCTTCCCAGAGTCTCTGAAGTCGGAGCAGGTGCAGAGAAACCAAGACCAACTATCTGGTGCACACTGGCTTCTCCTTGCACATAAATCACAGCTGAAAATGCAATTATATGATAATTCACAGTACAATTCAATTTAGGGGCGCTATTCAAATGCACTCAAATATGGCAGTGCCATCACAACACATTTGTCAACACCATTAGCATAGAAATAAGATTCAGTCCCACTCATCTGCAGGCCACTGAGTTATGATCCACTCTCTAGCTAGAATGAGACTCAGTCCACAGGCAGCGCTTGACATTTGATGGCCTCGGCTCTCTAAAAAGTCAAGAGTTTAATACTCTGTTAGATGTTCGACTGATCAGTCCTCTGACTCCTGACATTCTCTTAAATATGGATGGGAATGATGGATCTTGCTTAGAATGCATTTGACTGAATTTATAGTTCATAACGCAGACAGAGAAATAGTTTTGACATTTAAGCGTCAATAGCAGAAACTTTCTGACATTTACTGTCTTTCTATTTAATGATGCCTGCAGATGAATACAGAGATTGTGTTGTATCTGTTACATAAGAAAGCTGAAACAGACAAATATAGCCTTTTGCTGTTTTCTTTATATTACTTAGCAGAATGAGCAGAGTGACAGAGCTCTCTAGTAAACTAAATGATTCAGTCAGCTGCTTTTAACTGCTGGGCCTGATGTGATTGTATGAGATCAATCAAATAAGAAAATTACTCATAGAAGCAGAGCAATCAGCAAAATCCTGGAGCAGTCAAACAAACAAACAAAAAAAAGATTTTTACAGTATCAGCTATCAGAAGTAGCAGGATTTTCCTTCTTTCTTCATCCTTACAAGCAGGAAAAAAGTCAGCAAATAACATAATGTAACACACCCAGTAGGAAGGAGCAGACCAGAGGTTATCTGGCAGGACATCTTAAACGGAGAGCTTCAGTAGTTTATGTCAAAGTGTTTCTTAGAATGCTGTACAACTAAAATGATTCTCTACAACAAAGTTGTACACACACACATACACATGCACACACCTACTTGTTCTGCCATAGTGAGAACCATAGACTCCCATTGACTTCTGTTGTTTTTTAGTAATTTTCGGTAATTTTCAACCCTTTCTATGCCCTAATACTAAAACTAACTCTAAACCTAACCATTACCAATGCATACCTCACCCTAACTCTAACCAATTAACACCTTAGCCCTAAACCTAACCGTTAGTAAAATAGCATGTGAGGACCAGCAAAATGTCCTCACTTTGCAATAACTGGTCATCAATTTGATGGTGAAATTGGACAAATGGTCCTCACTCTGAGGGCACAAGCACATATTCATTTTCTTTTTATTTCTGCAAATAGAACCTGCCTGAAAGGATGAAGTGGGTTAAAAGATCCCAAAAGCAACACACCATGTTGAATGAGTTAAAGAAATTTGAGATGGATGACAAAGTTAGGGAAATCTACATGCTTGGAAAAGGGTTCAGAGAACCATTATGCTCAGAATGGATGGATGGATGGATGGATGGATAATAATTCCCCATTGTAAGAGTTAATTTCAGCTATTTTTTTTAGAATGAGCTTGTTCTCTTTGCATTGCTTGATGCTTTTTAATAATTTTTCAAAGTCCTTGCTTTTTAGCAAAGCCTGTTGACTCACAAAAGAACACTGAAAGCATGAAATTGTTTCAGACTAAAAGCCAGGAGAAAGTCAGCTCCGGAGAAATTGGCTTGTGAAGAAAGCAGCAGGTGGTTCTTGTTTGCTTTTTTTCCTGCTTTCTCAGAATCTGCAATTCAATTTAACTTATTCAACTCGTTGACACACATAAAAGCAGTTGTTGATGGTTTTTGCCATTAGATTTCTAAAGGTTCTATATGAGGCTTTTTTCAAGTGTCGAAACTTGACTACCTGTATTTATATGATGTCATTTTGGGCATTGAAGAGTTATAAAACAATTTTTATTTTCTAGGGCAATTTTTGCAAACTGGAAGAACAACAATTGGCTTCAAACTAATTTTTTATGATTTCTAAGGTAAAAAAACATGAAACATCTGCAAGCAAAATTTAAATGAATACTATAACTGTTTTACTGCCAGATGCTCTGGAAACTGCATGTAGAAATACATTGCCCCACAAGTTATAGATCCATTTGAGGACCTGCAGGCTGCTTACTGTACACTGTGAACCACTTACTGACCTGTTTGTGTACGAAACTACGTTAAAACTGGTCAATTCATTATGGCTATTGATGCTTCAGGTTCGGAAGCAGATTTTTTTTAAATTGGATGATTTTACTCCGGTTTTGCAATCAGATTAATGGGCAATTCTAGACAGGGGCCAAAAAAAAAGGCAAGTGTCCCTGTAGAACTGGTCTTGGCTCCTGCCATGGCCCCTGTACTGAAAAAGTTTAATGTGATTGTTTGCATTGGCATAACAACCGTAATCGATTGGTCCCTTAGATGAATGCAATTCTTTAAATTTAAAGATTCACTTTAACAAAGATCTTAAATCTTAAGGTGTTGTATTTTTAGCTTCAGCTGTTTTGAGATAAGCTCACAGTTTTAATTTGCTAGGACAGTTTTTCCAGAGCTTTAAGTGGCTTTTTGGCTCTCAAATTACCAATTTTTATCCTTACAACCCCCACTGCACGGGTGATCTAGAGGGGGGGTATCGCCAACTTAGCCATCCATTGCCCCCGTGTACCATGTGATGTGTTGTTCCCACTGGGATGTCATTCACCATTTGGGGAACAAGTAGTTCTCCTCTAAACCAGTGGGTGGCAGCAGTGATACCATCATGTGTATTATCCTACTAAGCCAACACTAAGTAACTTTTCTACTGTCCAAATATATTTTCATAACTTTTCACAGAAAGTGACAGATAGTTGAAGTTTGAACTTTAAGTTTGGGTTGATTTTGGCTCCACCCAGTGGACAACAGCTGTATGATGTTGCCTTAAGGAAGAAAGCATTTCCCATGAGGATTACAGCGTATTACTCCATAGCACATGAATCCTGTTCTCACAGTCACCTGCAGTTTGATTGAACTATATATATATTTCTGTTTCCAGTCACTCCATGAATAGTGATGAAGTAATAAATCTGATATTGGCAAACAATGTCATATAAGGATGATAAAAATAAGAAACATTTAACTTTTGTTTTGTACTGTATTCCTGCACAGGAATATTATTCCTGCACTATTTTATGAAGATTGAAAAGTAACTTAGTGTTGGTTGAAGATTGAGCCTGAACTGTTTTCAGCACCTAAATGTTTTAATCCACCCCTCAGTGCACTCCTAGCTACATTAGAATCACCACTAATCAGATAATTTATTAGTTTAATAATGCGTTACATTTTTTTTATTTGCAGTTTTGAAATAGTAAAACCCTTCAAAAATAAGTACTGTATTTCAAACAAAGACTCAAGAGCAAAGTCATTTAACTGCACTTTAAGGTAAAATCTGCAAACCTTCTAGGTGTGATGTGTGGACTTCTTCACAATTTGGCCAAAAACTGAAATATTAACTGATAGGCTTTTTGTTGCTCTATCAGTGTGTACAGTTTAATTTCAACACCCAGTTTCTTTGATTCACTACATCAATGTGTAATATACTATCAAAACCAGGACACAGAAAGCATACTCTAATTATAGCCCCTCTGGAGGGATGTGTGCATTTGCAGGGAGGAAGAGAAGCTGTTCAGATGTCTCGAGTCTAGACAGAGGATCTAGAGTCCATCAAAGTGCTAACATGACAAACTAGACAAATAAAGCTACAGCAGCCTAGTTTAAAGAGCATCGTAAACCATTCCTCATCCTTCCAGGTTACAAATTTCACTGTAAATTGTTTCAGTTTTATTGTAAAGGAATCAATACTTGGTTTTGAAAATTATTTCAAATCTGTGTAGACCCACTGAGTTATTTCTCTTTTTCTTTTTTTTTTTGAGGTATGGTAGATATCTAACAGGTTTGCAGTTTTGGCAAAATTGCCAAATTAATTATTATCTTATGGCAATAATCTATAAACGACTGTATTTTATCAAAACTTGAAGCTTAAGCTTTACAGCTAGATTTAGATGTAAACTTCATGCAGATGGCCAGCAGAGAGATACATTTACTCCACTTGTAAAAATTCAAAAATTCCTTTTTCCAGTTGAGCTGGATTTAAAAAGACAGATGTTCTTTCCTAACTCCTGCTTCCCTTCCAGCAATCTTTTTTTCAACAAGTTGATTTTAGGCTTATATTATATATCTGAGCTATATATGGCATGATTTTCCATGCATCCACTATCTTTCCTAGCTCTTGGCCAAACATTATCTTTGCATAAAACCCAACATTCATCTTGGACACAAATACTTCATATCACAGTCTATGCAGAGACAATGATGTCTATCAAGGAAAGCTTCTTGAATGGACCCAGCAGCCAAGCAAGCTGCTCTTTAACTAACCTTGAACTGCTGACAACATGATACGCCATTAGCATAATAAACAAACCCTTTAGAAACACGGCATCTGGATGTATTATGGTAACTGTAGCTTCAAAAAAAATCTCACTACTGTATATAGTTTTGTTTTTAACATCGAATTTTAAATAAGCTTAAAGGATTGTTTATATACACACACACACATATAGCAAAATTATACTCAAAATAGGTTAACGAATTAGGTCGATTTGCATAAGTGGTATCAGAGCAGGGGTACTCAATACAAATTCAAAGCATGTGAAGACCAAATATCTTGCTTCCGCTTCACATGCACTCTTTTGCATCGGCCTTTGACATAACAGCGATATATAATATGAAGTGTGGGATTCTAAGATGACAAACAGTTACAAAGTTCAGATGTGGTGGTGGTGGTACAGGGTGTTAAGCAGGCAACCCACCTTCCAAGGCTTTGGGCCTTGATGCAGTCGTCACAAGTTTGAGTCCAGGCTTAGTGACCTTTGTCACATGTCTTACCCTCTTTAAACCCCCATTCCCTATATTTTTTAGAAGCTAATGGTATTTGGGAGGTAGTGGCATAGAAATGTGTCAAGAAACCTGTACTAAGAAACATAAACTAGAAAATCAAGTGGGGAAATACTAACAAATATCTAAAGTAATCAAAATAATCTCCAAAACATTCATTCTTTCTTTGGATTTTTGGAGAAAACTAAATCTATGCAGACTAAAAAACCTATTTTAAGGTGGACAAAAGCTATTTAAAGAAGTTAGGGGGCTGCTTTGGCAAGTTTTAAAGTTTAATGTCCCACTTCTACATAAACACACAATATCTCAAGGTGTGAAGAGTGAGGGATAAACTTCTTTAAAAAAAAGAGTATGAAGAATGATACATACTGGTATACAAAAACTAGGTTTCCTTTCCTTTCCCTTTTCTAGGCTGACCAGATAAAACTGCTGTGAAGATATTTCTGTTTGCCTCCTGTTTACCTGTCTCTCTCCATACTATTTATCTTCTTCTTTTTGTTGATTTTTAGGCTCATCTTCTCCCCCTCCCTTTTCCATTTCATTCCCTTTCCTACCCGCTTTGATATTAATCTTGTTTATTTGCTCTCTTTCAGAGAGTGCTCACGCAATCTAAGCTGATTTATTTAAAAAAAAAAAAAAAGTTACGGAGGTAATACAATTCAGAGGTGAGAAAAACAAACAAACACACAGACAGAAAGAGCAGTTGGATGACTTTCATCAAAGAGCAGCTGCGAGACATAGAGACTGGGTCTGAAAGTGACAGAATGGCTGCCAAGCCCCCCTAGGTGGGAATATGTGAACCATGGAGGTGCATCTAAAGGTACATTCCGTCGCTCTCTTTCCTGACTCTCACCCTGACTTATCTTTGCTTACATCTCAGCACTCAGCTTGGATACAATCACTGCACCTTACATAATTCCTGCAGTAACAATGATGTCTGTAGATGCAATAGCACAGTAGACCTTCCTGAGTGTGAAGAGTAACTAAAACATTTTTTTTTAACTAACCTTGAACTGCTAACACGATGTTGCATTAGGAGAATATACAAACCCTTTAGAAACACAACATTTTATGTAAAAAACTAAATTTCAAAAAAAGGAAAAGGACTGAGAGTTATGTTAACAGGTAATTAAGAATATTCACATGTAGAAATGGAATAACAGCTGAACTCTGCAGAACCAGCTGAAGGAAAGACCTTCCTTTGAGCCTCTGGCCAGCAGATATGACCCAAGAAGTCCCAATGTGTCAAATGAAAGAGGAATTACAAAAAACTAAGAAAGAATAAAATAAAATAAAAACCAGAAAACAATAAATACAAATTAAAATGGCTTTAATATTTCAGAAACAATTAAGGTAGCAATTCTTTATTATTTCGAAGAACTCACAGCCATTTGAATTCGCCAGTTGGAATATATGTACACTTTGCTATAATTTTCAACAAAACAATAAAGTTTAGTAAGCATATTTTTTATATTTTCTTAACTAAAAAGCTTTTTTAGAAAGTTTTTGTAAAACAATTAAAGTATTTAGTCAATGTCTTCAATCAAAGTCAACATTGTTGTAAACAAGCAGCACTTTTAGCAAAATTCTTGCTTTGATTCTTGAGGAAGGGGGAGGAGAACAAACTAACTGGGTTTTAAAAGGAACTGCTGTCCACCTCTAATCGACATTTGATTTATGAAACTGAAGCTGATCTCAGAGAATATACAGTTTACCATTTGTGCAGTTTGGCAACACCATTCAAGTCTTTCTATGAAAATAATGTTTTAAATCTAAATATTTTAATTTAATATTTGTCAAATAGATATAATGAAAGCATATTGTTAATAAAGCTTTAATAAAGTTTTACCCTTATAGATGCACAATGGAAAAAGGTTCAATTAGGTTCAGAAAGCCACTGCTTTTGCCCCTCCTAAAATACTGTGCAAAATAATTAAGTTGGAAGCTGGTTTATTTGCTGCCAGACTGTAGCAGCATGAGAAGTTTTCAAACACACACAGCTAAGAAGCTGTGAGTTTAAACACTTGGTGGTTATCTATCTAATCAATTTAGCTAAAAATGGGACAAACCCGTGCCAGAGTCATGCAGCAAAACATTGTCCTTGTTATTTCTATACAAACCTATTTTGTTACTAGGATGTCTGAAAAATGAAGCTACTCTAAAACCTTCAGTTGAAACTTATTGCTGAAACTACAGTTCTGGAGTTTTATTCCAGTTTTGCTACCAAAAATATTTCTATCGACAATAGAAAGTAACCCTGGATCAGTGCTTTATTATTTTCAGTCTTCCTGCTGGAAGAAGGTTACTGACAGGACAGAGTGGAAAAAGGGAATTGGACTGAACAGGTACAATCTAAGACCAAACCTAAGCAGCTGGCCTAGAGACAGAAATATAAGAAAACATTGCCCTCTTGTGGTAAATGATGTAGGTGTAAAATGAAAAAAACGAAAATGTTACCCTTAAAATAAAATGAAAAGTAATTTATTTATTTGTTCATCTGAAGCAAATCAATTTCAATTTTTTTTTTCTTTTCTTTTCAGAGAAACTCTAATAAATTATTTCATTTCCTTCTGGGCACATAACAGTATTTTTTCCAACAAACAAGGTTGTAAGAAAGTCAATTTAATTCATGTAATATCTTCCTTTGATAAACAGTCCCTAGTGCTTCACAGAAAAAGTGTAAAAACATAATAAAATCAAATTATTTTTAGGAAAACAGAATAATAACAATACGTGCTTGAATAGAACAACATAAAAATAGTCAAGACCGATGAAGAAAACAAAAAACAAAAGAGGCTTATTCAACAAAGAAGGCTCAGCAGCCCTGAAAAAGAGATTACACTGAGTTTAGCTTCTAGTATTAGGAATATTAATATATTTTTTTTTTACTTCAGGACTGGATTGTTCCTATCAAAATATATTCTCAGGACAAAGCAGGCCATCCTCATTAGCTTTTTGAGCTTCTTGAAGTCATTAGCTCTGTGCTTTTACCCCAGCAGATGAAGGCACAGGATAGACTTAGAGAAGATCTGTAGTATCTTTCTCAACAAACACAAACTGCTCTGTCCCTTTTTGTAGATTACTTCACAGTTGCATCTCCAGTCGAGTCTTTTGTGCAGGTGAAAACAAAGGTTATTGTACTCCTTCAACTTCTTTTCCTTGATGTTAATAGAATTTGACTTGTGCTGGTTTCTTTTTGGTGCAGTGGGTAGCACTGCTGCCTTGCAGCAAGAAGACTCTGGGGTCGGTTCCTGGCCCGGGGTCTTTCTGCATGGAGGTTGCATGTTCCCCAGTTTGCATGTGTGGGTTCTCTCCGGGTACTCTGGCTTCCTCCCACAGTCCAAAAGCATGACTGTTAGGTTAAAAGGCTTCTCTAAATTCTCCTTAAGTGTGAGTGAGTGTGTGTGTGAATTAGGGCTGCAACTAACGATTATTTTAAAAATCGATGAATCGGACGATTATTTTTTCGATTAATCGATGAATCGGACAAAATATATTTTTTATATTAACCTCTTTATTCCAAAATAAACATTTTAGACAGAACAAACAAGCACACAAGTACAGGTTGCTCATTAACTGTATTGGTGCAATATGAAAAATAAATGTTTGTGTTAAAACTACGCAAACTTACATGAGAAATGTAGATGTACATCCACAAAATATAGGGTACTTTGTTTCATAAAGCGCATAAAAAGACATTTTTGTTTTTAAAAGCCTCTAAGGGGTTCAAACAATAGGCCCCCCCATTTCAACAAATGAGTTTTTTTAGACTAGAAGAGTTCTGCCTTTTAAGACAGGAAAGTACAGCAGTTAAAGTTGCTACTTGAGAAAATACTGAACCATAGAGATAAAAATAGCCCTGTGATTCAAATTATAAATTGTATTTGGAATAAAAATGAGAGAACTAGGGGTGCTAAAAAACACATCCTCCAAAGACAGATATTTACATGGGAATGTGGCAGATAATTAATTGACATATTACTGATCTTGCTGGATTTTATTCTGCTTTACTTCTATAAATTGCAGGATCTTCTTTACTTTATCTTTGCCAGAAGATTTAAACTTTAAAAGCCTTGCCCTCATAATTTGCAAGTTAATTTATTTATAAAGTAAATATAAACGCTGCTTAAACTAATTCAAATGAAATTAAAAGTAAAATAAGTAGCCAACCTTATTACTGTCTGTAAGTAACTGTCTGTAGGTAGGTAAGGAAAGCATCAGATGAGCTACCTGAGAAACTAACGTAACGTTTCCCCCACTTTAAAACCAAACAAACATGGTGGTTCCGTGCCATGTTAATTTCTTTTGAAAAAAGTTGCATGTTATCACTTTTTTCGCTTTACAAAGCACAGGCTATTTTAATTATTGTGATCAATTTGCGCCGTCAATCCCGGTGCATGCGCGCTTCATTTGCAGTCTGGACGCTGAGGCTCTGACTGAGAGGGACTACTGCGGGAAAACGCGGTTGGTGTGGGGGAGGCGCCCCACGGCAGAGTAGGAACGATACATGCTTTCACGTAAGAGTCTCCAAAAGCCGCCAGTGACACCGAAAAAAGTCGCCAGATTTGTCGCTAGTCGCTTTTTTGAAAAATAGTCGCTGGAGGGGTCTGAAAAGTCGCGGAGTTGGCAACACTGCACCTGCGGCGCTGACTCGCTCTGCCGTATTTTTTTTTCTTCCTCTTTCAGTCAAGAGGCAGTGATGACGGCGCGGCGGATGACGCAATAATCGCGCGACACAACTAATCGATGATGAAATTCGTTGCCAACGCTTTTAAAAGTAGATTTTTATCGATTTTATCGATTCGTTGTTGCAGCCCTAGTGTGAATGGTTGTTTGTCCTGTTTGTCTCCGTGTTGCCGTGCAATGGACGGACGACCTGCCCAGGGTGTACCCAACCTCTCACCTGTAGACAGCCAGAGATAGGCACCTGCACCCCTTGCAACCCTGTTTGGGATAACCGTGTCAGAAAATGGATGGATGGTTTCTTCTGTATTCTACAAGCATCTCCCTAGTTTTATTGTTTTGTTTGTTTTTCTCATTCAGGATGGGATGACTGTTTCCACATTATGCCACAAGGTGTTTCACCAGCTATCTATACTCTGATTTTTGTCCGTCTATGATGCACACCTGCTGAGTCATCTCAGCATTTCTGCAGATGAAAGGAGTCTGTCTGGGAGTCAAAGATCTAAAGAATAAAAAGAATTACCATCTGCTGTGGGGCTCCTAGACTGTTGACCCTTTAGTGTCACAAACTATGGTCTGTTTTTTAGGTAGTCTTTTATCCAAGGGATTTTTCATGCCTCCACCTGAGTCTTTTAGAGAGTTGATAAAGCAAACCAGGCTGAAAACCAGGCTGATTTGTGTTAAATGCACTGTGCTGTCTGCTAGGTCTAAATGGCAGGGAGTTTGTTGTAGCAGGTGTATGATCTCATCTTCAACTTTAATTTCAGAGTTATATGAAGACTGCAGAGGGTTCTAGCAGCTTCTTGTTGGCCTTATCATGTGGACAACAAGAGCATCTGGGGGACAGTGATTCGCCTACATGTTATGAATGCTGGCGTACCATAACGAATAAATTATGAACAGTTTAGTTTCTTCCTTCAAATTGTTTGCCCATAGGAAGACGTTACTTGGATATAACCTAAGGAATATCTTCAGAACAGCTCCAAATGACACAAAACTCATATGGGTGAGTAGAACATGATGTAACAACTCAAGGGCCCAAAGTAAAAGCATTCATTCTTGTCAGACATGCTTCATTTCACAACAAAATCATAGAGACATTATCAGAACTAACAAACACTGATTTTCAAAATAAGCTGTATAAATCAACTTTCAGTACAACTTTCTGTATTCTTTATTAAAGTATGTGTTAGAGTTACTATACCTGAGGCAACAGGCCTTAAACCTTTAAAGAAAGTATTAAAATGCTTTCTCTAAAGGAATATTGACAACTCTAACCTGTGATTATCTAGTTTTGTGAATCTGCATCTGGATCTTTACAGTTTGATGTCATCCGCTTCCAAATGTATTATCTGCTTGGTCCTGACAAATCAGGAAAGCATAAATAATAACAAAACAATAGCTAATGTGTAGGGCTTAAATCTGCTCTGTAGGTTAGAGTGTATTTTACAAAGTTATTGACCCTATATTTGTTGTATCATTTTACTTAAAAAATATTAAGAAAACTGAACCTTATCATAAAAAATGGATACAATCTATGAAACTACATCATTATTACGTACTATTATTATGTACACATGTTGATTTTATGTATACACATGCATATTTTTATCCTGTGCTGGCAGTGCTTTTATTTTATTTTATTACTTTTATTTATTTTAGTTATTTTATCTTTTTGTGCAGCACTTTGGAAACCTCGTGTTTATTTAAACCGTGCTATATAAATAAAGTGGATTAGATTGGATTGGATTAAGCATGTCATCTTATTCATTTTCTCGTGATGTCACAAGAGGCAAAACTGATGAACCCTCAGTTCCTTTATTTGCTTGCACAACAGAAACTACTTTAATGACACGATTGATCAAGTCTCGATCATCTCTTCCTAAGTTTCACTTTATTTCCCGCGAGTGTCTCCTACGTTTACACTGATGTCAGAAATGCACTCAGTTTCTCTCATCACAGCAACTTCAGAAGCTGCAGCAGGGAAGCCAGGCAAACCCTACAGTCAAAGTCACATCAATGTTAAAAGTTCTGTTCATTCTGCCAAATGCCACAGCCTCATCTACAGGGGGCATTTATTTGAGCGAACAGGTAGGCCAAACTACAGGCTCACAACAGCAACAAAAAATATTGAGCTCTGGTGTACTTTTCAAGGTTGATTCAGTAAGTCTGATTTGAATGATAACTGCTTAGATCTTACATCATATTTCCATTCAGCTATGCACTAACTTTGTCTTATGCAAATTAGGGTTAGAACCAACACCTCACTCCTTCTCAGCAATGACACGGCCTAGTTTTTTTTTTAAACCTAAGGCAAGCATCCCCAAAGTCGGTCCTCGAGGGCCGTTGTCCTGCAGGTTTTAGAGGTTTCCCTGCTCCAGCACAGCTTATTTAGATTAATAGTTGATTAACAGGCTTTTGCTGAACTGGATTAATCAGCATCAGCTGTGCTAAAGCAGAGAAACCTCTAAAACCTGCAGGACTGCGGCCCTCAAGGACCAACTTTGGGGATGCCTGACTTAAGGGGACTAGGTACTAAAAAAATCTAGGAGGAATGCTCCAAATACAAAGTAATTTTACAATGTTTAAACAAACAATTTTAAGATTATTTTACCATCTCCAAACACAGCTGACAGTGTTTAGTGAACTTTTTAACCATCAGGATGCTTTTATGAGTTAGTTATTTACATAGAGGCCTGTCACTACCCAATTGTTTACATGTGCAACCAGAAATACATCCAAATTGCTACAGAAGATGCTTTAGGAAACACTGTGGAAAGGAATGGGCTCTATGAACAACTCCACTTCTTCCAGAATTTGGAGCAGCTCATTTGTTTCCTGATTTCAATCCTGGATGAACTGATTAATCCAGGTGTGTTTTGCTACTGTCGTCACGGTTACTGAGGTCAGGCACACCTGAGTTATTCATCAATTAGAGAAAGACAGAAAACAAATGAGCTGCTTTAATTTTTGAAAGTAGTAGAGTTGTGCATAAAGACCATTGTTAAATCCTTAAGTATAAAAGCATGCTGAACTAAATTGTACAAAATGGTAAAAAAAACAAAAAAAACACTTTGCTGACAGGGTAGATGTGTTTGCTTCCTATTTGTTAAATTTATAATTTGCCAAAAGTTAATGAACAGTCCAGCAGATAATGATTGCACAATTTTAATCTTACCTTTTGTTGTCTTGTTCTATCTTGAGGCGACAGTGGTGTCGGATGACGGAGTTTGCCCTGCAGCCAGAGGGTTGCTCTGGGTTTCAGTGTTGTCGTGTCCTTGGGCAACACATTTCACCCGCATTGCCTGGTGGTCAGGGGGCCTGGTGGCACCAGTGTACGGCAGCCTCACTTCTGTCAGCGAGCCCCAGGCCAGCTTTGGCTACAGTGTAATTTGCTTTCATCAGTGTGTGAGTGTGTGTGTGAATGGGTGAATAACTCAATGTAGCGCAAAGCGCTTGGTCAAGTCCTGTATAAGTACATTTATTAAACATTTATTTTATTACACACTAGTTATACTAGCACAACGAAATACGGCAATAAACCAAACATTTATTACAATGAAATACAAATGGATAAGTGATAGATGTTCTGTTAGAATTACAGTACAGAATGTGCTCGAGTCCAAACAGATCGAATAGTGACCAGGATAAAGGTAATCCTCAATCTTTATTCTGTCAACCCTTTGCAAAGACAGTGGTGGTGAAACGGCATGCCAGATAGTTTGTAGTGTTTTCAAAGCTTTATCCTAAAACATCATAATATTTTGATAAAGCTTATAGTTAGAGTGGCTCAGATTACAGTATCTTGAGCTATCTCTGTAGTTATGCTGCTATAGGCTTAGACTTCTGGAGGACATAGGGACCCCCATTTCATCATTCGCTTCATTCTGTCTCTATTCTCCCAATCTGCAGAATCTGTTAGTTCTCTAACGTTATGTTCTCTTTGCTTTTTCTCATAGTAGCTTTTTCCTTGCCTTTTCCTGTTTGGCTGTGACACCATCCTGGAGAGAAATATCACCTGTGCTGCTTCCATCAACACCCTTGTTTATAGATGCTGGAGATCGGGCTGTTTTATCTCTGCTTCTCTCTCCTTGAACCCCAGTCGGCCTCGGCAGATGGCCGCTCACACAGAGCCTGGTTCTGTTGGAGGTTTCTTCCAGTTAAAAGGGTGTTTTTCCTCTTCACTGTCACTACAAGCATGCTTAGTGTGAGGGATTGCAATTGAGTCAATGAGTCGATGCAATCTACTGGTTTTCCTTAGATAGAAAACTTCAATCAATTTGACTGGATGATCTGGTTCAACTGTAAAGTGCCTTGAGATGACTTGTGTTGTTGCTATCTAAATAAACTGAATTGAATTAAAGGGACACTATGCAACATTTTTCAGTTAATTAATGTGTTCCATAACGTTATGGATGACTAAATGAGTCATTTCAGGTTGAACAAAGGTATTCTCGGCCGCCCTGGTGGTCTGTGGGGGAAATACTGCACTTGCAACTGCAGGAGCACCGACCCGCACCCACAGGCTCAGAAGTCTCGTGAGAGTCAGTCTTGCTTTACGGCGAGAACTGCTACACCCCCCAGTTAAAAGCATTCTCGTTGCTAGCACAGTGGCAATCTTTGTGCAGTTATGCTACGTTCACGCAGCAAAAGCAGCAAAATCGCATCTGCTGCTTCATTTTTGCTGCTTGTACCAGTTAGTACTGACGCGCGGCTGAAGCAGCTTTGCTGCTCTGGCTGCAAAAGTGTGTCTGAGGCGCGTTGGGCGGAGCTTCACTATCCTTTCTCTGCCTTGCAGCTATATTTGCTGTGATCAGTGGGAATAAAGTAGTTTTAATATGTTTTTAAGTGAGAAAATACACCTGAAAACGTAATCAGTGCAGTCAGTTCATTCAGATTATTATCCTGCCTTCAATATTTTTTCTGTCGGAGCCGCTCAGACCACCACATACCAGCGGGGCGCCGACAGTATGGATCCCTTCATCAGCAGCGGTTCACCGCGGCAGCTGGTAGGTGTTTTTCATCTAAATAATCCAAACTGCATATTCTGCCGGCAGATTTCTGCATTTTAAGTTAATTTAGGCGTCAATAAACTGTTTAAGAGCAGTGATCATCAGCGCTGTGTCTCTCTCCCTGCGTTAAACGCACCCGACGCGCTGCTGCAGCCGCTCAGACGTGCTGCGCCTGCAGCTCAAAACGCGCCGCGGGACCTTTGCATGTAAACTCACTGCCTCTGTCGCGCCAGCTACATCCAGTGTGAACGCAGCGTTAGTCATTCGCTGCTAAGCTCAAAACAACCGCGCCTGGCTTGACGGAGAAACCAGGAGAACAGCTGAGCATATTTACGACAGTGCACTTTTACTTTCGCCCTCTGGAGGGAGCCTCACTGGAAAATCAACACCGGTTGCATAGTGTACCTTTAATATCTAAGATGGTCTTTGTGAACTAAATATATATGATATGCATAATATGGTTTGGGGTAAAAGTCAAATTGGTTGAATGTCTTATGATACATTTAAATTTATAATAGTGACTTTCAAATATAGTAAAATATTAATTATGCATAATTATTCAGTATAGTTTCAAAGTTACTTAAAATATTAAATAGTTGGGGGAAATAGCAGACAAAGGACTGTTTATTTTTATTGGCCCTCTTAAAGGCAGGAGATGGTTGTATCTGCAGCTTTAAGACCTCCCCCTTCCTCCCGGTGGCACTAATCACCACCCATACTGAAACGCGCATCATTGCTGCTGATGTGGAATTTCCCCCTTTTTTATGCTGTTTAAAAGCTCAGTGCTGAAGCCCCTGAACGCATGCAGCAGCGGACCCGATGATGGAGCGTCCAGCGCAGACGGAAGGACAATAACAGGGGGCAAGAGTTGCATGCATTGTAAATGGGAAACCTGGTGGGCAGCTGGCGCTTCAAGGAGCCGAGCACCGTGGAGGAATGCGACTCGACGTGGGGATCGGACTCGGAGAGCGATGAGCCGACGGCTGAAGATGACAGCGGCATTTCCGACTCCGTCAGCCCAGCGGAGAGCGATCGGACCGCGGGACAAAGCGGGGACGCTGGCCTGCAGGTACAAGGAGGGGGTGATGAATGTGATGCACGCGCTGGAACAGACGGACGCACCGCGCGCTCCGTCAGCAGCGCGCGGTGTTCTGACAAGGCCAAGCTGAGGGCAAACTTCATTTTCGAAACCTAACATTTAAATGTAAAGTCGGTGACAACCTATAGGTGGCTTTTCTAACGGAGAATCATTAGGGAGACTTATAAATAGATTGTCATTTTTATATTTGTTTATATGGCTTAAAAAGCACCTTACTCTGCAAATATACAGTATATGTACAGTATGGTTCATTTCAGTGTGACTGGCTTAACCATTATAGCAGAAAAATGTTATCAAGGCAACCAGCAGATTGCACTGGATTTTTATCACAATATGATCCCAATTCTGCAAGAAAGGGGTGACAGTGGGGAGCAAAAACCTGCAGAGGAACTGACTGTCAACTAAGGCTGCAAATAAAGATTAATTTGGCTATTTTTAATAAAAAAAATAGAAATGGAATTAGTTGATTATTAAATTAATAATTGATAAAACGTTAATAATTTCAGCTGGCCTGTTAACATATTTTTCATATATAATACAAAGCAGCACAGTTCATTATTCTGAAAATGCAAATGTGTTTTAAAAGCCTTCCTAAAGGATCAAAGAGAATTGTAGTAAAAGTGCATCTAAGAAGAATGTTTTTTGGGGAACTTGTTTTGATGAGAAGACGAGGCGACATGTGAGAGAGCTAGCATTAAAGTTGGTTTTATTCCTTATTCTTTTTTTGTTTTTTTTTTGGTATAATAATCATAGGCACAGCTTACATTAGCTTCAAGTTCAGCCTTCCTGTTTTCTGCTCAAATTGTTGCTCTCTCTAAAACTAACAAATCGGCAGGCTTATCTCAAGATGTGGTAAAATTGGTTTCTTTAAGAAGTCCAGAGATGTCATAACCGTCTAAATGTAATCACTAACTAAGTGAGTACATTTTTCGCAAATTCTAAACTATACACAGGGTTCACATGCAGGATCCTTCTCCAGGGCCTGCAGCGTGGTACTGATGTGAGTTGGCCTCCTTTGCTGTTTAGAAGCGAATGAATGATGACAGCACTTGACCTCAAAAGAGAGCAAATGCTTTTAAATCGTTTGAACAGCATATAAGAGCTACACTCCATCTGTTGTAACATGGGATTATTTATTTATTTATTTTGCTCTGTTTTGACCTGTATTTTGACCTCTTTACTTTTAGCTGTCTTTTCATCTCTTCCTCTGCTTTATTAATGTTCTTCTTTTCCATCTTC
Source organism: Cyprinodon tularosa (assembly GCF_016077235.1). Classification (NCBI taxonomy): domain Eukaryota; kingdom Metazoa; phylum Chordata; class Actinopteri; order Cyprinodontiformes; family Cyprinodontidae; genus Cyprinodon; species Cyprinodon tularosa. Next base: position 2,549,611 of record NW_024039056.1, on the reverse strand, counting down.
CACTTTCAGCTGACTGATTCCCCAGAGTCTGCTCCTAAGATGAAGAGGAGTTTTTACGCCGCCAGGGATCTCTACAAATACCGTCACAGCTATCCGGTATATTCACACAACCTTGCATGTTCCAAAAACAAAAAAAAATCCTTTCTTCTACCTCCACATAAATGCATGTAGATATCCTGAGTTAATGTGTTCACTCCATGTGTCTCTGTGCAGAACTACAGAAAGTCCAGGCAGCCAAACGAGTATCGAAACCTGCGCTTTTACATGAACAAAATCCCACTGGTTCCCGATGGTAAGATCAGAAGCAGGATGCAGGAAAATCCATTTTTGATTTTGCTGAAGCAGATCAGTTGACTGAGCTGAAACGTGAGTGACGTATGAACACGTGCAACATTTCCTGTTCCGCTTCCTCTCCTCAGGTATTTACATCGAGGAAATTCTTTCAAAGTGGAGAGGCGACTATGACAAACTGGAGCACAATCACACCTACATTCAGTGGTAAGCGGAGATCCGTTTGTAATACAATTAGTCAGTTACTAGCAATGCAAAACCAAATTTAAAACCATGTATTTATTTTGAGTATTTAATTTTTGCTTAAATCTTTTTTTTTAATATGGATTTGATAACTCAAGTCTTGATATAGAATATCCCTGCAGCCCCTCAGAGTGTTGTTATTCAATGTTGTGCTTTAATTCATATTTTTTTTTAGTTTAATTGTCAAAGCTGGACCATGCTTCACTCTCTGGCAACCTTTTTTGGAGATTAATTTGAGTATTAAAGCAAATATTGCCAAGACGTGATGACATATTTCATTATTGGTAAATAATGAAGACCCATGATTTCCAACCATCTATCCTAAAATGTGTTGTGCTTCTATGTGAGTTCTGCATATATCCTGTGTTGCAGTTGGAAGGCTGGACAGCGGTGATATTTTGAGATATTGTACAGTTAGCAACAGATTAGAATAACAACACATCCCTGTCCTAATTTATATTTGTCCAGTCTCTGGAACACCACCTTCACTACCAGAGATTTGGAGCATGATAAGTGACTACATAATGAGATGCTACTTCTTTTTTTTCCTATAAATTTGTAGCCGTTGGTTTTGGAGACACATTTAGGGAGAAACTTCTGGGTCTCTTAGTTTGTTAACCAACTTATGAGGTTGTTGGAAGCTGGATGTTTCATGCTACTAGATATGAGATAAATACTGTTTCATGTTTAAGGACATCATACATATCAATAACATATTTATTCTTGGGTGCTGCCATTTTTATTTTATTATTATTATTTTTTTTTTGCTTCTCTGTATAATTGAGTTTTTGTTCATTTACTCAGAATCAGGTAGGACTAAACTTTTTAATCCCCTTATTTCATTTGAGTTTTTTTACGTTTGTTATTTACTACAAAAATGATCAGAAATGCCCCTAACAAGTAAAGAGTTTGGCTTCTTTCAAATCATAACTTAGTTATTTTGATCAATTTTATTCAGGATGACTTTTATGCTTTTACTGAGGTCATAAATCTTCACCTTAGACAGTAACATTTAAAGCAGGTAAAGCTTGTCTTAAAAAGTTCACTCCTTGTCGTGGTCTGAATGGAAATATTTTTAATGTAACCAAATGAAATGGTTTCTTTCCTGTATGTTAGGTAACATTTGACCTCATTAAGTTGAAGGTTTTCTCAACATTTAACACAATATTGACCTTATCTCCTTCATATCAGAGTTGCGAGTTTTTAAATGGGGAACTTTAATATTAAATGTTATTTTAAAGATAATCTGCCTTTATAAGAGAGGAGTGAGCTAATTCTGCTTGTTGTAAGCAGCACTAAAAAGTGCTGAGGAAGTGACGCTCCAGCTAATTATCAATATTATTCCCTGAGTAATCATCCTCTCATTCATTTCTTCTAACCTGGATTTTCGTCTCCTTCCCCTGTGTCCCAGGCTGTTCCCATTAAGAGAACAAGGGCTCAACTTCTACGCACATGAACTGACTCAGGACGAGATCAAAGTAAGGTCCAAGTTTACCAATAGAACCTGGCTTCTTTGTTTTATTTTAGTGCTAAGTTTGAGAAAATGTGTCAATTATGCCCCAATACTCATTCATCAACATTAATAACTAATGTATATTTAGTTAGAGACAAAGCAACGTTGCAGAGGAAACAAAGTAACCATTTCTCTGTATAGTCTTTACAAGTTCTTGTCTGTGTAGAAAGGTGCTGATGAACCGAACCTGTTTTTCGTTTTAAACCCATCAGGAATTCCAAAGCACTCGGGAAGCAAAGCGGAGATTCTTGGCGGCTTATTCAATGATGTTGGATTTTTATGGCATCAAACTGCTGGATAAAAGTGGTAATGTCGCTCGGGCCCCCAACTGGCAGGAACGCTTCCAGCACCTTAATGAGTAAGCCTACACATGCACACAGCATGCTGTGCAGCAGCCATTTGATGATAAATTGCTGAATATGTGTGGGGAACCCTATCATTTCCTTTCCGTTTGCTACTTTTCCATCTTTTTAGGAAGGTAATCATTCTAATTTCAATGCAACTGAAATGCTCCCCCATTGGCAGCCAAATATAAAGCAGCATGTTTTAAGTTACAAGGAAATTGATTTTTCTTCCACATGCAATTCAGGTGATTCATGGCCTATAGGAAATGTCTGTTTACTTCCAGAAGCAAATGCCTGTATGATTGAACTAAATAGAACAGAATAAGTTTATCACAATTAGGAGATTCAGCTGGGAAAAGTTTAAAACTAATAAAATGCTCTTGAGTTTTCAAAGATGACATGCTCAGATCAAGGAGCGGCTAACTGAATAAGATGAATTGAAAAATTTGCAAAATTAATCATTTTCATTTCTGCATGAAAAATAGCTGCAGGACTTTACAAAAAACTTGAAAAAGGATGAGATTAACAGCAGAAACGTATGTTCTTTGCAACATGTTTCTTGATATCGGGTCTGTAATTATCCGTCAGATTTATTTAGCCCTCGCAACTATTAGAAGTACTATTAAAAGGTCTTAATCAGGGCACTCTTTATACTGTTTTCATAAAAAGGATGTTTAGTTATTATAATGTAAGTTTGAGCCAACATATCAGATTCATCATCTTTACCATCTCTTCATTGAACTACTTTTTTATTTTGTTATTATTTAACTATGATCTGTGTTTTTTTGTGTTGTCAATGAGAAGCAGCCCATTTAAACACAGAAGCTCTGATCCTGGTGGATTTATTATCTGTAAGGAAAATGAAGGCAGCACACAAAGTTATCTCCAGCATTAGCTCCATCTTTGGTTCTACTGAGTAAAGAAAAATGGCTGAAAACAGAAGCACTGAGGCAGGTTTTTTTTCCTATTGAATACAAACACAATTGGAGCTCGGTTAATGGCGGAAGTAATCAGAAATGCATTATTGTAGAGTAGCAGGAGAAAATGGTTATTAAGAGGGGTTTATTAAAGTAATCGCTTCAGTCTTTATGTTTTTTCCCCATTAATTTCCCAGCATATCACAGGGCTGGGAGCACTTATAAGATGGTGTGTTTACTCCTTCAGGAGAAGAACCTTGTAGAACAGTTACACTCTGCTACAATTTGCCTTTTAATCCATCAGAATTTTCATCAACTACTGCTTCATTTTTTTTCTTCTTAGGTCTCATCACAACTACCTGAGGATCACTCGCATCCTGAAGTCCCTGGGTGAGCTTGGCTACGAGGCTTTTAAGGCCCCGCTGGTTCGTCTCTTCCTCCAGGAGTCGCTGTGCAACGTCACCCTTCCGAACATGCAGCACAGTGTGCTGGAGTACTTCGTCTACACCATCCGCCTACCTGCCACACGGCGACGCCTGCTCCGTTTCGCTCGCAAGCACTACAAACCTGCCCACGCCTTCCTCTGGGGGCCGCCGCCTAAGAAGGGAATCACTGGCAGCGTCGGCGCCGGGAGCAGCGGGATCAGAGCTCCTGCTCCCACACCAGAGCTAAACAGGAGGGTAGAGGAGAATACTTCCTCATCAGTGAGTAGCAGGATCACAGTGTCTTCCCATGATGCCATAATGTGCCAGGACTTGGTTGGAGGAGGGATAAAGGGCTTCCCAGACCTTGGTTCTTATGAGGCCGGATTGCAAATGCCACTGATGCCCGTTAGTGGGAGAAGAGAGAGGAGTGAGTACAGCTAGGCTCACTCCCTTTGGAAAGAGATTGTCTCTGTTTTATATTTATTAGATACTCAGACCCAGGATATCAGCAGTGAAACACATTTAAAATAATAAACAAAAAAGAGAATCAGTTCAGGTTAAGGGCTTAGAAATACATTGCAAAACTGGTTACATATAATTATAATCTCATTTTTTAGACATATCGTAATTTTCAATGACCTTCCAAAACCATTCAAACCAGTGGAGACATGAATTAAATGACTTTTGTCAGAAGGACTGAACTTTTATAAAGAAGAAAACACTGGGTAGATGTTTGCCTTACATCATGATTCACCATTAAGCTCTAGTAGGAAGGCAATATTGATGACTAGAATAGTTTGTTTTATTTGTGCTTTCTTTATCTAGGGAAAAGATGAGTTACTGGTGAGCAATACTTTAAAACCAGTTTTTTTGATTGACCTAAAGGCCTCGTTATTTTTGTTGATAGCAGACACAACCGTGTATCTACTCTGTGATTTTTAATGTTTCACCTGAAGAGCAAAATACAAAACCTTTTAGTTGATTTTATAAAAAAAAAAAAAAAAAAAAAAAGGGAATTGTAAGGCTTTTGGTGACATTCAGTCCTGGTAAAAATTGAAACATCCGGTGTGTAAACATTAATTAATGGAAAAATATCCTAGACTCAACAATGTTTAGAGGTAGTTTCCTTTAAGAGGTAAGGATAAATTCACGAGAGCTTGCTTCGTCCTTAATTACTTCTTATCAATGGAAGAGGCATGTAAAAAATTTTTTAAAAACCCTTAAAAAATCAGATTTTATTACAGCAGTATGATCTCAAATGTAATGTGTAAAAGATCTAAATAGGTTAGAAAATAATATTTTACTATTAAGTCAAACTGCTTTTTACAATCCGCTGAACTCCCTTTTTGCAAATAGAAAAACATCAAGTCAAATCAGATAAGAGGTTGCATGGATTTTCTATGCCATTAAGAATGTTTGTAAAATAACTATTATGGAAGGCTATTTATGTTTCTCTATAAAAGATCTGCAGCATTGCAGATCCTTATCAAACATTTATCCCTTGTCATTTTAAACCAACCTACAGATTAGTTTGCAGTTGTCTGATTCCAAATAGAAAACTCCACAAGTTTACATTTGTGAATGTAGGACTGAAAAAGTTTATTGTTTAGTTTCTTTTTTTGGTATGTAGTTACTATGGCGACAGAATAGGAGTCTTTGCTCCACTCTCTAACAGAGACCTTTGTGGTATGTGCTGCTAATATATTCTGGTTCTTGTCTTCGTTATCAGAGTTCCCATTGTTTTAAGCTCGTTACTTATTATTTAACTTCCTTACTTTTACCTTAATTAAATTAAATGCTCTAAACCCCTTCCGATTATGGTCATTAGGTATTAAGCCTTTAAAAGTCAACTCTAGGCATTGAAATCTCATTCTATAGACCATTTAAAATGAGGTTGTGTTTCTAAAAAACTATAGAGGAAACTGTAAATGCTTGTTTTGTCATCCACCCATTGCTGAGATCAAACCTTTTTTATTAAGTCCTTTGGTGCCAACAACAGAAAACTTTTATAAGCACATTCTGCACGGGTTGTAATGTCACCTATAAGCCCTCTTTTCCTAAAAAAAACAACAACAAAAAACAAACAAACAATAGAAAACACTATAAAAGTTGATTTTGAGTGACGTTATCGTGACCGAACAGGTGGCATGTGTGTTTAATATTTTTGACAATCTGTCTTCCTTAGTCAATACACTATAGGTTTCTCTGAACTGCTGCACACTATAAAGAAAAGACCTGTTCAACTTGTGTAACCTTGGCCAATATACAACTTAATGTGAACTTTAACCTTAAGTAGTTCTGACCATGTTTTTAGTCTGTGAAGTTGACTTACTCCTTAGGCCTATGCTTGTAGAGCTGCAGTACTCATTGTGCTTAAATAGGTATGTTAATTTGGAAAAATTCTCTTGCACAAATATTCTAATTTAGCTCAGAAAAAAGGATGTAGTACGTACCGTAGATACCTGCACTAAAATCCTGTAATTTATAAAGATGGTTAGAGGCCAATTAAGTCTAATTGTTTGACTTATCTTTTCTTGCAATTGAAAGAAATCTGTGAAATTAAAAGCCATGCCAGATGTGAACCAGGCATTTTTTTTTTTGTGGGTGGGGGGTTGGGGATGTTTAGGGAAATCGGTTCTTCCTGACTTAATCACATGTTCTTCCTGTGGGAACAGATGACAAGGTTTCAACATCACTCTTCCGCCAAGTGTATCTGATATAATTGTAAAAGTACCTTATCAGGTAGATTGTATGATAACATGGACTTAAGTATGTCGACTCTTTGTGAAAATAATATGTAAACATACAGTTTTGTGTGTGCAGGTTTCTCTTATATTCATAAGTGCCTCTTTTGTATGTTTTGTTTATACCTGTATGCTATAAGTAGTGTCTACACCAACTTCTTCTACTTCCTGATTTTTGTACAGCCTTTTGATATTTAAGTTATAGTTTGCTTTGTAATCATATAATCTATTGTTATTAATGTACAGGAGGAATAAGCCCCTTTGAAAGAATTACTGTAGTGGAAAAGTTATTTAAAATATTTGTATCTGGCTTCTGCAATAAAATGTGACTGTTCTACTCAGTATTTCCTCAGCTCAGTGAGAAGTGTTTTTGTTCATTAGGTTTAGGTGTCAAGAATGCATTCAGCATTTAACATGAATCTTATGTCATGAAAAAATGAAACCTTTGTTTGTTGTTTTAAGAAAAAAATATTAAATGCTTGAAAAAATCCAAGAACTACAGTAATGAACAGCAGTCGAGGTACCATCAAACTAAAAAATGCTGTTGATTATAAGGCGAGTTATGTTATTCTTGAATAATCTGGAATGTACCTGTTTTAAAAATGCTTTGAGTGTTACACCAAACACCTACCTTACCATCTCAGTCCATTATGATTTTTAAAACTAAAACTTTCCAATCCTCTTTTTTTTTTTTTTTTTTTTTTTTTTTTTTTTTACATATCTGCTGTAAGCTTGTGAAGATTCTCAGTCATCCAGGTCATAGTCATTCCAAAAAAGTTAAAAAACAATACACTGGGATTTGTTTCCAGGTTTGAAGACATTTCGCTTCCCATCCAGGAAGCTTTTTCAATTCAATATATATATTTGTTATGCCAAAGGCAAAACCAATACCACAAATTAATGTGGGAGAGATATCTATTCATATTTGTTCAGGTTTTAAAATAACAAACTTTTATTAAATCTTAAATTTTAAATAATTGGTGACTTCACAATAACACAACAGGAGCTTCTTTTGAGATGCCAAGAAAGCAATCCAGGAAGAATGATCCAGTCTGAATTTATAGGACAGAGAGCACATCTGTTGCAGCTGATCTGCCTGCAGAATAATTGGATTAAAGTCTGCAGAGAAAAGAGTGGAAGACAAAGATTTACTTTCCAAAAAGCAAATAAACTGAGGAACTCTGTGTGAGTGTGTGTCTTGCAAAGAAGTCCCATGACAAGTCACGAGAAAACATTGAACACATGTCAGCAAAGGAGAAGATGCCAGTCGTCTTTAAAAACAGAAGCTCAGAGGAGTCCCAGGTACCGACTGATGGTTCAGGGAAAGCATCGTTTTAGATTATTTTCTGGAAAAATGCAATCCAGGAAGTATGAAATATGTTGAGAGCATTTTAATCAACTCTGGCTGGTCAATAGTAACACATCGATCAGGGCTAAAATTCTAACCACCTGTTTTTGACAGAAGGTTTGCTATTAAACCAGCCCTGCACTGAAGGTGAGCTGGGGTCTTTGGCAACAATAGGTTTGCTACATCTTGGAGCCTTGACATCAATTATAGCAAGTATAGTCCAAACTGTTTGTAAAACACAAACAGCCAAGATTGGGGCAGTACCTTATCTGTGGCTGAGAGAAAGCGACTGGATAAGCTGATCAGGAAGGCCAGCTCTATGATTGGATGCCCTCTGGACTCAGTGCAAGAGGTGGGAAACAAAAAGATCCTAACTAAATTGACATATCTGTTGGATAATGTCTTTAACCCCATGCATGAAGCTGTTGCAGAAGTGGAGAGCTCCTTCAGTGACAGACTGCTGCACCCTAAATGCACCACTGAGCGTTATCACAGATCCTCCATCGCAGCAGGTGAAAGACTCTATAACCAACACTTTTCATTTTGCACATTTTTTTCACTATTATGTTATTCTTACACATTTTTTCTAAGGTCCACATTTATGTGACAAATTTTCTATAATATTTTTGTTGCTGTAAACATTGTGGGACAATAAAGGGATTTTCTATTCTATTCTGTTCTATTCTATTTTATTCAAGATAGCATGTGCATTCTCCCATTCCTGATTATTAAACATGCAGTGCAGATCTAGTAACCTTTGGCAAACATGTATTTCTCTTATGAATCATCCCTGAAAAACACTTCATTTATTGCTTTGACAAATAATCTAGAGTTATATAGTAAGTTGCATTAAAATAAAAAAAATGTTTTCATGGAGTGCTTCTAGAGAAAATATTTGGAGATTAAGTCTATATGAAAACTTTTTTGTTATATAAATATTTTCAGTTTGTAGCACATTAAGCAACAATGCTAATGCAAACCAAAACTGACAATGGTCATTTTGACTATTATGTTGGAAATTTGCTACATATTTAAATTTCGTCTTTTTGAGCAACAGTAAAAGTAAACCCTCACCTTAATTAGGTATTTACTTAAAGACCTTTCACCTATGCTGCTGGAGATAGGCACCAGCCTCACTGCCACCCTGATAGATTAAGTGGGAGAAGATTCTTCTCCAACCTCAAGAATGAAGATTATTCTATTGATGCTAGTAACACAAAAATAAAACTTTAGATCTAAGCTAAAACACAATGTTCCGTGCCGTCTAATTAGATCCATTGGTACAGTGTTGCAAAAATAACTCAAAACCATTGAATTACAAATGAGGAAATAAATTAATTTCTCTTTTGTATTTGTTTAGGTTGTTATCTACTATGTACATCTATTAAATAATAGCATTGCCTTTAAAACAGGCTTCTGACTCTCCAGAAAACAAATCTAACAGGTTAAAACATGAATACACTGTAAGACAAGTATTTACATTCCAATAGTTTTAAGGCCCTAATAATAATTTTTTTCCACTGTATATTATAACATTTAAGTACCATTGGTAATGTTTGTATCATTTGTTCAATTCAAGCGACCAACCCACTTTTTTTTTGTTTAAATTCAGCTTTATCTTCTTATTTTTCGAAAATCATACTTTGCCATATGCTGTGTTATAATTGTCTCTGCTCCACTCCTATTTACGCTTTTTTTTCTTATCATGTGGGTGTTTATATGTGTCTGTCTGGGTCTGCAGTTTGGCACCTTTTCTGCAGTGTTGGCCAACAACAGATGGCATCTCCATGTGGTTCCTGTCTCTTGTCTTGCATTTCCTCATCGAGGGTTCTGCAGAACGTTGATCTGCTTTGAAAGTGACACTTCTAAAATGTTTTTCCGTCTGTTTGCTTGAAAGCCTGACATGGAGATAGCCAAGTATCACCTCTCTTTTCTTAGCAACATGTTTAAAGACTAAAGCTTTTCAATGAACCTCTGCATAGCTATATTTGATGTAGTTTTTTACTGATAAATTATCCTTTTGTTCATGTGCTTGTAAGATAATGTTAGACAGCTGCTGGTTATAGTGCACCAATATAACAAAGCCTGTCACAATAGATTCCAATATCTTTATTTCAATTCAATTCAGTTTATTTATATAGCGCTAATTCACAACACATGTCATCTCAAGGCACTTTACAGTTAATCAGATCATAAAGTCAAATTGATTCAAAGTTTTCTATCTAAGTAAAACCAGTTGATTGCACCGACTCATTGACTCGAATGCAATCCCTCACACTAAGCATGCTTGTAGCGACAGTGGAGAGGAAAAATCCCTTTGAACAGGAAGAAACCTCCAGCAGAACCAGGCTCAGTGTGAGCGGCCATCTGCCGAGGCTGACTGGGGTTCAAGGAGACAGAAGCAGAGATACAAAAATCAACTGTAAAAAGGCGGCCCCTTCCAGGAAACACACAGCCAGGCAGACGAGCTCTGGGCCACCTCCCATGTCAGAGGATGAAGAGAGCACATCCAGCCAGTCACAATTAGAGAAACAGGACTACACTGGAAAACAGGCCGATCTCCAACATCTATAAACAAGGGTGTTGATGGCAGCAGCGCAGCTGATATTTCTCTCCAGGATGGTGTATATAAATTATTTTCCAATTTAAAGACATCCCTCCTAAAGATTCATATGATTCTTGATTTTTCAGAGCTGAATTAACTGCTGGTTTCAGTCATCCTAGTGAGAAATTTGAATGTTGTGATAGCCTTGAGTCTATAACAATATTTAGCTTCACAATATCATGATATTTACACAAAATGTTAACCTCAAAATGTATTATTGTAATAGCATTTATTTAAGCTGCAGGAATTAAAACAAAAATATACATTTGAATTTTCCATTGTAAAAATATGCACCATCTTGAAGAGTCTAACCGCTACAGATTTTGAAGTCTAATTTAGAAATCCTGTTCTTAACTTGAACTGGGTCGGCAAAACTGTACTTTTATGCATACTTTCCTGGACATTATTGCGGACAGTTTCCTTCTCCGATGGCAAACCAGAAAACTTCTAACTGTGCAATGTCTTTCTCACAACACAGTGTTTCATCTGTTCTGATGGGAAGTCACAGCTGGATTCAGTTTTGGTTTCGGGGGCTTTCCCAGTGTAGTCTCACTTGTGGCAGAAACTCAAAGTGAGACAGAAACTCCACTTCTGCTTTCTTTGGTTTACAGAACAGGAACCTGTTATGATATGTTATTTACATGCAGCTATCCTAGCTCTGACCTTAACATAGACTTATTTTATTTACAGTAAAACTAAGCATCACTCATGACCCCTTATTAATCTTGTTTGCAAAATATTTTATTTTGCAAGAGGAAATTATATATAAGACTGAGATTATTTATTTTAGAAACTTGTTAGTTTCTTAATCTTAAATGAACCATTTTTTATATAGTTGATTTACTTCGAAAGACCCCCAGTATTTTGGATACTTCCAGTCTATTTAAGAACCTGTTTTTGATATTTTCTATGTTTCTATCACATAATAAGAACTGGTTTTGTCACAATACAACATATAATCCAAACCCATATAATAATATTATCAGGTTTATTTAAAGTTATTTACAGAATATTTTAGCACAATTATAAAGGCATCATTCCCCTATTAAATTTCTAAAACAATTTTTTCATTTTAAGAGCAAGAGGACCCAATTGAAGCATTGAGGAGTTTCACTCTGAAATTTGAACCCTTGTCCTGTGTCTTGCTGCATGGAGTTGAATGCACTCTCCAGGTACTCCAGCTTCCTTCCACTGTCCAAAAACTCTAAATTACCCTTCGGTGTGAGCAGTAGTCTACTTTTTACCTTAAGGCTGGACTACTATAATACTTTATTTTCAGGAAGTCCATAAACTGTAGTTGAACGCCTCCAGCTGAAAATAAAAAGGAGAGTTTCCTGTCAAAGCATGATTCTATTATTATAGCTTCCCTTCAATGGCTTCCTGTACACTCTAGAATATAATTTAAATACCTCCTTCTAAGATATAAAGAAATGAAAGCCATTTTATATCAGAAATCTAATTGTCCCTTATGTTCCTAACAGAGCACTTGACAGAAGGTTTGCTTCTAGGAAATTCTAGGAACCACCAGTAAACATGCTCAATCTGCATGTTTACTGGTGGTTCCTAGAATTTCTAAAAGTAGAATGGGAGGCAGATATTTTAGTTATCAGGCTCCTATCCTGTGGAGCCAACTACCAATTTTAGTCTGAGATGCAGACCCCCAGTCTACATTTAAGGCTAGGCTTAAAACTTTCCTTTTTGATAAAGCTTATACCGGTAGTTAAAAACAGAGTGATGTTTGCTTGGTCATTGGATGAGTAGCAGGGGCGGCTGCTGTTCTCTGAAACAGGGGAGGCTCAGTGGTGTTAATGAAATCAACACCACTGAGCAACATTTACAAACATAACATTTACAAATGTTTAAGCACATTACTAAAACGGCTTGAAATAGCTGTTGTGAAAAGCTCTGAAACAATAAACTCCAGAAAACACAAGAGTTAAATGTCTTGCAGAGAATTATTGTGAATTTTTTAAAAGACTCTCCACTCAAAAAATGCTTGTGCAAGAGTATGCACTAGCCCATTTCTCCTCGTGCTCGCTCTGTTTAAAAGTTGCTGTTCTCACAGCCCATAGAAGCTTACTGTGTCCGAATGACTGCCCTAACCCTAAAATCACTATATAGAGCAGGGACTATATAGTTATAACAAACTCAGTTAACTGACCGTTCGGACAGATGATCACTGCTTTTTGCTCCATTGGTCAAGTAACTCCTCCTTCACTGCGCTGTGCCTGCGTCATCTTCTGAGCCTTTCTTTTCTTCTTATACATTTCATTGACACTTTTTTTCTCACAACCCTCGGCCATTTTTACCGCGGTGAGAAAGGTAAGCTTCAATGACTGTCTGGCTCATCCAGGAGGAGCACATTTGCAAGTCAGTGACTGGATGCAACTAGTTTTCCTAACCAATCTGACAGTTTTATCTCTGTAAAGTGCCTTGAGATGACATGTGTTGTGAATTGGCGCTATATAAATAAACTGAATTGAATTGATAACTAAAAGATCTTCCTCCCATTCTACTTTTAGAAATTCCAGGAACCACAAGTAAATCTGCAGATTGCGGGCAAAATGCTCTGTTAAAAAAAAAAACAAAAAAAACAAAGGAGAATCAGATCTCTGGAATAAGATGGGGCTTGGTTATTTAGGGCTTCATACACAAGTTTAAGGATTTTAAATTCTATTCTGGATTTAACAGGAAGCCAATTAAGGGAAGCTAAGATAGAAGAACTACTGTGTTATCTCTTTCGAATTTTCATCAAAACTCTGGCTGCAGCATTTTGGATCAGCTGAAGGCTTTTCTACAGGTTGTGGACTTCTTGTAAAGTAAAGAATTACAATAGTCCAGCCTAGAAATAAATGCGACTAGTTTCTCAGCATCAGCCCTGGACAGGATATTTCAGATTTTTGCAATATTCTGCAAATGAAATAAGGAAATTCTAGAAACCTCTTTGATGTGGGATTTAAATGACAGGTCCTGATAAAAATTAATACCCAGATTTTTCACTTTATGATCTGAGATTAAAAGCTTAAAAAACTCTGGTCCAAAGACAAAAACTTCTGTTTTGTCTGCATTCAGGAGCAGAGAGCAAAGAGTCATCCAGGTTTTTAGGTCTTCAAGAGATGCCTGTAATCTATGTAATGGGTCAGTTTTATCTGGACTTATAGACAGATGTACCTTAGTATCACTTGCATAGCAAAATAAATTATTCCTATGCTGTCTTATAATTCTACCGATTTGGAGCATACCGGTATATATAGTAAAGAGAATTACTCCACAGGTAACCCTGGAGCATGAGAAAGATTTAACACAAACATGAACATTCTAACTGAAATCTGTAAGATAAATACGATTTAAACCATCCTAGTTCAGTTACATTAATTCCTTCAAAATGTTGAAGTCTATCTAAAGCAATGGCACACCAGACTCCATTCTTCTCATCAAGTCATCATTTTTAGATTGCACTCAGTTGATGAGATAAATGGAGTATGGTGTGCCATTGCTTGGTTGGAAAGAAAACCTGCAGCCACACGGCCCTTTCTGGAACTGGTTTGAGACCCCTGATCTAAAAGGATACTATGATCAACAGCATCAAATGCAGCACTGAGATCTAACAGGACAAGAACAGATACAAGTCCATTATCTGAATCCATTATAATATCATTAGTGACTTTCCCGAAAGCTGTTTCAGTGCTTTGCTGAGATCTAAAACTGGACTGAAACACTTCAAAAAGATAATTATGATGTAAGTGCTAATACACTTGTTTATTTCCTCAAGAATTTTACATAAAAAATGGAAGATTTTTAATGTAAAAATGGAGGAGATCAAAGGGAATACTTCCTTAAATAACCTGGTTGGAATTGGATCTCAAATACAAGGCTTAGATGAAGATAATAGTTTTGCTTACTCTGAAAGTTCAGATGGATTAAGGCAGTCTAAACCTGGTTTAGATTCTAGTCACCTCAAATGTTGCTTCACCTCGCAGAGATTAACCAATCATATTAAGAAAGGTGCCAATGATCTTATTTTTAATGAATCGATCTTATTTATAAAGAATCCCATAAAATCATTACTACTAAGTGCAAGGAGAATGGATGGTTCAACACAACTATGGCCCTGAATGAGTTTGGCAACTGGATGAAAAAGACATTGCTTATTCTCCTTTATTAATGAAGATAAATATGCTGCTCTTGCTTTACCAAGAGTCATTTTATGCAACAGTAAACTGTTTTTACAGATACGTAAGATTCCTGCAGGGATTTAGAGCATCATTTTCTCTCCAGTTTCCTAGCATTTTGCTCCAAAGTGTTCAGCTCTGCATTAAATGAGGGAGCAAGCTTTCTACAGTTTTCCTTTTCAAAGTGGCTCTGTTGTCTAAGGCAGTATGCAGGGAATTAGTAAGCCCCTTAAAACAACTCATCAATTCGAGAAGGGCAATAAATTAAATGTTTCATTATTGTTCAGTCATACAGAAGAGATAAAAAGTGAAACAGATTTTTTCAAATTTATAACAGCATTATATGATAATGATCTGCTAAAGTGAAACATTCTTTTGGGGATGGAGATCTCTACTAAAATAAGTTTGAAGGTTTCTAAAAAGTGGTAAGATATGACAGGTTTGTGAGAGAATACTGTTATTTCTTCAAATTCAATGCCATATGTCAGCATAAGGTCCAAAGACTGAAGATGAGAATGTGTGGGACTAGTCACATTTTGAACAAAGTCAATAGCGTCTAAGATAGCAATAATGGCTGCATTTAAGCTATCATCTTTAACGTCAGCATGGATGTTAAAATCCTCCAATAAAATGACTGTGTCAGTATACAACACAAAATCAGATAGGAACTCTGAAAACTGATCTAAAAATTTTGAGTAAGGACCTGGTGGACGATACAAAGTTTCAAAAAGAGGAGGTTTCATAGCTTTGCAATTTGGATAAGGGAAACTAAGGCTTAAATGCTCAAAAGAGTTGCAATTATTAACTGGCTTAGGACTAATCAGTAAGTCAGACTGAAAGATTTTTGCTTATCCTCCTTATCCAGAATTTATGGGAATGTGAAGATTAAATAGCTTAATAATGCTCACATAGTCCTCTTGCTACAGCCAAGTTTCTGTAAGATAACATAAACTAGAAAAAGCTGTTTCGCAGAAAGAGCAAAGTGGGAATGCTTTTTTCTGCTGAATGAAAAGAGAAAAATTAGCTAAATAAACTGAGAAGGAAAAGAAGCACAAATTAGCTGAGGAACATATGAAAATGTGAAAGGAAGTCATAAGAACTTTCAAACTGCAGAAAACAATTGAATCATCTGAAGATTCTGTAGGGTAGAATCATTTGGCAGTAAAATGGCAGAAACAAACTCATCTTAAAAGCTGCACAGCAAAACTATACATAATATAAAAAAATGTCTTTAATATGTGCACTAGAAGGGTCTTAATATAATGTCTATCAAGTTTCTAGAAAAATTTCTAAAGGGGGCCACCTACTGCCCAGAAACATGTCAGGCATGTTATGAATTAGCAGCAAACAGAAAAGCTTAATTCCTGTCCAGAAAAAGAGAAAAATTAAGCCAAGGTTCACAGCATAGGCTGAAATATATTAAATTAGCTGAATCAGAAAATAAATTACAAAGAAAAAATTGAATCTTATCTGGTTGAAGAAAATATGAGTAGCTCAAGGATGGGAAGTAAATGTTGAGGAAGATGGTATTGAATAAGTATCAAAATTTTGAAATTGTGGAAATGTCAAGACTTGGCACAACAATTTGAAATGATTTAAAATGTGTTGGTTGATCAGCATAAAGAAAACAGTGTCATCCTTAGAGGATTGAAAATATACAAACCTATGTGTAGGGCTGACCATGAGAAGCAGAGGAAGGACAGAGAGAGAAGCTTATAGAAAGAGAGCTAATACCACTTAAGGAGCTGAATTTATCAAAAAAAATTAACCTGCATGTTAGGAGCCGCTGTGTTGATGACAGCACCATTGGCAGGCTTAGGCTGCATGTTACGAGGTTAGCAGATGCTTTATTACAGTGTAAATCTTAGAACCTGATTAAGAAATATGCACTGAGGTGTGTGGTCAACAGGCCTTGGTAGTGTAATTTGAAGAAATTGGTTGAGTTTGGGTCATAGCTACGAGCCATATGGCACAATGAATGAGTGTATGTAAGGAAGAGGCTTTTATTTTGTAGAGTCCCTTTAGTCTTATTTTGAAAGTCTATCATGGATGTGTGTCATGGGAAGGGTCATGCCCAGCAGTGATATAGAATCCATTCCTAAATATGAAATCACTGGTTTTCCATGTTATTGGGTGAATAGATACTGTATTAGAGCGTAAATGGGAGACTTTTATTGTGAAATTTGCTCTGGGGTATGTTTTGTAAAGGTCCCTAGAGTCTAATAGAAACAAGCTGGTAGAGTTTGGGTCATAATGCTGAGCCATTTGCATCAATTAATAGGCGAGTATAATATAGAGGCTTTTATTGTGTAGGGTCACTGGAGACTTATTTTGAAAGTCTAGCAGGGTTGTGTGTTGAGAAAAGGGTCAGACCCAGCATTGATACTTGATGACTTTCCAATCGTTAAATCACTCTTTTCCCTTGTTATTAGGGCAGTAGATAAAGTGGCAATGGGAGGCTTTTATTTTGAAATTTTCCATGGGGTGTGTTTTGAAAACCCCCTTGAGTCTCATTTTTTAAAAAGTGGTTGAGTTTGGGTCATAATGTTGAGCCATATGCTGGGAAAAAAATTAGTTTAATTTAGGGGCTTTTATTTTGAAGGGTCCCCGGAGTCTTATTTTGAAAGTCTATCAGGGTTGTGTGTGAAGGGAAGGGTCATGGCCAGTAGTCATATTGTATCCACTTCCTAATGTTAAATCAGTGTTGTCTTCCTCCATTAGATTAAAATGTGCTGTTTAAAGTGGCAGAGGTAAAATCTCTTTGAAGCACGGTTACCTTGACAACGCTTAACGAGCCTGTCAGTGAGAGAGAGAAACGCGCTTCACTTTCGTTCCTTTCCTCTCAGGCTTTTTTGAATGGGAATATCAGCTCAGAACAAACGAGTGCTGAAGACAAACCGTAAATGGTATCTAAAAAATTCTTTCAGTCTAAGCGACAGCTATCCTTTGTCTCCAATTGGGATAACTTTCATGGCTGTAGCTCATTCTCAGCCTTAATGGGAAGGAGAAATATAAAGGTTTATAAATCCTGCTGGTCTCATTAAATAACATGCAGCAACATGGTAGAGCAGAATGCTCAAAAGCAAAACTTTCCCTGCGAACAAACGAGTGGTGAGCTAAAACCGTAAAAGGTATTCAAAAAATTCTTTCACCGTTGGCGTCAGCCATCCTTCGGCTTCGACTGTCCCAACTTTCATGTTTCTACTAAAAACTATTTGGCCACGGTGACGATTTAAAAATGTGCATTTTCTGAGTTTGAGGATTTTTCTCAGAAGCAGCGTTTTCCTATGCCAGAACAAGTCAGCTAAAAAGCTAAACCATAAATGATATTGAAGAAATTCCTTCAATGTGAGTGCTAGAAGGTTCTGAAGATGTTGTATACCAAGTTTCATGTTAGTACATCAAATAGTTAATAAATGGGAGCGATACGAAAATATGTATCGTTTTGGATTTTGTCTGTGATTTTTGGAAAATCTCTTATTGGATTTCTATTGGGGAAATGTGGACTTCTTCGTGGTCTGGGTCAAACTGTCGGAAAACCATAAATGCCACACAAATGAGGGTTATATTTCCTGAATCCTGACAAAAATCCCTACGTTTTGATGTATAATTTATTTCAATTGAGTTAAAAATGAGGGACTGAGAAGAATTTGTTCTCCTGAAGGAGCTGAACGTTTTGATACCAAAATTGTTGAAATCGGTTGAAAACTGCGGGACTAGTTAGAGTCAGAAAAATTTAAAGTGAACAACAATAAGTGGGAATGCATAAGCATTCCCACTTGATTAGTTTGATTATTACCAAAAAACTTGTTAACCAACAGACTTTTTGAAGAAATAAATATTGTGTTACGTAACCCACATTTAATTCTTTTCACTTTCCCCTCTTTTGGAGTCATTTAAATTTTAATTACATTATCATTATCAAGTGGGAATGCTTATGCATTCCCACTTATTGTTGTTCACTTTAAATTTTTCTGACTCTAACTAGTCCCGCAGTTTTCAACCGATTTCAACAATTTTGGTATCAAAACGTTCAGCTCGTTCAGGAGAATTCTGCTATGTCTTTTGGTAAAGATATTTTTGGTAGTTTTCGCGTTATTCAGCTTTTTCTGCGTTTTTTTTGTCCCATTGAAATGCATGTAGAATTCTTAGATTTCAGCAAAATTCAGCTAAACCTTCATCATCTTTGACCTTTAACTACTTCAGCATACTTTCAGCTAGAAACACCATTCAACTTTTAAAATGTTTCCGTATCTTTCTGCTATTACTGTTTAACTCGGCTTTCTGCTAACTTTTACAGTTTTGCTTCAGTGAAGCTTCAAACTTTAAAAGAAATTTTTAAGATTTTCAGATTTATAATGGAAGTCTATGGACGGAATTCTTCAACTGCTAGAGTGCGTGCTCTAGCTTTTGAGCTGTTCTGGTTTTTCCGAACAAATTCTTCTCAGTCCCTCATTTTTAACTCAATTGAAATAAATTATACATCAAAACGTAGGGATTTTTGTCAGGATTCAGGAAATATAACCCTCATTTGTGTGGCATTTACGGTTTTCCGACAGTTTGGCCCAGACCATGAAGAAGTCCACACTTCCCCAATAGAAATCCAATGAGAGATTTTCCAAAAATCACAGACAAAATCCAAAACGATACATATTTTCGTATCGCTCCCATTTATTAACTATTTGATGTACTAACATGAAACTTGGTATACAACATCTTCAGAACCTTCTAGCACTCACATTGAAGGAATTTCTTCAATATCATTTATGGTTTAGCTTTTTAGCTGACTTGTTCGGGCATAGGAAAACGCTGATTCTGAGAAAAATCCTCAAACTCAGAAAATGCACATTTTTACATCGTCACCGTGGCCAAATAGTTTTTAGTAGAAACATGAAAGTTGGCACAGTCGAAGCCGAAGGATGGCTGACGCCAACGGTGAAAGAATTTTTTGAATACCTTTTACGGTTTTAGCTCACCACTCGTTTGTTCGCAGGGAAAGTTTTGCTTTTGAGCGTTCTGCTCTACCATGTTGCTGCATGTTATTTAATGAGACCAGCAGGATTTATAAACCTTTATATTTCTCCTTCCCATTAAGGCTGAGAATGAGCTACAGCCATGAAAGTTACCCCAATTGGAGACAAAGGATAGCTGTCGCTTAGACTGAAAGAATTTTTTAGATACCATTTACGGTTTGTCTTCAGCAGTCTTTTGTTCGGAGCTGATATTCCCATTCAAAAAAGCCTGAGAGGAAAGGAACGAAAGTGAAGCGCGTTTCTCTCTCTCACTGACAGGCTCGTTAAGCGTTGTCAAGGTAACCGTGCTTCAAAGAGATTTTACCTCTGCCACTTTAAACAGCACATTTTAATCTAATGGAGGGAGACAACACTGATTTAACATTAGGAAGTGGATACAATATGACTACTGGCCATGACCCTTCCCTTCACACGCAACCCTGATAGACTTTCAAAATAAGACTCCGGGGACCCTTCAAAATAAAAGCCCCTAAATTAAACTCATATTTTTTTCCCAGCATATGGCTCAACATTATGACCCAAACTCAACCACTTTTTTAAAAATGAGACTCCAGGGGGTTTTCAAAACACACCCCATGGAAAATTTCAAAATAAAAGCCTCCCATTGCCACTTTATCTACTGCCCTAATAACAAGGGAAAAGAGTGATTTAACGATTGGAAAGTCATCAAGTATCACTGCTTGGTCTGACCCTTTTCTCAACACACAACCCTGCTAGACTTTCAAAATAAGACTCCAGTGACCCTACACAATAAAAGCCTCTATATTATACTCGCCTATTAATTGATGCAAATGGCTCAGCATTATGACCCAAACTCTACCAGCTTGTTTCTATTAGACTCTAGGGACCTTTTCAAAACATACCCCAGAGCAAATTTCACAATAAAAGTCTCCCATTTACACTCTAATACAGCATCTATTCACCCAATAACATGGAAAACCAGTGATTTCATATTTGGAAATGGATTCTATATCACTGCTGGGCATGACCCTTCCCTTGACACACATCCATGATAGACTTTCAAAATAAGACTAAAGGGAACCTACAAAATAAAAGCCTCTTCCTTACGCACACTCATTCATTGTGCCGTATGGCTTGTAGCTATGACCCAAAGTCAACCAATTTCTTCAAATTACACTACCAAGGCCTGTTGACCACACACCTCAGTGCATATTTCTTAATCAGGTTCTAAGATTTACACTGTAATAAAGCATCTGCTAACCTTGTAACATGCAGCCTAAGCCTGCCAACGGTGCTTTCATCACCACAGCGGCTCGTAACATGCAGGTTCAATTTTTTGATAAATTCAGCTCCTTAAGTGGTATTAGCTCTCTTTCTATAAGCTTCTCTCTCTGTCCTTCCTCTGCTTCTCATGGTCAGTCTTGCACATAGGTTTGTAGATTTTCAATCCTCTAAGGATGACACTGTTTTCTTTATGCTGATCAACCGACACATTTTAAATAATTTTCCAATTGTTTTGCCAAGTCTTGACATTTCCACATATGATTTTAAAATGTTAATACTTATTCAATACCATCGTCCTCAACATTTTACTTCCCATCCTTAAGCTACTAATTTTTTCTTCAACCAGATAAGATTAAAGTTTTTCTTTGTAATTTCTTTTCTACTTCAGCTAATTTCATACTTTTCAGCCTATGTTGTGAACTTTGGCTTCATTCTGCTCTGTTTCTGGACAGGAATTAAGCTTTTCTGTTTGCTGCTAATTCATAACACGCCTGACATGTTTCTGGAAAGTAGGTAAACCCCCCTTCAAAATTTCTTTATACATTTTTCTAGAAACTTGGGAGACATTATATTAAGACCCTTCTAGTGCCCACATTCAAGACATTTTTTGATATCATGTATGGTTTGGCTGTGCAGCTTTTAAGATGAGTTTGTTTTTGCCATTTTACTGCCAAATGATTCTACCTTACAAAATCTTCAGATGATTCAATTGTTTTCTGCAGTTTGAAGTTTCTGATGACTTCCTGTCACATTTTCATATGTTCTTCAGGTAATTTCAGCTTTTTTCATTCAGCAAAAGCATTCCCACTTTGATGTTTCTCCGAAACAGCTTTTTCTAGTTTACTTCTTTAGAATTCTTTTCTGATTTATTTGATTTTAGTAGTGGGTAAAACATTATCTAGATGGTAATGAGGGTATAACGGTAGAGAAGCTGCAGAAAGGTATGTTGAACTATGACTCTGCTTCCTGGTGTACCCTTGGGTGTCAGGTTTTTGGAGGACTAATACATTTGGCCAGATTCCTGGAAATAAGAGCTGCACCATACAAAGTGGGATGGATGCTGTCTCTCCAAATCAGACCAGGGTTTCCCCCAAAAAAGATTGCCAATAATCAATGTAGACCAATGTATCAGATTCATCTCCTGAGGAGCCAACTACCAGTTTTAGCCCGTGAGGCAGACATGCTGTCTACTTTTAAGACAGGGCTTAAAACTTTCCTTTTTAAAGCTTATAGTTAGAGTGGCTTAGGTTATTTTTAGCTACTTCTATGGTTATGCTGCTATAAGCTTGGACAGCTGGAGGACATATACCACTTTCATCATCCAATCTCTATTTTCCCATTGTGCAGTATTTGTTATTTCAACCCCTAATTTTATGTACTCCCTGCTTTTTCTAGTCATAATAGCTTCAGATGAAGTCTGTTCAGAAACAATCTTGGACACCATCCAACAGCCCATGGCTCATCTTTTACAGTGACTAACTGAATGCACCGTTATCAATGGCTCAGAGCTTGCCTGCTTAACTGCTTTTTTCCCAGAGATACAGCCAGCTGAAGAGCTATTTCACGTTTTCGAATATGGAAAGAATTCACAGATAAGCGCTTCTATGTTCCTTTTCTTCTGTCTGCTTCTCTCTCCTTGAATCTCAGTCAGCCTCAGTGGAGGGCTGCTCACGCTGAGGCAGATTCTGCTTGAGGTTCGATTCTGTCAAAAGGAAGTTTTTCTCTCTCCACTGTCACTGAATTGATGCTCAATGTGAAGGAGTACTTTACAGTCAACAACACAATGCAAGCAAATACCTACTGTGATCACATGCTCTTACATTAGGAGTGTGTCCAGCAAATAAATGAACTGATGCTAAATCAGCTTGTTTTTCTTAGATAGAAAACTTCAATTGGACTGTATGATCTGGTTGAATTGTCTCTGTTTTGTGAATTGGCGCTATATAAATAAATTGAATTGAATATGCATACACTAACCTATACTATACTACTGCTATAATTTTCCACTAGACATTCATTTTTAGTAAAAAAAGTATAAATAATTTGAACTGAATATAATTTCTCTCAGTCAAAAGGAAAAGATAGTGTTTCTTTAGCCAACAAAACAAAACAAAAACACAGCAGCTTCCTATAAAAATGATCCACCATGTTTGTTCTGCTCTTCCATGAACCCATTTGTGCCATTTCATTTGAAAACAAGGTATTAAACAATCAATTGTAATGCATTTAGTAAAACGTATAGAGAAACATAAGAAAAACATCAGGGACTTTTTGTTTTGCTATGCATTGCAACATTTTGTGTGATGTTAGTCACCTAAATCAGCCAAAATTCACTGACAGAGAATAATCGTCTTTCAAAAGGTTTCCATCTTTTTTTCTTTATAATAAAGGTTTGAAGGTGAGCTAGTTTTAGGGCATGCCATATGAGTTGTTAACTTGGAGAGATTCTAACATCTAAATTATTTCCCATATCTAGACATTGCTGTTTTTGATGTGCAAATTACTAACCATTACACAGTTTTTACATTCAAATTGTAAAACAAAATGCATGGTTTGTTTAAAACAATCTTTTTTAACAGTTATAATTTCAATTCCATGCAAGGTTGAAATGGAAGATTTAATAAACCAGTAAAATGTCCATCCATCTTTCTTATACTAGCAGGCTGATGTAAAGTCGTGATATTATGGCTCCATCTTGTGGCAATTCTTCTTGTCCTGTGAATAATTTTCTTTTTTTCCCCATACAGATGCTATCATTTTTTTTTCTTTACATTTTAAATCTAGGTTATCTATGCTCTTAATCGTGTTTCAATGCATCTTTTTGTAATTCATATTTTAACTTTTTAAATTTTATTTATCAGTTGTTTTGGCAATTTAATACCACAGAAAATGGGAAAATATAGCGTAAAAAGCAACATATGTCAACATAAATAAACCTTCCCTAACATGGTGCTGTACATTATCACTAATTAGCAACCAATTTGCTTCCGACTATTGTTTCTAATGTATTGTGGCCAGTCTAGATACAACTTTCAATATCCTTCCAGGGTTTGGCGCTTGCTTTCAGACTTGTTGTTATTGTCATTATAATTTGTATTGAATTGTTAACACATCAGCTGTTTTAGGAAGTGGTCATCTAACAGCTGGTTGCTACATTCCCCCCCATTTAAAATGTCTATTGAAAGACTAGATAATTTTACTGTTGCTCTTACAAGAATGTAAACAAAAAAGAGGGGAAAAAGGTAAGTTTCTATGAGAGTAATCATTGGTTATGACATGGTGGAGAAGAATTAGCTGTGTTGGAGCAGGGACATAGAACCAGCCCATCGAAAAGCCAGTTTTCATTTCCTCCCCCAGGTGACCTAGAGGTCATATTCAGGATGTCAGAGGATATAATTGCTGGTCTTGATATAAGATCTTTATCTACACTCTGGTCAACACAGCTAATGCCTCCTATGGTGCCAATGAAGGAGTTAATTACCTGGAAACAATACGACACAAAAAACAACTGAGGTGAATATGTTTATTTACAGACCCAAACTTTATTACAATATTTTCAAATGGGGAGTATTAAAACAAGTACTTTAAAGAATAAAAAGAAGTAGAAATGCTGTAGTTCAAGCGGAGTGTCAGAATTCCTCCTTTGCTGCCGGATGCATTCCTGAGCCAAGCAGTGCAAACAGTCCCACTCCCGGCCACCACAGGGCGCACGCCGAGAGTGTAGGGTGTTTACATTTCCTGGATCTCAGATTAACAAAAACCTCAGACATGATTATCAAGCATCAGGTTTAATTGGTCGTTGTTGGTTTGTATCAGAACAACCTTAATTATCTTCCTTTAAACATCTCTGTTCATAAGGGCATTATTATAAAATGTAGGTGTGGAACCTTTTCAGGAGATTTCATTTCTTTATTCTGTCATGACACCCTCATGACTTGAACACTACTGGTATTTAATCGTCAACTCAGGCAACAAGCCTTTTTTTATTTTATCAATAGGATGATGGATGTGGGGGTGGAGGAGGGAGTGATCTTGAAATGCTTCCTTCCTTCCTTGTCTGTGGTCTTCTGGTGTATGTTACACCCGCTTCCTCTTGGCTCTAGTTTTTTTTTTTTTTTTTTTTTTTTTTTTTTTTTTTTTTTTTTTTTTTAGGAGGGGTGGCTATTTGGGAAAAGCTGTTTTTCTTAGACAGTCTCCACATCAAACAGGCCTCTCTCCTAAAAATTAAACCTTTGATCCCAAAGAGATGACCTTTATAGACAATGAGTTTCTATTATTTTTTACATCTCCCATTGATAGTGGGGACATCCAACAGAGGGGACAGTGTAAAGCATTGTTGCAAACTAGAGCACCTCTTCTTTAAAATATGTTTTGTCAAATTTTTTTAAACAAAGATAAACAAGTATAATTAAATACATATAATGAGCATAAATAAATGTGTTTGCATGGCGAAAATGATTTTAAACAAATGTTCCGGGGCAGATTATTAGCAGTGACATCACCGTGCAAGTATTGAACCTTTTTCTGACTCAAACAGCTACAAATAAAGATGATTTCAGTTCTAAATATTAATTTCTCTTTTGCAATCAGAAGTTATAGAATAGAAATGCGTTTTTATTGGAGGGAGAATAGCATTGAAAGGGGCCATCCATTAAAGATTTTTTTTTTCCAAGCCAGAAGTCTCAGCTTAAAATATTACAGTATGTCAGGAACATTCAGCTTTTAGTGCTGTAGAGCATCGGTGCTCATTGCAAATCACCAAAAAACAGGAACAGGTAATAGAATATGGCCTTTTGAGAACTACATAAATAAAACAGGAAGGGCTGATACAAACTACAATGATTTTACCTGCAGCATCAATAGTAGTGCAGTTACTTTATGCTGGGTTTGCTGCCTTATATCCTTGTTTATACAGTTGGGTGCTGTAAGAAAGTGGAAACCTTCCTGAGATGGTAAGGGCAGTTGGCTGCTGCAAACATCCGACTGAAAGCCCAAAATCCGAACACCAGCTTCCAGTCAAGGATGTTTACAGTAGCCCTGACTGCCAACCAGGCCTGAAGGGTTAGCAGCACCTGTGAACACAGAGTTCAATTAGTTCTTATTCATCCAATTTTTTTTTTATTCTGAACAAGAACATCCAGTTTCTACATTGGCCTGTAATTAGCCTATGTTTTTCCATTTCCAAGTGAATAACTGACTGCAGCACCATCTCCTGGTGAACAGATAGTAAGCTATCCAATTAAATATTTGATAAATGATCAAGAAAAAAGACAAAAGAAAGCTTTAAACACCTGGTCTGTTCCAAACACACTGTTAAAGAAGTAGCAAGCAGAAAAAAAATACATCCTTATGTTTATCTTAAAATGTATTTTGTCATTTGGATCTAAAGAGGGTACACTTTACTCTTAAAATGTTGCTTTTTTGTGATATAAAAACATGAAGCAATGTCCAAGACTTAATCAAAGTGTGACAAATATCCAGTGCAAAAATAAAACTTTAAGCATCTCTTAAATCCATGGTGTATAAATATCGAACTCATCTATGCTGAAAAGGTTCTCTAAGTAAATCAGATTGCCCATAGCTTCTTTCAGGAAGCCACATTTGTGTTCTGTTTTGGACTCTCGCTAATAATGTCATGAAGTAACTTTCTTTTTCTTTTAATAATTTGAGATGTACAGCAAGTCAGAAAATTATATAACGCTTTGGTTCGAAACTGTTTTGGAATCAGTTTCTGATTTCTTCCACCGTCATATTCTGAATAATAGTATTCCCATAGCATGATGCTGCCACTACCATGTGATGGTTATTTTTGTTTTTAACCCAATCATACCTTCTGGAAGTTGGTCCAAATGTTAACATGAAGTGTTATCAGACCATAAATAATTCTCTTTCTTTAAGCAGGCATTGATGGAATTTTGCAACCTTGCACATTAGTACAGACATACACAGGATACAGGAGTTTTTTTTTTTTTATCACACATAAAATGCAACCTTTACTTGCTGAAATTTTCTAGATCTGCTTCAGAGTTTTTGTCAGTGTCAGATCAGATCAGTTTCAGTTTTTGCTTTTCATTATGGAGAAACATTTAGATTGTGTGATGTCATTTTGTCCCATTCTTCATGCATTTACACATTACTGTTATTTGTGCCTGCTCCTGACTGATACAGTTGAACAATACAATCACTTTGTAAACACTTTGCAAACAATGTATTCAGATAAACAATAGATATGAAAAAAAAAACTTTAGGTTAAAAAAACTGGAATATACATTAATATTATAACAACTAATGACAGGTATGCTCTCAATTAATCCTGTGCAACCAGGTTATTGTAAACTCATTTTTAAAATTCTTATAATGTATTTATTTACCTTTCACTTGAATTGTAAATAATTTGTTAAAATAAAACTAGACAGTTTGGTGACTTGTTCACATGGATGCAGCTGGAGAAGAGTCAAGAATTAAGGCTTCATCTGCAGTAATACATGTTGCTACTGCATTTTACGGTGAAGAAAAAAGAGCTTAGCAGTCCATCCATGTTTCTGTATATGTACCCTCACCTCTAGTCCTGAAACATGACTCTTGACAGAACAAATGAGTTCCTGACTAAACTGAGCTTCCTTTGTGAAGAGGTTGGGCTCTGCCATGGATATAGGAGAGGTTCTCCGTCAGCTGATATCTGATCTGGATGTTTGAAAGTTTTCTATAAACTTCCTACAATGGGGAGACCCTGAGACAGACCAAGAATTTGCTGTTGGAAGATCTCTATTCATGTTCCCAAACACTACAGAATAGGCGAAGGAGCTCTGGACTAAAGAGGTGTCTGGGTTTTCCCCTTCAGTTTTTTTTTTACCTGTCTTCCCATCCTCAGATAAGCAAAAGAAAACAGACGGACGGATGGATGGTTCTGGGTTGTTGAGAAGGCTCAATCAGTCAAATTCCTGTCTAGAAAGTCAGAGCTTCACATATCTAATTAGCATTGCATTAACTTTCAATGTAACTGATATAAAAACATAAAGTGATCAAACATCCTTTGGTTACATAGTTTAAAATTTGTAAAAGCAGTAAAGATGAACAGATAACATTTGGTTAGGTAATAGACATGCAAGATTAACCTGAACCCTATAGCCCTGACTACCCCCACCCTCAGGTTCATACTGTGACCTACTCATTCAGTACAGCTTCACCTCCCTGTTTTACTGTATACAACGAAGTGCTGAGCAGCCACCATCACTAATGATTTCCACCATGTTTTTTTTTCACCATCTCTGTTGTCTTGTAAGCATCATATCAGCATTTGACATTCCACAACCTTAACTCCCCCAATACACACACATACCCACACATAACTACAACCATTTACCATATAAACACAATTTGGCCTTTCTGTTTAGCCATCATACACACTCCCTCAGCTCTGCATATATGCACACACACACACACGAACGTAATCACCTCTTCACACGCAAATGAATGTGGAGGACTCCCATCATGCCCTGTTTGACCCTCCTCCCAAAAGTTAAACACTTGCTTCCTGTTTCTTCTTCTTCTTCAATACAGGTTGAGAATAAGATGTGTGCGCATGTGCTGTCTGAGCTTATAGAATTTATGAGAAAGATAAATCTTGTATGTGACCAAAAGAGCTGGAGAGCAAGTTATCACATGTGTGTTCTGAGCTGAGATAAGGTTAGGAATGCCTTTTCTGCTTCATGGCTCCTCCTCCTCCATTTAGATAGAAGTGGAGTATCAAGCAGCTGTTAAGCAGGCAAAATGACTTCAAGCTGAAATTGTTGCATGTGGTTCAGCATGTGCCATGGAAGGGACAGAACATAACAGAAAACCAGCAATAAAAAAAAGACTTTTTTTCATTTTTTTTGTTAAATGTTATTTAAAAATGGATTATGTTTGTGTTAATAATTCATCTATCTGAAGAACACAAAAATGAAAGGCAGCAGTGGGAAAAATAAAGCACACACATCTCTGCTTATGCTCTACAATGAGCCACATTTAAATAAACTACTTTGTTTTTAACCCTGTAATGCCAAATGTATCATATTTGATACATACGGTTTCTGAAATGTTTTGCGTCTGACACCTTTTTCATAATTTAATGGTAAAAACTTTGCTCAAAATCCTATTGTACACAATCAGATATACCTGATAATATAATTTAATATCAAAAATTGATTTCTGTTTTTTTCTTTTTACATATTTTGTTAAAAGGCCACAAGGACTTCAAACCAAAAAAAAAAGTAATTTTCGGTTTTGTTTTATTCTTGGATCGGGCTTTAAAGGGTTCAATTATAGTCAGTACTGAAACTTATGTGAATTTTTCCTTCATGATTAAATCCAAAAACTTATATTTATTTGGAGAATTCCTTCTTAATTGGAGAAAAACCAACACATCTTATCAGCACCAACAGCAGTGAATCAAATACCAAGCCATGTGGTGGGTTTATACTGCAACTTTACATCTTTTAGGCAGTTAGTGTTCAGTAAACGGAAGATGATGAAGACGACATATTTAAATTAAACCTATAATTATATACCTTTATGCCGTTTTGTATTGTACGAATAATCTTTACCTGTTTACTACTTAGACAAATGAAATTAAATCTAAACAGCAAATCTAGAACTTCATTTTTTTTTTTTAAACTGAAGTTATTAAAAGAGTTATAAACTAGAGGAGAGATCTACTTCTGGACTCTCTACAGATGTCCTGCTCTAAATACCAATTATACCAGGTCTTTGGTTTTTGGGAAGCAATATTCTTTTTTATTAAAGACTATTAGCAATTATTAAGCTATGATCAGTAGAAACATCTCATAAAAAGTTTGGGCTAAGTAGTCACTCTAGATGTGTTACCATGAAAATGTTTTCTGTACTCTTTTAAGCATCACTTTAGAAGTGTTTGTCAGAAACAGCAAGTTTCGCAGAAACTTTTTCATGCCTGCTTGACTTGGTTTTGACTTTATTAGCAAAAGAGGAAATGCACTAAAGAGGAGATGGAAACACCTTTGTTGATAAACTTAAGTATTGAACGTTTTACCTCACATGACTGATCATTCATTTCCTGCGAGAATATGAACATTGGGAACTTCTCTCTTTCATCTCTGGATGGTGTTTACTATTCCTAATACTAGCTGATATGATAAAGTCAGAACAACCTTCAAGGTTTTAATACATTCATCAAATCTTGCTCCATTCCTCATCAGTGATTTGTGCTAGCGTGCTACCTCTACTTCCTGTTTATTAGAGCCAAGCGTAACCTAAACCTATGATGACATTACGCTTTGCATAGCTTGGTTCATTTGCTCTTCTCTAGATTCTCCTTAGGTGTGTGTGTGAATGGTTGTATGTCCTGTTTGTCTCTGTGTTGCCCTGTGATGGACTGGCGACCTGTCCAGAGTGTATCCCGCCTCTCGCCCATTGACAGCTGGAGATAGGCACCAGCAACCTTGAGACCCCAACTGGGACAAGCGTGTCAGATAATGAATGAATGGTTCATTTGCTCCATTTTTCTTGTTTAAATTTCCTCAAAAACTGACGTAGAAACTGGATGGAAACAGCTTCTGATTGGGTTGTAGGTTTGTCTGTTCAGTTTAGACGCTTTTATATTTTTATCCAAATCAAAGTCACTAAGAGTCACCAACTGTTGTAAGATATTAAATGCTCATAAGCTCCCAACAGAACCTGACAAAACTGCCTCAAAGCACAGTGGTGGGGTGGTGCTGATCAGGGCTAAGTGCTCTACTGCAGAAAAGATACTTATTCTTTATTAACTTCAAACCAAAATCCCACTATAAAAACCTTTTATGTCCGATGCCCTAATGTTTGGCAAACACTAAGGGATATATAAATAAATCTAAACCTTTCAGTTTGTATAATTTCTCCTGATTAACCAACTTTCTTTACAGAACAAAGTTGATTAGTTAAATTGTTGGCATCCTGAGTTCATGTTGTTTAGATGCTATGTTTTAACAATTCATAAAGATAATCTGTCCACATTCACCGGCACGGCGAGTTTTTATTTAAAATGAATATATACTTCTGCCCTGTGTGTCATATGTAGACTTGTGGGCACTATTCCCTTCCAGGTCACTTGGGGAACAAAGCAAACTTTATCAGGACATTACAATCCGGCATTCCTCAGATTCCTAGCACTTGGCAACCGACTTACACACAGAGTGGTTAGAGAAAGGAGAGGAGGAAGGCAAGCGGAAGACAGAGGAGGGAGGAGAAAGGAAGGGCAAATAAAAGCAGGTGTACACACTAGCTTTTAGTCTTTCCTCATCCACTCTGTTGCAGGTCCAAATGGAATCTGCAGCATTGCCTAAAAGCCAAGCAGCATGCAAGGAGGAACAAAAGCTGGTTTTGTGATAACTGTTTGCCAACGTGTTTTGAAGGGAAATGTATGCATTTCTGTCTGGGTGGTCCAAGAGTTCAGTCAGTGATTTTCATCTTATAGCCAAGAATTTATCGGACAGCTGAACATGCAGTTTTAGGGCTGCAACTAACGATTATTTTGAAAATCTATGAATCGGACGATTATTTTTTCGATTAATCGATGAATCGGACACAAAATATTTTTTTTATATTAACCTCTTTATTCCAAAATAAACATTTTAGACAGAACAAACAAGCACACAAGTACAGGTTTCTCATTAACTGTACTGGTGCTATATGAAAAATAAATGTTTGTGTTAAAACTATGCAAACTTACATGAGAAATGTAGCTGTACATCCACAAAATATAGGGTACTTTGTTTCATAAAGCGCAAAAAAAGACATTTTTGTTTTTAAAAGCCCCTAAGGGGTTCAAACAATAGGCCCCCCCATTTCAACAAATGAGTTTTTTTTAGACTAGAAGAGTTCTGCCTTTTAAGACAGGAAAGTATAGCAGTTAAAGTTGCTACTTAAGAAAATACTTAACCATAGAGATAAAAATAGCCCTGTGATTCAAATTATAAATTGTATTTGGAATAAAAATGAGAGAACTAGGGGTGTTAAAAAAACACATCCTCCAAAGACAGATATTTACATGGGAATGTGGCAGATAATTAATTGACATATTACTGATCTTGCTGGATTTTATTCTGCTTTACTTCCATAAATTGCAGGATCTTCTTTACTTTCTTTGCCAGAAGATTTAAACTTTAAAAGCCTTGCCCTCATAATTTGCAAATTTATTTATTTATAAAGAAAATATAAACGCTGCTTAAGCTAATTCAAATGAAATTAAAAGTAAAATAAGTAGCCAACCTTATCACTATCTGTAACCTACTAACAAGCTAAGGAAAGCATCAGATGAGCTATCTGAGAAACTAACTTACGTTTCCCCACTTTAAAATGAAACAAACATGGTTACTCATCCTGCTGATCAGCTATCTTAACTGCCATTGAAGGCTCCAACGTGTTTTCTTTTCAGGTGCTGCGTCATAACAGTGGTGCTTCCGTGCCATGTTCATTTGTTTTTTACAAAAGTTGCATGTTACGACTTTTTTCACTTTACAAAGCGCAGGCTATTTTAATTATTGTGATCAATTTGCGCCGTCAATCCCGGGGCATGCGCGCTTCATTTGCAGTCTGGACGCTGAGGGTAAACTCCTCACTAAAATCCTGCGGCTCGGACTGCACGCTGAGAGGGATTCCTGTGGGAGAGGGAGAAAGGCGTTGGGATGGGGGAGGCGCCCCACGGCAGCAGCTGCCGCTGGAGGACAAGAGTAGGAACGATACATGCTTTCACGTAAGAGTCTCCAAAAGCCGCCAGTGACACCGTAAAAAGTCGCCAGATTTGTCGCTAGTCGCTTTTTAAAAAAATAGTCGCTGGAGGGGTCTGAACAGTCGCTGAGTTGGCAACACTGCAACTGCGGCGCTGACTCGCTCCGCCATATTTTTTTTTCTTCCCCGGGATGACGGCGGCGGCGGATGACGCATTAATCGCGCGACACAACTAATCGATGATTAAATTCGTTGCCAACGCTTTTAAACGTCGATTTTTATCGATTTTATCGATTCGTTGTTGCAGCCCTATGCAGTTTTTTAAATAAACAAAATGCCTTTATGTAATCAATCTTACTTAATTTTTTGTTGCTTTTTTAAGATCCAGAAGCAGAAAAGATTACTTCTGTAGGATAGAGGAATTCATTTGTTTACACCATGAGATTCTGGTTTTCCTCACATGTTCCTGAAAGTATTTTACTGAGTGTTTTCCCGCCTGAAGTCCAATCAAAACCAACTCTGGTTCGTCTCTCTTATTGGTGCAGACACTCTGTGGAGATGTGCACACAGCACTAATAAGGAAAAAAAGAAAAAAATATAACAACTAAAACCTAAGTCCCATGGAGGAGTTGGTCTGGTTTGGCTCCCAAAGGAACTCTAGACCGGTTTGTTTATGGTGTGGATGGAATTCAATCTCAGTCCCATAGAACAAGCAGGTGTATGCTGCTAGTTTGAGCCAATCACCTTCCTGTTGTCAGGTATGCATTGCATCAGAGGGAGAGGGTGGACTAAACTTACTTTAGTAGCTTTAAGTGACAATAAGTATGTTGCCTCATTGACTATAGGATAAATCTAGACAGCTCAAAAAATAATATTAATAATCAAAGTCTAAAAAAAAAATCAAACTCAAGGAAGTAGCTCCAACTTAACAAAAAAAGAGGAAAAAACTCAAACACTATAGAGGGAAAGGTGCCCTTAATTATAGTTTTCTTAAAAAAGAGGCTAAGAGCTGATTGTTGAATGAGAATACATTTTATGCTCGTCTCATATGCCCAATTCTAAGAATTGTTAAAGATCAATAACATATTCGTATTACATGTTCATGTTCCAGCTCAGGATTT
Source organism: Cyprinodon tularosa (assembly GCF_016077235.1). Lineage (NCBI taxonomy): Eukaryota > Metazoa > Chordata > Actinopteri > Cyprinodontiformes > Cyprinodontidae > Cyprinodon > Cyprinodon tularosa. Next base: position 2,515,889 of record NW_024039056.1, on the reverse strand, counting down.
GATACAATCTCAAATCTTGATACGGCTCGCTGGTGAAACAGCTGTGGCAGGCTGGTGGGAACAAGCCCCTCCAAGTGGCAGAGGAAAGTGCCGGAGCATTTGGCCGTTTTAAACTGATGTATTGTTTAAAGAAAGCTAGAAAATGAAAGAATTAAGACAATCCATCAAAGTAGAAGCTGCACTAATTAAACTAACACTTCTTACAAGGCTGTAAACAGAAGTTAGGGTCAGAGTGAGGGAAACAAATTCCACTATTCAAGTTCTGTCAGACATGCTATTATGGTAAAGTTACTTTCGCTTCTGATGTTACTTTTTTCATGACAGTGCGACAGTGGCGACAGTGGCGTTGGATGTAGGAGTTTGCCCTGTCGTTGTGTCCTTGGGCAAGACACTTCACCTGCATTGTCTACTGATGGTGGTCAGAGGGCCCGGTGGCGCCAGTGTACGGCAGCCCCGCTTCTGTCAGTGAGCCCCAGGGCAGCTGTGGCTACAATGTAGCTTGCCACCATCAGTGTGTGAGTGTGTGCATGAATGGGTGAATGAATGTAGTGTAAAGCGCTTTGGTCAAGTCTCCTGACTTGAATAAAGGCGCTATATAAGTACATGCCATTTACCATGACACATGCTTTTTTAAGTTTCTACTTTTTAACCAATAAAGTGCATTTCTTTTTAATCCTTCTTGAAAATACATTTTAGAACCTCCTTTCATTGTAACTGTCATGCAAAACCTCCATCAGCTTTGCAGAGACTAAAGTTTAGCACAGCCTTTCCAGAATAGCTCATGATCAAACGGACTGGCTTGAGAACAAATGTGAACATCAATTCTGAAGAAATGCTGTTCCCTGCTTCTATGATTAATGCAGTCTTGAGCTTTTCATTGAATGTTTATGTTGAATTCAAAGTTTTAGTAGGTTTTTATTTCAGCCATAATGATTCCATTTTAGATGAGTGGTTAAACGTTCAACAAGGGGACCATTGAAGTTTGTCGGCTCTAGTTTAAAGGTACCAACAGAACAGGCCTAAACCACGTGCATAGTGCATACCACACCATTCATATTCCTATTTGTGTGAAATAAATGGAAAAATATGTAATTTGAAAGATAAATTGCCATAAAATAGCAACTAATCACAATAACGTTTGTAGTTATAACATCATAAAGTGTGTAAAAGAGGAAGGCGCTTTGAGTGAAACCTGTGATTTAGTCATTCTGCTGATTCTCTACAGTTGTGTCATGCTCTGAATTCTTCACTATGGTCTAAAGCAGAGATTCCTAAATCTTGCAGCTCATGTCCCATATGATAGTACCAGAATGGAACCATGACCCAAAGTATTATGCAGGTGTACAAACATTTCTCCCCAGCTTTTATTGTCATTACACTGTCACACATACAGAGCAACGAAGTGAACCCATCCCCTTGGGGAGCAGTGGGCTGCCATTGTGTGGCCCCCAGGGAACAGTGTGGGGTTAAGGTTCTTTTGCTCAGGGACTCAGAGTGGCAGTCTGTGGCAGTGGGGCTCGAACTCAGAATCTCAGGATTCCATGCTCTATGCCCTAATCACTATGCCACCATTACTATGGGTCTACAGTAATACAACCAGCCTCACCAACCAATGTGTTTGGTTGTCATCTTTCAACCCTATAACATAAACATTCTTAACTATTATCCTATCAGTTGCTTCATTCTATAACTGTAGAGGATCTTAAGACCCCCTACATGTAAATCAAAAATCCAGAATGGGTAATCAATGTCCTAAAGACTACATCAACATAAATTAAAATTAAAGGGCATTAAATGTCAATAAATGTGGGTAACTTTATGCTTAACAGTCTGTTTTAGAGGAGCAATATCTTGGTTGTCCATGCTTAAGATATTAAACTTCATGGATGTGCACATAGCTGGCAAAAGTCTGATTTTCTTTTACTGATGTAGACACAAAAAAATAAAGAAAAGCTAGACTTATTGCATCATGTTGCATCTATTTTACATCACTGTTTCAAATATTACAAATAACCAGAGTGAATCTCCTCCACTAACGAAAGGGAACCATGGGAAAAGTCTGGGGCAATCTGTACATACTCCAAGGAATCTGTCACTGTATAAAAAAGCTATTGTCAACTCTGTGTGGTAACAGAGGTGACAAGGAGTTCATAGCTGATATACAAAAGACTACAATTACTACAAAGGAACCTTGTAAAATGATTGGTAGTCTCCGTGTTTGAGTGTTTTTTTCACCACCTCAAGAGGCACTTGTCTAACATCACAAATAACATGAGCAAAGAGTCAGAGTTTGGCCGGTCAAGCTTTGCAATGTATCAAAAGGTTGAACAATTGAAGTTTCATTCCCAAACAGCTACAGGCATACATTCTCTCCTGAGCATCGTTTGTAGCTGCAATTTATAGATTTTTGCTTTTACAAAATGTTCTTTCATTTAAAAGAAAAAAACACCTATTAATAATATTTGATTACTGTGTCAATGAAAGAAAATTTATAAAATAACAGTGACAGGGAAAATAAACAATGACTATAGACCATGTTTTGATTTCAAAGAAAAACAAAGGCAAATTCTGAACAATTTACCCTTTGTTCTGACTCCTTTACATAATCAAAAGTAAATCAATTAATTAATAATCAATTTCAGACTTAGCAAGTCTCAGCTAGGATGCTCATTTTGAAGCAATGACTTGGTTGGACAGCTTCTGCTCTCTAAAAATGCAATATGGCAGAATAATTTAAGAAGTAGAGGGCTGATGATATGGGATGTTTTGCAGCAAGAAAGGCCAAGTACTCAGTGAGCATTGAGTGGATCATCCACTCCTCAACTGAGGCCTTAACGTGGCCATAAATGGGAAAGAAATTCATTTTGTTGTTGCATTTCCCCAATTAACACCCAGACTTCAACTACACTAAAGCCATGTGCCAAACCTCATGTGTGCAAAGGAACTGAAAACAAAACTAAAACAATGGTGTAAAAAATTTTCTGCAAAGGTGCTTCAGATCAGCAAACTGTCAAAACTTCCTGCTTTTATTATGGGGCTCACACTTGCAGATGATCAAATATTAAACGGGACCTCTTTAACTTCTTCATCCTTTAAATACATTTTGTTGAGTACTTGGAGTCACTAGGAGCTCAGTGGTGAAGCACCTCATTTGCATTTAAAGCAACCGCATAAAAATGAGTAGCTTTCAGAGCCACTCTAAATTATTAAAATGTGAAAAAGTAGGATTTAGGTTCTAATTTAGTTATTTCACATGACTATAAATCATGAAGGCAAGTATGAAAAATCTGTGTCAAAATCTATGAATTTGAGGATAATTTAGAGCACAAACCAACACAGACATATCAAGCTCCCACAGCAACCAAAGTGAACACTGAGGACTTCCAGCCCCACAGATTGGTGACTGAGTAACTACATTCCCTAACTGTCGAGATGAACCTCCACTCAGCGGGTTATTGCTCAGCTTGGAGGATTTAGGATTTACAGCCTTACTTTGGCCACTGCTAACATCATTAGATTAGGGAACATAGGTGTCATACTTAACAACACCTAATAACACAAGTTTTAAAAAGGTCTACAAAAAAAAATAAAAAATAAAAAACTAAATAAAAAAAGCTTCAAAATAATCTTAATAATCAGTTTTTCTTTGTATGCGGTTGTAGGCCTGAAACGTTTAGCTAAGTCCTGCCCTCTCCCTCTGCCGCTCTCTCTGACAAGGTGACCTTGTCCATCTGTTTCAGTCAGCAGCTTTACAAACCAGCAGACGTTCAGAACAGGGTGCTGGATTCTCACGGAACCCATGGCCCATGAAACCAGAGCGCCTTTTATTAACCCTGTTGACTCACTAAGGACGGAATCGTCGGGTTAATGTTCCTCGACACCTGAGGCTCTTGGGTAAAAGATCCTTGAACCAAGCTCCGTTTTGCAATGAAGCTGGGAGAGTTTAGCTTTCAGCTCTGCATCTGACCTGTGATCAGATCAGCATTGCTAGCTTAGCTAAAAACTAATCAGTAACCACCCCTATAGAAAATCATTTAGATGTTTCACATCTATTTACATGGTCTTTACTGAACTTAGAGAATAAGCAGGGGGAATGGGGAAATGTTGGACAGTGTCAAAGAAAACTGCAGCTATAAATATTTTAGGATTGACTTTTTAAATCACTATTGACTTTCCAACTAATAAGGTTCTTTGCCTACATGTATAGAATAAATTGATAACTTTAAGGTTTACACGATCATCTTCCCAATCACATTTATAATTTTAGATTGGGCTGTAGACTGAAAGTTTACACACAATTCTGAGCAATAAACAGACATAAGAAATTAAAGATGCGTAACACTGCAATGTAAGAACAATTGGCTTTAGTTTTTCTCTACAAGCTAACTTTGCAGCATATTGGCTACATAATGAGGACATCAGGGGACAGAAAAAACTATAATAGTTGTCCCATTGTGGCTGTTGCTCCTTGCTTATGTCTTAATGTAAAAGTAATGCATTACGAATGTTATTGTTTTAACTTTCCCTATCTAATTTTAAATAAACATCATATGTATTAAATTGATATTTTCCATTTGCACCAGCACTTTTGCCACACATTTCTTAGAATATGTGGATTAAAATAGAATGGGGTGGGGGGGTTGCCTTCCTCCCTTGTTTCCACTTCAGTCATGAGTTTGACTCCAGATCCCCTGCCCTGTTGCAGGATGGGCCGAGAATTCAGGAAGTGGCTCCTGTCGTCTCCATGGCAACCCTGAGGTCAGCCCCAAGAGGCCGGAGACCCCTCCTCAAACACAAAGAGCTCGGAGGCCTAGATCAACACAAACAACTCGCCTAAAACACACACACACAGAAACACAAATACACACATGTCCATGCACAACAGCAGGCACAGTCACAAGACATGAGCTGCTCTCCACTCTGCGAACTAAAGCATTTCCTGCACAAAGTCTATAGCAACCACATATTTTCGAAGAGCTGCAGGAAGACGTCCAAACTATCAGTGAAGATGCATTGTTGGAATTTATAGGCTCTGATCTGATCTCAAACTTCTAGAAGAGGTTGCTGAAACCATCCAACTAGGTTTGCTTTTACTATAAGTAACCAAAACATCAAATTTACTTTTTCTTTCTTCTTTTACAAATCAGCTTGTTTATTACTAGAAGCTTTGATAAGCTACAGGGTCTAATGCAGCAACAATAAGGGGATTTTTAGGAATCTTCTTTCCTTCAGCCACCCACATCTCTGCCTGGGAACCAAAGCGACCTTCATCCCAAGGGAGGAGGGATACAAACAGCTTATATATTTACACACCCAAAACAAATTATTCTTAATACGTAGTTTACCAAAGAGCAGGACATTTGCACTTTTACTTCTGGGTAGTTGTTTTTTTCTTTAGAGAAACAATCACACTTAAGTAAACTGAATAAAACTATGGAATAGACAGTCATGGTAAGAGTAGGAGCTGTGCATATATCATCCTCTATTTTATTGTTCTTCAAATCTGGATTAAAACAAGGTTACTGTAAATTTTCAACAATGATGACCAGATGAGTTCTTGCATGAAGGGTACTCTGATCATGTCCTTCATCACCCTTTATATCGCCATATATATATATATATATATATATATATATATATATATATATATATATATATATATATATTTTTTTTTTTTTTTTTTTTTTTTTTTTCTCTCTCGCTGTCTTGTCTATAACCAATGAGGATATGTGACAAAGACCTAAAAAAATCACCTCCTGCTTTTTTCTCCAAGTTTGGCTTTAAAACAGTGCCTCACTTCTGCACATCCCTCTGATTAACGACAGATTTAAGCCTTCAAAGTGCAACTTTTTTTTTCTTTTTGTTTTCTTTTTTTTTTATTTTTTTTTTTACCAACTGTGAAAAGAGATCTGCAGATCAGGTGAGAAACTCGCAGTCTGTGAACAAACACAACGGGAAAGAAGGAACATGCATTGAAGTTGGGAAGTAAAAAAAAAAAAAAGAAGTATTTATATGTGCAGTGTATTACCTTTTTTTTTTTCCTGGTATTCTGTGAAGAAACGTCTCTCCTGTCCAAGCCGGGACTGTTCTCTGTCAGCTGTCGAGGTTTTTGTAGGAAGAAGGCTGGACACAGTCCAGCCCCTCCGTTCGTTTCCTCTCCCTGACTCAGTAAAGCTGTTTTCCACACAACCACAAACTGTTTCCTGAAAGTGCCACAACAACTCCATAATAAAATAAACCTGAGCTTATTAAAAGAATGAAAAACTTTTTATACAACAACATAAAATTATATAAAAAAAATAGTTTTAAATCCCCAACTTTTTAATTCATTTTGATATTTATTTTTTTTATGGCGGTATGAGTGATTTTATTTTGAAAGAACACGCTTCACATCCGGGCGCGTCTGTAAAGCGTCTAACTTGGAACATCTTTGATTCTCACCTTGGGGACCCGAAGGAGAAAGTACGCACGCACGCGCTCGCTCGCTTACACGTACAACGACATCAAAATGTACAACAATGACTTCCTCTGAAAATAACCACCAAGTCTCACAGGTTACAAATGTCTACCCTTCCTCCTCCCCCCTTTTTTATTCGTATGCAAAAAAGCGCGTGTGCTTCAATTAAACAAGTTATAAAGAGAGCCGATCCAAGCCTGCATAGTGAAAAGGGATGTGTCACCTTGGAGAGCCTGGTGCTTGTCCTTCACTCTGCTGACTGTTGGGAGTTTGGCTGTGCGCTGATGTCCTTCTCATTCTGCACTGATCAGCTTACAGTGATTCAGTAGCCTGTCTCCTTTTCTATGCAGGGTGCTGCAGCTGTGGAAGGACACATCTTTAGTTATTATACAGTGAATCTCTTTCAGGGGTACTGATCCCTTATAAAACATTTAGAGAGGCATAAATAGCTATATTCATATACTCAGTCATTAAATAAATATAAGACTTTTTTTCAAAATGTTTTTCACAAGATATCTACATCAGGGGCGGTTCTAGACCAAATGTACCAGGGGGCCAGGTTTTTTTCATGGGGGCACAGAAAAGCATGAAATAAAAAATAGGGCAAGGGATTCAAATATATTACGATTATTTGGTCAATATAATTTCAGAATTTAGGAATGTTACCCTTTTTTCTGTTACTTAATTTAAGTTAAAATTACCATTTTCTATAAAATCCAAAATAAAACTCAAGAAATTTTTTTTTTTTAATTTGTTTTGAAAAAAAAAAATTAAGCAGATGAAAACTGGGATCATATCTCAATACTACTGAAGCTATCACCTTATTGTTTTTAAATAATTAGTAAAACAAATTTTTTTAAAGAAAAAAATGAAAGCGGTGACCATGTCACATGGGCCAGGACATGATCTACAGGGGCACTGGCCTCCGTTGGCCCCTGTCTAGAACCACCGTTAATCAACATTCAGACAGTTTATACACTTCAATTTAGAGACATCATCCACCGATGAACATTTATAAAGCAAACATAAACATTTAAACTGAAGCCAAGTTTCATCTTTGGACCCAAGGAAACGATTATGGGCCCTACGAAGAATACTGAAACTAAATAAATAAAGATAAAAAAACAATTAAAATCACAACAGTTACAAAGTTGTCCAAGCTACTTTGCAGTTTTGGTTTTTCTGTATCCATGATTTTATGTTTTGAGTGAATAAACTGAGAGATGGTAGGTCATGTGTTTATTTGGTATGGATATGACAAAAAGTTGGATTATTCTCTGTATTTCTGGACTAGAGGGTAGTTCCACAAGACAGTGATCCTTACTAACAAAGAAAAACTCCCGGCCTCACTAAAATCCCCCCAAATCTTCCCAAAAGAACACATAATACACCAAATAACATATAAGACCTTCGGGACTTTCATTATTCCACAGTATTCCCACTGCATATCATTAAAAAAAAATCCCTTTAAAACATGTTACACTGCATGAAAAGTGAGATTTTCGTCCCCGTAAACCCCCGTAAACTCCCGCAGATCTGCCTGATTTTCGTCAGTTTCCGACAATTTGCAACCCGTGCTTGTCCGCGTTTGTCGTGCCACAAATTGTCGGAAACGGACAGTGACGTAGGTGGAGAGCGATCAGCTGTACTAATGGCCCTAATTAGCATATGAATGCAGCAAACCCGCGCGGCTGGCCAGGTCTGGCTTGAATAACCTTCTCAGTATTGGCTGAAACCACTATTCTCAAACAAATGAAATCGCTCGTGATTGGCAGCAAAACCACACGTGGCCACGCCAGGCTTTAATTTTCTTACTGAGTATTGGACGGAACCACTTCTTTTTAAACAAGTGAAGTCGCTCGTGATTGGTTGGCATATATATATATTTACATATATATATTTATTCATATATATATATTTATTCATTCATATATATATATTTATTCATTCATATATTTATTCATTCATATGCTGTGTATTTATGTTATCCTACACTACTACACAATTATTATGCTACCATCAAGGACATGAATGAATTTATACAGGAAATGAACATTTGCCAGGAAGCTGTTTATGCAAAGAAAGAGCTTTATTAAAACACACACAACTATATACAACGGGTATCCAAACACATGCGTATCTAAAAATTACAACTCCGTGAACGGTCCGTTTGCTTCCTCGGGGTTGGAGGTAACAGGCAGCATTCCCTCCGAGGCAGGTCCGATATGCAGACGCATACTGTGCGTGGCCTTGTACTTCGACATCGCTTCTAACCGGGACTGCAGCTTAACACAGAGTTCAGTGAGATCCGGCCTACGAAATGGCGGCGACCGTACAATCCATCCAGAGACACCGCCGACGACGCCATCTTCTTCGTCGGACATGAGGTCGACGGTGGCGGACTTACAGAGTTCCACTTCCTCATCTGCCAGCACACTCTGCCTCGCCTTCAGCAGCTGAAAAAAAAAAAAACACGAATCAGCGCACTGCATATGGACACAACACATCTATCAATGCACCTGAAAAATAGTCACCAAATAAAGTCTTACCCTCTTTCGTCTGGCCCGACTCCGAGCAGATAGCCTGGCGGCCTCCGCACGCAGCGTGCTGGCTAGCAACGTGTATCTGAAGCTCCTGCATACCGTCTCATAATACGTCTTACAGGCAGCTGGAAAACAATTAAATGAGAGTGGTATGAATAAAAAAATAAAAAAAATCAAACGCAAGTCACAGTAACAAGGAAGGAGAAAACATTAAAACAAGTCACTTACACACAATGTCGTCTTTATCAACATCGTGCAAATCCAAACAAATAGGAGGTCACCGCCTCATTGTGAGGCGACTGTAGTCTGTGAAAAAAAAAAAAAAAAGTACAGCTATGGTCGGTATCCATCCGTATCCATGTCCTTTTACCGCAGAATGAAAGCATATTCTTTAAACCTTACCCCTGCCGGTTCATAGCGCCTGCAATTAGTCTCCGAGTTGTTAAGACGGCATAATGCTTCCTGTGAATCACAAAAAATACACTTTAGTAAAGCTTTAGGCTAGGCTGCTTTTAGCTTACCTAGCTAGGCTAGGTTGTCTTTAGCTTGCCTAGCTAAGCTAGGCTGCTTTTAGCATAGCTACCAGTAATCGAACATATTTACCGCTAGCGTGGCGTTGTGCACCCGTCTTCTCTTCCTCGAGTTCGTATATATCCCGCAAAGTTGCTCGACTGCAGATAGGGTGGCCAGATGTCCGGCTTTAGGGCGGACAGTCCGGATTTTCATTGCACTGTCCGGCGTCCGGCGCTGCACCCAGCCGGACGTGTATTTGTCCTCCTTTACCCCCAGATTCCACATACTCCGTCAGCGCTCCGCCCCGCTCACGTACGGAGTACTTGTCTGTCTTCTTCTTCTTCTTGTCGAGTTTTATGGCGGTTGGCAACAAACTGTTAGTAGCATTACCGCCACTTACTGGTATGGAGTGTGGTTCGTGATGGTTTAAATCAGTGGTTCTCAAACTTTTTCTGTCATTCCCCACTTTGGACAAGAGGGAATTTTCAAGCCCCGCCTGTCCCCATCGCCCCAACACAATGCTAATGAAATATGCAACAATCTTAAAATGTTCCAATTTTATTGAAGTAACAAGTAGCATCTAAATACAAACTATCTACATCAAATAACAGCAAGCTCAAAAATAAAGAAAATAAAAATGCAGCTGTGTCAAAATTTGTATCAAGCTCAAAGATAGAAAAAATTTAAGTGCCACTCTGCAATCTGTTAATAAAAGAAAAGAAGTGAAATCCATCTGGCAATACAGGTCTATTTATCCCTGCATTAGTGGCTGCAATGAGCCTGTTTTGCATTGCACAGTTTCTCAAAACGGGGTTGCAGGCTTGATACTGCCACTCTCAAGTCATGCTCAATGTTCAGCTGAGATCTGTATTTTGTTTTCAGTGAAGCAACAGTTGAAAAGCCCATCTCACAGAGATATGATGTGGCAAAGGGAAGAAGAATGCACACAGCTCTCTGCCCGATGAGTGGATACTCCCTCTCCACTCCAAACCAGAATTCACTATTAGTCTGAGCATTAAACCTGAGCCTCAGGGTGGAGTCAGACGTCATTTCAATAAACTGGTCCTATTTATTTAAGATAAAATATTTCAAATTCAGTTATTTATGATCAACCTGCGGCCTCAATCCCGGCGCACGTGCGCTTTATTTGCAGTCTGGACGCTGAGGGTAAACATGCTGTGTCTCTGCAGCGCTGAGAGGGACTCCTGTGATAGCGGGGGAGAACGGGGTGGGGATGGGTTAGGCGCCCCACGGCAGCACCTGCCGCTGGAGGACAAGAAAAGGAACGATACGTGCTTTCACGTAAGAGTCTCCAAAAGTCGCTAATTTGTCGCTAGTCGCTTTTTTGATAAAGAGTCGCTGGAGGGGTCTGAAATATAGCGACAAAGTCGCTGAGTTGGCAACACTGGGGCGCGAAAGTTTATTCCGTTACAAATAATATGCCGACGTCACGTCAATCATTATTTTGGCACTTCAGTTCCAGGTGAAATTTTTCTAATGTTCTTTTAATTAGACTGCATGTAGGCTAGTAATGATTACTTTGTGGGTTTGATTGGTCTAAAAAGCGGCAACATACAGCTATAAGGACAGTTTGCTCTCACACGTTCTACATTTATAGTCACACACACACACACACACCGGAACTTGGCGCGCCCCACCTGTCACGTCTCAATTCCCCACCAGTGGGTCGCGCCACACACTTTGAGAACCACGGGTTTAAATATTGATCCTGATACATTCTACCCTAACTTCTTCTAAACATACATTCAAACATTCACACTTAAAAATATAAACATATTTGTGCACAGCTTTGTATATCATTCCTTCACTCACAAACACACTTACTATAATTAAATTCTATGGAATAATTTCGTTTTCTTTAGAAATCGAATAATTATTTGTATGTGTTTACTCCCTAAATTTTTCCTCAGTATATCTAATAAATTAACCTTCTCCTTAATGTCTTCAAACTCTCTTCTCATATATCTTCTCTCTTTTTCATATTTATGACATTCTAATATAACATGTTCTATGGTTTCATATTTATCACAGAAATCACATTTGCCCGTTTTATGTTTTTGTATTTTAAAAAGTGTATGATTAAGTCCTGTATGACCAAATCTTAACCTTGTTATCACTCTTTCATCCTTTCTATTTCTTCTTCCATTTCTTCTTTCTCCTGCCATCTTCTGAATTTTATAAAACCATCTTCCTGTTTTATCTTCATCCCACCTTTTTTGCCAAATTTCCATAAGTTTCTCTTTAATAATACTCTTTCCTTCTGATTTACTTATTTTAACTATAAAACTAATAGAATGTTTAATTGCCCTTTTTGCCATTTTATCTGCCCTCTCGTTTCCTTCCACCCCAATATGTGCTGGAACCCACACAAATGTAACTATCAGCCCCATGTTTCGTATTCTGAACAGTGTATGATTTATTTCTAATAAAATGTCCATCCTACTATCTGTATTACTTGTCTGTCATGTAAATCAATGAGAGCTGTTCCACATCCTCCGCTCGTCACCGCCCACGTACGTCTTCTCCGTCCTTCACCGTCAAAATACGGAGCTGAGCTATTTTTTGCTCCCCTCCGGTCCGTCCAGATCAATACCCGCTATTGCAATCGCACCAAACAGAAAAAAGAATGTAGAGAAGACCCGGTTTATCAAATTAAATTATAGTAAAAACAGATCGGTATCTAGAAATTAGAGCATAGTTTGTATATATTCCCAAAAACTAAAACAATAAATTTAGATTTTATTTCCTGGCAAAACATTCAATTCGGTTTATCCATTAAAGAAAAAAAAATTTGGAATTTTTAATCAATATTCTAATAATTGTAACAAAGTATTATATCCATAAATGTCGCTATGCAAAATGCTCCCTCCCAATCTCTGCTCTCAAAAATGAACTTTCCCTTTTCAAAAGATGTCTGAGAAAGATGCAGAATTTAAATGCAATTAAATTGTTTGAGTTAATTGAAGAATTTCAGTTGGTAGTCCCCACTGATTAATTTACTTTAACTACTATTATTATTTTATTTATTTTTATTTATTTTATTTTATTTTATACTTTGTTCCAGCCTGTGCATTTAATTTTATTTTTCAAAAGCAGGAGTTGTGATATTTCTTCTTGTATTGAAATATTTGTTATTAACTTGTTATTTGAGATTGTTATTGTTTTCTTATATATTCAATAACAAAAAAAAAAAAAAGTGGAAATCTAAAAAAAAAAATTAACCATTACAGCCAACTGATTCTGATTAAAACTAATTTTTGAAGTAAATTATTTTGTGTATTTTTTTTACATAACATTTGCATACACAGTAATCTAGCGTACTTTAATTAAATAAATCAATTCAAGCTAAAATGTAAGAGTCTATAATTAGGCTATACTGAGCCTGATCTATTTCTACCATCTATTTGGGGGATATTTATTGCCACACTTTGGGCCACTTAAAACCAATTTAGCATGCTGACCTATGTCCTTATGACCACAGTGTACCAATCTTCTGATGGCTACTTCCAACAGGATAATGCGCCATGTTATAAAGTGAATCATCTCAGAATCATTTCTTGAAACTTTTCCACTTAAGTAATTGTGAATTGAGCATATTGACAGACAACATTTTATTTTTTATCTTAAATGCAAATTAAAAAAAAAATAATTACTGCTCTAAATGTATTGCTCTGTCAGCTAAAGATCTGTTTTGGTCTCTATACTTTAATTAAATAAATCAATTCAAGCTAAAATGTAAGAGGCTATACCTGATCTCTTTGTATCAGAGATTTTCTTACCCAGGGTTGCAGGGGGGAGTAAAACCCCCCCTGCAACCCTGGTTTGCATTTGTATAGCTCACAGCATGTTCATTTACATGTTAAAGCCTCCCCTAGAATTCCATGGGGGGGAGGCATGGGGGGAACACTGCCTAAGAAATTCCACGTCAATTTCTGACAATTTACGGGAGTTTTCGTCGAAGCCTGCAAATTGCCGTATACTGCCGCTAACCTGAAGTTCCACGACAATCTACAGTGCCGTATATTGACGAAAATCCCACTTTTCATGCAGTGTTAGTGGCAGAATCATGATTCCAGGTTCTTTTTTTTATTTTGTTTTTCAAATAGATGATTATGACAAAAAATACCAATTAGTTTGTACCCAAACTGAGTCGAAATTTAGAATGGAACAATACAAATAAATAAAATAAAACCAAAATACAACCTTTGAAATTGTCTATTCAAAGTCCAGAAATAATTCTGACAGAACAATGTATAGGATCACAATAAGTGGATTGTGGATGATAAATGTCTTAACAATCTAAAGAGTCTGGAGAATTTTGGCCGGGCAGAGTCTGCAAATACAACAATGCAAGATGTGGATGCTTATGGACTTCTAGTTTAGTAGACTGCCAGCTGAAATAAATAAAAGGTTTTTAAAAGTTTTACCTTAAAGGTGTGCATAATATATGATGCCTTGTCTGTTATTAGTGAGATATTTTTGTCACACTGAATAACCAAAACACCTGGAAAAAGTTAACCATAATTTCAGTCTTTTTTTTAAGGTAATATATTTGACGTTTTTTCTCAGAAGTTGCTGCTTAAATCTATGCTCAGTTTGATCCCTGAGTATAAAACTTTGCTGAGGGTTGTGATCAGGGTCCAGACTAATTACTGATAATAGCACATCCCAACAATGTGTGGATGTATGTGTTTCTCTACATTTTCTGAGCTATTTTGCGATAAAACACTGATGGAACAGATTCACAAAAAGATTTTGTTGAGTACCTTGTATTAAAATTATTTAGGGAGACATAAACCATCAGTGACGAACTGTTTATTAGTTCAACTATAACAGTTTACATGCTTGACATATTGGGTTTTGAAGTTGGTTAGTAACAATACTCCAGCTTTTAAATGAAAAGTTTGACAAATGAAAGAGATTAACATTTGTTGGTTTTTTTGGATATAAAACCTCTTGCCAATTTGCATCACAAGCTGAATCTATCTATATGATTAGATTGATGTGATGACATAATTCTGTTCATGAATTTAATCCTTTTCTCTTATGCCTTGAGATGATATGTGTTGGACATTGCTGTTATATACGTAAGTAAACTCAATTAACCTCACCTGGGGTGAACACCTCATCAGGTTTAAAACACGAAAGCTCAAGGATGGCCGCCTTTTACTGTTGCTTTTTGTACAAACCCAGTCGGCCTGGGCAGATGGCCGCTCACACTGAGCCTGGTTCTGCTGGAGGTTTGTTCCTGTTAAAAGGGAGTTTTTCCTCTCCACTGTTGCTACAAGCATACTTAGTGTGATGGACTGGATTTGAGTCAATGAGTCGATGCAATCAACTGGTTTTTCTTAGACAGAAAACTTTAAATCAATTTGACTGTATGATCTGGTGAAGTGTAAAGTGCATTGAGATGACGTGTTGTGAATTGAAATTGAAAAGGATATGTTAACAGCTGTCTTAAGGATCAGATTAAACAATGGGTAGCACAAAAAAAATTATTTCTCTATATGTGTGTATGGACCAAACAGTAAAGGAATATACCCACAAATCTGTTTTTCGGGATCACTAGTGATTGATTTAAAGAAAGAGACCAGAAATGTGCATAAATGACTTATTGCAGCAGATGCAGTTCTTTATGCACATAATGATTATATTGAATATGCGAGGTTGGGGACCTTCATCATTTCTAAGTTGGAATGCCAACATTGGGCTTGGCGGAAATTCAGACTTTATGTCAAATTTGATGAAATAGAAATAGCAATTACTGCAGTTATCACAAAGTTTTTAACCAAATGTGGTTGCACTCAATTTTGAGTTTAAGGAGGTGAGCAACTTTAAATGTCAAGGTTTTATTGCTAATTTCAAATGCAACTTATTACTTCTGATTGGAACCCAGAAACTCCTCAAATGACATCCTATCTTAATCAGACATCATCTGCATAAAACATAAAATATCTGCCAATGTTCATTAAAAGAAATGAACATTGGTAAAGTAGATAGACAGTATAAATAAGTTAACGCTTTAGGAGACCCATAAAGCCATGAGAGTCTTTTATGCTTATATGAAAAGGCCTTCTCTAAAAATAATAGATGTAGTGGTGCGATTTGTGAACCTTAAAATAAACGCAGTGAAAGAGTTATGCAACAATGATCTGAAAGGTGAAAATAACTAAGACACATTATAGCTACTCTCACTCCTAAGTAATGTTTGAATACCTTGAGGGTGTTTTGGTAAAAAATATCTCTAAAGTTAGCAAAAGGCAGTTTGAGCCTCTATGGCTAGAGAGCCGTTTTCTGTGATATGTGCTGCAGTTCCAGACCCCAACTCTGCAGCGGGCCCCTCAAGAAGGGACGTTTTACTCCAGAACACTGCAGAGCTCCACCTGTCATTAACCTTAAATAAGAGTACTTACTTTTGTTGCTTGGTATTTTCCATCACCCTCATCTCTGTGGTGTTTAGGGTACAAACTTAAGCAGCAACCCATTGTTGTCAGGATCCAATGGCAGATAAAACACCTAAACTATTTACACTCAAAGCACAAAAGGATGTGGGAAAGAGGTGATGAGTTACCACTCAAAACATTGTTCAGGTTAGTGACCTACAAAACATGCTTACTAACAAGTCTGTTGAACTTTTTTCAGTAGATCCAATGGATACAAAGAAACACAACCAGACTTTGCTTTATCAAGAAGGCCTTTCCTGCCTGGATGTGCAGGATGTGAATTCTGCTCTCACTAAATACTGAAAAGTCCAGCATTAGCACCCAGTCTTTCAGATCTTAACAGGTTATAACATAACAATGTTCTTCCCATCTGAAACACATTGCCTACACTAAATGTGTTACATGCTTCCAGCCTATCATGGCATTTCATCATGCTAGGAAAATCACAGATCATGACCAATACGTTCTAGGATTGTTTGAACGGTTGCTACGGGCCATTTTGATCCCACTCTATACTAATGGAAGTCTGCTTGGGATTAATTTGGAGTCTGTATGCTCCCTTAGAAGAGAAGAAAAACCCCAGACATCACGTATGCCTGGGCCCTCAATGGTACCAGTGTAGTTCTTACTGGTTTCTCTGTTCCTGTTCCTGAGAATCAGGAGTCATCAAAAAAGTTAGCTTGTATTTCCTTGCTTGTATTTCTTGAAGAACTTTGGTCTCTACTTGATGTTTTTTTGTTGATAGATAGATTTATTAGCTCTTCTCTAAGTCCAAAGGCTTTTTCTTTTTGCCTTCAGATGCTCCCACACCCATCTGCTACAAATTTTGATAAATCTCTGCAATGGTTATGTTAAGGGCCCAACAATTTGAACAAAAATACTGCGATTGCGATTTTGCACTAAGTGCAAGCATCTATATATTTAAATCCAGGGTTGCATTTTGTTATGACCTTTAAAGCTTCTCTGGAATCTTTCTATGCAGGACTTTACTGTAACCTTACAGGGAAAAATGTCTTGATTCTACTATCAAGTAGGATTTGCATGCTAGCTGTATATTTCTCTTCCTTTTTGTGTGGCACCTTAATTACTGCCACTTAAAGGGCTGCAGTAAAAAATTTGATATCTCAGTCTTGTTAAATGTGACAAAATTGTTTGCTTCTGAGATTTTAAAATTGCATTTTTCTAAATTGCGATTATATTGCAAATGCAATTAATTGCCAGCCCTAGTAAGGATACATCTCTGAAGCTGAGCCTCTCAGATGGAGGTTCTTGTTGATATTCCTACTACCAGCATTTTCCTCCCCGTAAGATCACTTTGATGTAAAGCAGTGATGGCTTCAGCATTTTTTTTGCAGGTAACCATTGCAAACATGAGTAGACTTTGATTACAATATTATCTTAATCTCATTGCAATCAGTATGCTAATCAAAAGTTTTTTCTAAGGGACTCTTTCACAGATATGACAGCGCTACTAAAGCATTTTGTATTAAATGCAGGCATTATTTTTTTAGAAAGCTGATATCAGTATATGGCATTTTGCATCCTCTTCAAGTTTATTTCTTTAAAAAAATATTTTGAAGTGTACACTACTGTTGAGAAAATTACCATTTTAATAAAAACAAAGCAAATAACTGTGTGCTTTCAATGGAGAGCTTAAGGCAACTGCACAGAGAAATGAATCCGTAACTTAAAAGAACAATTTTATTATACATCCCTATTAAACAGATGGGGAAAAAACTACCATTAAAAATAATAATACAAAATACATCAGAGGTAAGACATTGTATTTTTTAGTATCGGTATTGCATCATTAAGGTCTATCTTTAATAAAATACTCTTATTTACACAACTCAGAATGTTTAGCGTCTTGGTTGAATGAGGAAACAGCACCATCTAGTGGTCACAGAAATAAATACCAGAAGGCAGTTTAAACACCACCCAACGTTAAACATAGGGGCATACAGGAGTTACAAATTAAGTCAGAATAAAACTTTAAAGTTTCCTTATTTCAGTTTTTAAATTCTACAAGTTAAATTCTAACAGCATAATGATATATTAAATGTGCTTTATTCCAGGTATGAATTTCTGTTAACTTTGATTGTACAGCTTACCGAAAGTTATAATACCAAGTTAAATTCATCAGAGCAAGAGAATACTGCATAAGAAACATAAAAATAACTTCAAACCATATCTTTCTTATTATGGTCAAGTTAATGTACCCCTGGAAACACAGCCCTTTTCAGAAGAAAGTGCGGTTTGTGTCTTTTTGAAATCAAGCTTCCAGGAAGGAAGAGAGGAAGTTACTTTTCCACTGTCAGTAATGATTTGTGGAGCCATGTCATCTGCTGGTTTTAGTCCACTGGGTTTTATCAAGTCCAGTCGTAGCAGCTGCCTGCTGGGAAACTTTACAGCACTTCGTTTTTCCCTCTGCAGCAAAGTTTTATTTTAAATGTACCTGCAGCTTTCAGAGGGATGATAATACTGGTGGCAAAAGGGTTTATTACCATTTTTAATACTTAAATGTGAGAATCAGAATCAGGGTTTGGGTTTCAGTAGCAGGGAGCTGTAATCATCCAAACCAACAGAAATATTTAGAACTCTCTTAGCACCGAAACATATGGTAGCTTTTTATTATGTTCTAGTGCACTAAGTTGGACCTTTACTAGCCCTGTTTTTTATAAGTGATTTTAACACTATGATTTTCAGCATCAGTATGTATTTAAACTTGTTCTGAGAGGAGAAAAAAACAAAGTTTGTATGTTTACACAGAGGATAATATCAGGAATCCATTCCTGATATTAAAAATCCATTCATTTTCTAATGAAAGAGGACAAATAGTTTTAAAAGCTAAAGGTTTTCCACAGAACATCCTATAACGATCAGAGAACACTGACAAGTTTCTATAAACAATTTGATAATGAACACTTTGCATTCAGGAAGTAAAAAAAAAAGGTTTTAAGAAAACAAGTTGAGTCGTGGAGTGTCTGAGATGTTCCTGGACAGACCTCCCAAAGGGTTTTATTTGGATCTTCTCAGACTTGAGCACAGTTGACCAGTTTTTGGGCCAGTGCGTTTGTTTTTTTTGTGATTACAAGAATACTTTTAATAATTCATTTGTTCATTTTGCCTTATAGCTGATCTTGAACATCGCTAATCACTGCTGCATTACCTGATGATCATCTCCATCTGAATCATTTGTTTCTACCCAGATTTTCAGCTTCAACAGTGCAAACTGATAGCTGTTATCGATGTCAGTGAGCGTCCTCGATGATCTGAGTAAAGTGTTCTCCTGTGTAGAGGCCATAGTGCAGGCTATCTTTCTGTGCAGCGGCCCAGGCCATTTGCCGGCTGGAGAAGCGAGCGGCCCAGTTTCCCTGTGGATCCACAGTCACAACGCCTCCCAGGCCCCCGACTCTAGACTTCATGTGTGCCAGGCCCAAATCACTGGCAGCCTCGGCTGACTGACCTGAGCAGAGAGGGATCAGAACATGCCGTGAAACACTGGAGTACAGTCAGTCTGAGGCCCTGCTCTGTGCTTCTTTTCAATTAATAGTTTGTTCTAATTAAGAAAAGGCTGTCAGAGCTTAACACACACGGTGAGCCAGTCTATGCTGTTGTTTCAGTGTAACAGCAAGGCTTACACGAAGATGATACAAAGTCACGAAAAGCTTCTAGTCATTTAAATATATATTATTTTAGGATGAAACTTAATTGGTTATGAAATAGTTTTCACAAAATAAAAGTTGAGATAAATCCACCTTAATCCATGGTGCAGAAGGTGTTTAAAGAGAGCTTAACTTGACTTGTCCATTAGAAGTCCAACAAAATGTATTTTGGAGCTACTTCAGCTCAGCAGCTTGGATGACCAAGTTATCTGAATATTTCACCACTTTTTATAAAGTCTGAAACATGAGATTGATGATGAAGATCAATTTTAGGTCAGAAAGAAAAAGAATAATCTGTTTGGCTATAATAAAAGAGGATGTTTGGAGGAGGCAATTTGAGGCTTTCAGACCTGTAAACATTCTTCAAACTAGTGTTAAGCAAGTTAGCGATAGCATCATGCTGTGGGCTGTTTTGTTGCCAGTGACTCTGATGCATAAAATGGATAGAAAAATGAAAAAGTTCTTAAAGTTTGGCTCAAACAACTAGTAGTTCCTGACCGATAATTATAACAGACACAGAATAGAAATGGTTTTAAACGGATAAAACTATCTGAAATACATTTTTAGAAACTGACTTCTCAAAGCTTTAAAGACAAACACTGATTACACATCCAGACAGTACAAGAGAAGCTTGTATACATTAGGATGCATATATTTGAGCCTGTGCAAACCTGTGCATATTTTTGACTTAATAAACTGGTGCTTATGACAACAAAAAGTGTCTGTGATGATTTATGTTAAAAAGGTGTTTAAAACCAGCACAATATACAGTGAATGAGGCCAGTAATCTGAATAAATGCAACAGACCTCTGTGTTAGTGTGCATGCAGGTGTTACCTTGCTCCATATGGAACAGGATGTGTCTCGCCAGCGTAACCTTCATGATGGCTTCTCCGTGGCCTGTAGTCGACACTGCTCCTGACATATTGTCAGCATAGCCTCCACTCCCTGACCCAGACATCACAACAAATATGGAGGAATGCATGAGACTCATATTTTTTTTATTTTTTATTTTTTTTATTTCGAACAGACAATAAAAACAATCAAGAAAGAAAAAAAAAATTGAATGAAACAAACTTAAGAATGAAAATATAAAACAAATTATTTTGCCCATGTGACATGTAAATTTTATATTTTCTGTTCGAAAAGGAGCAGGTAGAAGATACATCTTATAATGTCCTGCCCCTTTCCTACTTGTCAATTTATCCTCAATTAAATGTCAAAACATCAAAAAACCAAAAAAAAACACTTGTTTCCATTCCACATGATGTTTAGCCATGTACAATTATTTTAAGTTCTATTTATGTCATCAATTACATTATAGACTATTAAACAGCTCGGTTTTAATCGGATTTACTCATAATCAATTAACAGCTTCATCCATGCAGCTCCAGATTTCCAAAGCAATTTAGGTAATTCTTGTTTCAGTCGCCCCTACCCTAAACGCAGAACACGTGCTGTGAGTAGGGCCTCATCATCCAATGGGGGCCACTTTTTAAAAAAATTATTATTATTAGTAGTAGTAGTAGACGTACAGTTAGAGGAAGAAGCAGTAGCTGTTGTAGTAGTTTGCATTAACTGCTTCTGTATATTTTTGAGGCTAGTATTTATATTCATTTTATGACGTAGTTCACCATTACGACCTAAACATAAATGTGTTTTATTCTTAATATTATTCTTATTCTTTATTCTTAATATTTATTCTAACATGTTGTGGTCATTTCTTACCATATCATGTTCAACATATATTTCAGCTTGTAGTTTTTTAATTTCATAATAATTCTTTGAGGTTGAAGTTTTTTAATTTATGTATTTCAGACTGAAGTTCCTTATTTAATATTTATTTAATTGTTTTTAATGTATTCATTTATTTCCGTTAAAGTTTTTTATTCAATATTTATATATTTATTTCAGGTAAAAAAAAAGTATGTATTATTTATTTCAGGTTGTTCTTTTTCTGTTTGGGGGCCTCCAAATATTATTTGGCTTAGGGCCCCAATTTGGTCGGCGGTGGCACTGCTTCTGAAAGATCATTCTTTTATTTTAAATCATATTCAAACATAAACCTCTAAATCTCTCATGTTATAGCATTTAGACTAAATTAGTTTTCCATTAAAGACCAATCAGCTCAACTGTGACTGTGTGCTTTGTCTACTAACTAATCTTATATGACAACAGTTCACATCTACTGGTTAAAGTTTAACAGACTCTTGAGAAAACAGAGCACTCAGCTATAGAATCTTCAGAGTGGCTCCCTTACTGTCCAACAGAATAAGAATGTTTTTGTCTATATTGTCCTAACTAAAAGAAAATATGCCCTTTTTATATTCTGAGAGTCCACATATTGGATTGTATTGTATTTATGCTTTAAGATCACGTACAGATAACCTCAAGAATAAAAATCTGTGAGGATTTATTGAAAAATGATAAAGTCAAAATGGAATCAATAGGATTTAAGGTGGAACGTAGCAGATCCAATGCATTTTAAAGCAGATCAATCAGTTTAAGCAGCTCTTTAAGATCAAGTGCTTTTGCAGTTTGATGCTCTGAAACCAACAGGTGTTTTAAAGGAGTCATCAACCAAAAATCTGACTTTTAATGGTAAAAAGTGTTTGTTGGTGTTGGCTTTTTATTCATAACTTCAACTGTCCAGTGTTACTGTAGGTCACGATACGCCCTTAATGTTCCAATCTTATTTTCGTGGGAAAAGTTGAACAATACATATGAACCATGGATATCTGTTAAAAGTTCACATGAGATAAATATAAATAAAACCATTAATTCTGCTCAGTGAAAGGAGGGACATTTAGAAGAACCTTTCGAACAGAATGGGGGAAACAACGATTAGTTCCCGTCTAGCTAAGTTTCGTTTTAGTCAATAATAGTCAGAAATAAAAAAGCAGCAGGCTAACAAGTAAAATTTTCAGTGTTTGTGAAAACGCACATACCATAAGATTTGAGCTTGCAGGCAATAAAAAAAAAAAAAAAAAAAAAAAGTTAAGGTTAAGGTCGCCCTTAACTAATGCTCCGACCTCAACCTGATTGAAAAGCTGTTGTGAGACCTTAAGAAAGTTGTGCAGAATAGAATATCAGCAAAACTCTCATAGGATGTTCTTATTTAATCGCATCAGTTTTATTTTAGATTTTAACTTCATTATTGTTTCAAAACATAACTGAGGAAAATCTTTTGTCTGATTTTTTCAGCTTAGCTTAGATTGAAATATATTCATAACCAAGTTAAGAGAAGAAATATTAAATTATACTTAGACCCATGGTAGTTTCTACTTGTCGTGAGGACTCACCAATGCATGGAGTGTCGCCAACCCGGCCTTCCATCTTGTTCAACATTCCACCAGTGGAAGTTGCACACGCTACAGTGCCGTTAATGTCAACCGCCACTGCTCCAACTGTTCCCATCTTGCCCCTAAACAAGAAACCAATGGATTTAAACAGCGATGATGGTTAAACTAAATAGAATTATTTAAGGCTCAAGATTAAAAAAAGATTTTTTTTTTCTTTTGTTAATATTTATATTTCAAATAGAACATTTAAAAAGATATTTTTCAGGAAACACAATCTGCTTCTGTGAGTAATTAATTAATTCTCTTTATAACAAATGTGAAGGAGAGATATTGGCTTATAGTTTTAACTTTTTGTGAACTATAAGGTCACAGTTTGGCATAGAATCGAACATGTTTTACCAAGAAGTCACTGTCACAATGATCACAATATTTACACATATGCATCACAGTGTTACATTTGGCACTCCACAGGGTTAGAATCCGGGGCCAGGTTCTTTTTCCAGCGCATTCGGGAATACTCAGTGATCAGGGACTCTTCAGGCACCTCTGGTACACCCATGGAGCGAGCAAACCGACTGGCACTTTCAGCTGTCAGGCATGCATGACTGGTCTAAAGGAGGGATCAAAGATTGCTTTTGTAAAACACAGCAATCATTCACAGTGCGTGAATGATTGCTGAACACACAGAGGTAGCTTTTAGGTCACAGTCCAAACAATGCCGTAGCTGTGCTGCTCTTTTCTTTCTCTTTTTAAAGACGAAACTGAATGTTTTTAGTGTGGATTTCTAACAGTTTCATAAAAGTAGATACACAATAAACACAAGCATTGAGCTAACATCACCTTCTCCATGACGAGCCTGGCCAGATGTATCGGGTTAGCTATGTTGCGGACAGCAGACACTGCTCCGCTACTCAGCGCTCTCCCATCCATCACAAGGGCATCCATCTCCACCTCTCCTTTAACATTCAGCACTGAGCCACATCCTGGAAAGAATATATATATATATCTTTGAGAAATGATTGACTTCTGTATGGATTTGCCAACTGACAATAGTTTAATAAGGAACACTAGTTTATTTTCTATTCCTTCTTATTTTGAGCCTTTCACGTTTTAAATCATGTTTGCTGACTGCCCAAATTAGTTTTATTTTCAATACTTTTCTTTATTAATCAAACCTTTTCATTCATGCTGAAAAATATCCCAAAAGTCATCAGAGGCTCCTTGTAACTGCCAATTATTTTTTGTTTTTTTCACAGCTGCATTCTTGAAAGGAGGCTACAATCTTACATGTGCAGTAAAGAAAAATAAACTCTGCCAAACTCTGACTCTTAGTCTGCTATGAATAAATAGTGATTTCAGCTGTAACAGGCTATAAACAATGTAAACTGTCACCACACCAGCAAAAGCACTTTCGTCTTCAGGTAGAAAAGCCAAAATTTAGGGGAAACTATGTCAGGATTGATTAAGCATCCACTACAAAGCTTTTTGCTGCATCTATGTATAGAAGTAGGTGGGTAAACGGTTCCTGCATGCAAATAGTGAGTTCTAGGTTGCAATCTCATTTATACAATACCTGCATTGAATGATGGATTATTCTCCAGTACCATTACAGCCTCCACTACAGCATCCATACTACTGCCGCCTCCTTTCAGGACTTTATATGCTGACCGTGCTGCAGAGCACACTCCTGAGGTGGACCGTTCTGAGCGCTCTTTGGGGATATGACCAGCCCCCCCATGGACCACCACGACAGGCAACATAACAGTACCCTAAAAAAACAAGTAGCGTTATGTGTTAACAATATAAATCTGGAAATGATGTGACAGTGAAATAAAATAAGAGGTTTAGCAGATTGCAGTTAACCAAAGTATTCTACAGTCAAATAGGAGGTGAAGGCTTAGTTTATGCAAACACGTCAATATTAAACCACAGGAATCATAAAAATGCAAAGAAGTGAGGTGTTGTAATGGCTCAGTCAAAGTCCAAAGGTTATCTTGAATGAAGTGCTGCAGCAGGACCTTAAAGCTGCATTATACTGAGGAATGAGTCACACTTCTCCGGAATAAGATATTGATCAGGTCACAGAGAACTTCACTTCAAATTACATCAAGTGTAATGAACCATGGCAGCAGTGGGGTTAAACAGACATGTAAATATAACAAAAAAACATTTATTTTAGTGATTCAATTCATAAAGTTATTAATTACAAAAAGACTGACACATTTTGGCTGTTTTTATCAGTTAATATAAATAATTATGGCTTAAAACAAAAAAAAAATTTCAGAAGATTTTAATTTTACACATCAATTAAAAATACGACTATACATTAGTTTCTTACTTTGAAATGAATTACCTCAATAAATGCATTTTTAGATTTCATTTCACTGCACTGAGCAGCCCAATAAATATAAAACTTAAAGCTGCACTTTGCAACAGCGGATCAACCAACACCGGCCATAAAAGGAGGATTCATGTTGCATTACATAGATCGAGAACACATGAGCACGGTTGAGAATTAGAACGAGTGGATTTGTATTTGTATTTCTTAAATCAATGAGATAATTTAGGCAAAACTAGACGGGTTAATGCAAACAACAATCTGCTGCTTCAGATGAAACCTGACCTGATTCAGTGGGAGCTTTCTTTCTGCAGATGCGACGTAATAACGACGTAATGACGACGTAGTAACTATAAATCAGCTGATGTTTACATGTACATGAAAACAGCATTCAACTCTGTCTAAAACATACGGTATATTAATATTACTACCGAATTATCGTGCCAGAATACTCCCGTGTCCTCGAAAGTAACGTTACATCCGGAACAAGACAACGACACTTTCAAAATAAAAGCTTTCTGCATCTGTTACAGCTTTTATTTTGGCAGTTTTGTTTGTGCAGGGGGAAAAAAACGCTACTTAGAGGTGTTGCAATGCTTTTAGATAAAGCTGTATGATTGGTACATTGCCATACTTTAATAAACAGAAGGAAATGAATAAATACATACATTAGTTTTCAAAAAGAGCATCTTAAAGAGCAATATTACAAATGATGTTGTACCTTTCAAAGCAATGCACATATAAATCTCTAAAATTTTATAGACGCATATGCAGCCATTTCCATTAGACTAGAATATTTTTTCTGAGCAGGATTTCTGTAAAAATTATTGAATTTTTTAAAATAATAACCTTTATTCAAGTTTTAAATATATGTTTCATTCAGCTGTGATTAAATTGTGATTATTCATAATATTTTACCAGTACCAGTATACTTTCCTTTAGCTGTGTTTGGAAAACTCATCATTATAAACAAAAAACAAGGCTTGCAAACGTAACTGTATATGGGATCAATTTATGTTATGAGTTTCTGAATTTACATGACTTTGTTTTTCCCTATTTACCTTAAGTAATTATAAAAAAGATTATGAATAATTTGTCTAAGAGACTAAGGTAACAGCTACTGTGCCAACACGTAGGCCTACCATTGTACAAAACTTATTTGGTATTACGCTCTCAGTAGAGGGGCCTTATCAGGGGCCATGGACCATTTCCACAGGGATACTGGCCCCTGTTGGCCCCTGTCTAGAACCATTTAGGGGTCTCTGTGTGCAAGAGCATTTTTTAACTCTTCATTATTTTATTAGTACTCAGCTTCACCTCAGTCTATCTCTTCTCTCGTGCCTTTCATTTGACCGAAACATGATATACAAGTATTTTTAAAGCCTAAATTACCTATCAAGGTTTCGAGAAAACATGATTTATTTCTTGACTGTTTCTGTGGCCTATAGTCGTCATAACTATCACTTGACATTTTTCTTTTTTTCTAAATACGCTTAATTTCCATGGCCCTTAATTGTCTTGATATTCAATTATTAAAATAGTCTCCTTTGTAAAAAAAATTGGTTAAAAACTCAGCAAGGTGTATTGTACAATTTATAATACAACTTGCAGCATTGCTTGTTAAAGGATAATCATAGCAATAGTACCTTTCCCCTATAGGACTGAAATCTTCAATGTATCCCTTTTCGGTTGTAAATTTCTTCTATTTTGAGTCACTTCACACAAACTAAAGCAATTAGAACCCTAACCCATTGCGATAAGGGTTGACAAGTTGCATTTCAGAGGATTCCCCAATATAGCTGCCCAAATGAGCTGACCATGGTACTGAAATTTCTTTAGGCTGATTTCAGATGGCACTTTTGATTTGTAGTCTTAGCAATGGGTAAAGGTCTCTTAATCGCAAACTCATACAATTAATAAGGATTCAATATGACCTCAGAGGTGATTCAAAATATATTTTGAGTCACTTCACACAAACTAAAGCAATTAGAACCCTAACTCATTGCGATAAGGATTGACAATTTGCATTTAAGAGGATTTCCCACTACAGCTGCCCAAAAGAGCTGACCATGGTACTGAAATTTCTATATGCTGATTTCAGATGGCACTTTTAATTTGTAGTCTTAGCAATGGGTAACGGTCTCTTAATTGCAAACTCATACAATTAATAAGGATTCAATATGACCTCAGAGGTTATTCAAAATACATTTTGTCCCTTTGAAATAAGTCACAGTCCTGGCGGGGCGGTATACCTCCTTTTAAACATTTGGTGGTGAGTTGTGACCCATTGTTTTAGGAGATGCAGTGTATAATATATCATATGTGTGTATAGGGATGTTCTGGAGAAAACTGGCTCCAGGGTATGTTTTGGTAAAGCACCTAAAACAAGATAAGGACGCAGTTTCACTTAAAAAAAAAATAAAGTCTGCTGTGTTGCTGGGCATTTTAAATAACTATTGAATTTCGCAGATTTTTTTTTCTTTCTTTTTAAATATTGTTGCATTGCGACATTTTTTCAGTTCGTATCACGAGAGCTTAGATTTCATAGATTTAATTTTCATTGATGTTGCAGAACACTAAAATCAGGTTGTCGTCCGCTTTATTCTTGACCGGGTTGCGGGGGCAGGATCGAGTCTCAGCAGAGATGCCCAGACTTTCGACACGACTCCTCCACTTCCTCTAGTAAAAGCTCGAGATGTTCCAAGGCCAGCTGAGGGACATAGTCCCTCCTTATTATAGGACTAGGTGGATAACCTCCCACGGTCCAGGGAGCATCTTAAACAGATGTCCAAGCCAGCTGACTCCTCTTGCTGGGGAGCAAAAAGGGCCAGAAACGTTTTTTTTTTTTCTCTGCAAGGAAAGAGTGGATTTTAAGGATAAATGGGAAAATTAATTCAGGGAAGTCCTGGAACACATCATCTCAAATCATGTGCACAATTTTTCTTTTCCGTCGGTATACACAATATTGAATAGCATGTTAAAATGATACCTAAATTGCAAAAATAAGTCAGAAAGTATCGCTGTACAGTCAAATTTAACAACATAATCTGTTCTGATGAGGCTCGTTTGTCAGATGAAAGTGTTGGAGGGATAATTAATTATCTATGAAACATACTTTTCGTCAAGCCGATCTACATATCTTTTCCTTTTATAAGTCTGATGTATTATTTACATCTCAAATATCCTGTCTCCATGCGCAAAACCGTCACAATAAACAGAAATAAAGGCTTAAAACATAAGTGTGTGCTTTTATGTGTGTATTGTAAACCAGATAGTGAAATAAAATGCTGAAAATAATTTGAACATTTCAAATATTTGATTGAACTTGACTAAACTCTCTGGCTAGAACTTTCTATTTCTCTTTAAAGTTGTTTATTAAACAACAATAGTTAACCGATTTAAAACATCAGATCTTAAATCCTGGGAAAATTGCAGCATTTCCCGTATGTTTACACGATCATTAAAGAGAATAAAGGGGATAATCATTCTAATTTATGTAACTTACATGACGTGTAATGTGTTTTGATTTCAGCCCATTGCTATCATTTCCCCTCTGTGGTCTCAAAGCCACAGCGCATCCTTAAAGGAACCACGTATTTCCTGTGTGTGCGCTACATGGCACCGGGAGCGCGCATCCTGACGGTGAGTGGAGAGCACCCCATTCTCAAATGAGGGCTGCGCGCTCCCGCGGTGTGGGAAGTGAGCGCGCTTGAGGGGCTGCGGTCCCATTGACGGTTCCGTCTCCCTGACAGCAGCATCAGCATCAGCAGCAGCGGCGGCGGCGGAGCTGGAAAACAAGAAGTTACCGCCTCGCCCCACAGCCAGAGGAACCGGCCGATCGGAGAGGCGCCTCCAGGGACCTCTGCTCCCCTCTGCCCGGCCACAAGGACGGAAACCGGCTCCTCTTTCCAGTGTGCCAGCGTCCCGACTGACCGCCGGAGATATGGGCTCCCCGTAAAACGGAGGTGGTGGAGGGGAGAGGCGGGCGGGTGGGCGGTGGGAGGGGGTGGGGGGTGAAGGCAGCGGAGCAGCAAGAGGGAGGCGAGGCTGAAAACGGCAACAGGAACCGAAGCGCTAAGGCCACAGTCACCGCAGCTGAGACCAACCTGGGTGCCCCCCACCACCGCCATGGGAACTCCGCATCAGCCGCTCCGACCGCCGCTCCATCCGTGGGCCATGTCGTGATCCGTGGGCTCCTCCAGCGGGTTTTTTATCCGTGATCCCGACCGAGGCGAAAGGAGGGAGGAGAGGGAAGGGAAGCCGGGAGTGAAGAAAGGTTGTGGTTGTGGTGGCAGGGAAGATGTTCGCCTCGGTGGGCCCTAGGGGCGGCCCGCGCGCACCGGCCGCTCCAGCTATCCCGGAGCCGGACCTCAGCCATCTGACCGAGGAGGAGAGGGGCATCATCATGGCTGTGCTGGCTCGGCAGCGGGAGGAGGAAGCCAAGGATGAGGCCATATTAAAGTAAGGGAGGGAAAGAGTAAAAAAAAAAAAAAGATTGAGGAAGTGTTTGTGCATTAATATCATTCTAAAGTCTACCACATCAGATCTTTCCTTGGGATGGGATGTTTCATTAGGACTTCCACACTGAATCTCTCCAAGATTGTGTGTGTAAAGTGTGTGTGGGTTCTGCTGAAAACTCCACAGAGAACTCACTGACTCACAGGCTCTTACAGACTACAGCTCTGCGCAGGAGGAACCATACATGGAGGAACCATACATTTGCAGCTCATGCAATCAGCCTTGTTTGCTTGGAAGCATGCAACTTTGATGCAAAACACAGATTCTGAGGGTCTGCCTCTAATCCAGATTTCTAAATAGAAGCAACATTTCTAATTTCCACTTCTTCTCATCTGTGTCCACCACACAGACACAGTATGTTCCTGAGTCAGGCAGTGAGTAATTGAGTAATACCTGAGGTATTCTCTGCTTTAGATCCTGCGGGTTGTTGCAGTGAGCTAAGTGAAGCATGGTATAAAGAAAAACAATACAAAAAAAAAAATAGTAAAAGTAGAATCTTCCCTCTGTTGGCTTTTATCTGTGCAGCATCCATCTCAACAGCTGCTGTTCTCAGCTCTGGGGTGCGGCTGAGCCATTCCCAGTCTTATGCACCGTATGTAGGCCAATGCTGTTGCAACAGACATCTCACAGGCTGTTACAAAAACAGTCGGCCTATAGCAGCAGTAGAAACAGTACCAGTGAAATTTGGATTTGAATGAGGACTCCCCTGCAAATCCACATAAAGTATCTGGATGTACAGATGATGTGCAGACCTGCAGTCAAACAGCTTTCTGTTCCAGGACCAGAAAAAAAAAGAAAAAAGCAACTTGAAACACAGTGTTTCTGCTCGTCGTTCATACAGGCTGCATGCACAGTTGAGCAGATAGAAAGCTAGAACGACCCACCTTAGTGAGGCGCTCCTCAAGCTCTACGTTCCTGTTCTATTTTAAGCTCACTGTACGGACTGATGGCCCGGCACTGGAACGGAAGATCGATTCCTTGCATCTAAAGAAGGAAATGTCCAATACATAGCTCTCGCTCTAAGTAGCTATGCATCAACGCCACTACTATATATTTAAGAGCCACAGATGTAGTCATGCCATAGTGTAGCAGCTGCAAAAAGAGACAGTCTCTCTGCATCAACATGTCCTAACCCATATTAGCCCCTTCACTGTTTTCTGTCACCACTTTTTAGATGGAGATCATTGTGAGAAAGCAGCATGTCTGTATGTGTGATCAGAATCGTTTCAGCATGGACAAGATGCACTGGTTGGCTCATACATGCATGCTGAACGCATTAGCTGTATGGTAGCGTGGGCTGTGATGCAGGGAGGCAGAGTTTACGCTACACTCGCTCATTTTTTATTACATAAACGTAGGGGGCTTGTTCATAGAGGTTTTCAGGTTGGTCACAGAATTGTAAGTTGTGTGACATAGGCTGCTATATTGTATATCATTTTTTTTCTGTGTGTTGTTAGTTGTGTGTTAAGAAATCAGTCCTGGATAGCTCAGGTCCTTCAATCTGTCCGAGTCAGTGACAGACCTGGCACTTTATGGAGATGTTCTTTCCTGGATTGAGGGGGGGTCTCTGGTTCTATTAGGGGCAGCTTGCAGACTATGACAGATGCCACCTCCATCTTTCATTGTCCTGCTCTTGAAACATGGCTTCACTGTCCCTCTGCCTAAGTCAGGCCTATCAACTCACCCAAAAAGCCTTACACAACCTCTGTCTGCTTGATTAGCTCAGCCGCCTGTCCCCTTTGTGCCTCCGTCGTTGAGGTTATGGTTATACAGCTGTAACTGAAGAGTGACAGCTCTCTGATGACGCGGTCTTTAGCAGCTTCTCCGTTGCAGTTGACATTGAGAGTGAGTCTTTACCCGCGACTGACATCTTAGGGCTCTTAGTACCTTACAGTCCTTAATATGAAACTTTTGGCACACCGTGTTTGGTTTGACTGTAGTTGACAGTACAGTCACACCTCGTCATTCTAAACATCAGACACTGTCACATAATCATTGCAGGTTATATTTGGTTGAAGGATTCTAAAAATGGCCCTCCTAAAACCAGCCTTACCTGTGACATAAGAGCACAGATTGAGAGCCACGGTCAAAGGATCCTTTTTTCTTCCTGCAGCCCTTATTGTGAATGAAGGGGAATTGCATGGAGTATAACTGACATAACACTGTGTCTGACAGTAGCTCTCTTTAAATTAAGGCCTTTTTCAAGCACATTGTGAATTATCACTGATGTTGATGGAAAATTATTTAAAATTCAAAATAACTTTCTGAACTTTTAGAGAAAATGTTTTGAGACTTGCTAATATTTGTTTTTGGCTTTTCAGAGAAAGCATTATTGCGCTAAGTTCTCATGTAGCAAGCCTTTTCCTTGCATGAGTGATCAGCTGTTTGTGTTGTTTGTGTCTTTCAAAGTATTTGCATAACCTGCTTCATCCATGTATCAGGACGGCATGTAATATCTATGTAGTTAACATCATAGAACATTTACAACTTTCCTGATGGGAAAGCATCCCTGAAAATCTCTCCTAAGTTTTCTCAGATATGTTATCCATGCTAGCATGCATCTTAACTTGCTCTTTATTAGTCATGCGTGTCGTCAACTTCTAAAGAAATTAGGCTTTGGATACCCTCATAAGTTCACTATAAAACAAACAAAAACATAACTACATTCTTTTTTCTTTCAATTTTAAAAGTTTGCTCAAATCTCCCATGCCAATTAGATGGAAACATAGCATCTTGATTACTGTTCTGATATGACTGTCTTTGCATCTACCTATGTCTCTCCAAAGCTACTGGTTTAAAATAGTTTTTTGGGTATTGTTGTCGTGGCTCACATCCCAGGACACCATTGTGTCGAAGGGCGGAACAAGTTTTCTCTCCCTTATTAAAATTTTGAACAAGGACTGGGTGCTACCTTATGTTGGACTCAGTGAAAGCACTATAGAAAACTGTATGTCTTCACTTCTTGGCAGATTAAAGAAGCTTGTATCTCCCTCAGGATTCCTGTTCTGCATTGCCTTTGGAACTTGGCTGTACCTGGGTAACTGTACTATGGAGACTCCCTCATCCCACAACCTTTTGCTCCTTTTTTCCTGCATTGGGGGTTAAATTTATATCTTAAACCACAAGCCCTATGTCAGCTGATATCTTTTTGATGTACGCCATTGCTGTTTCCTCCACTGTCTGAAATGAGAGAAGTACCACACATGATGTCACATACCATGTTTTAGGTATATTGATGCTCATTTCAATGTTTATGAAAGGACTGCACTAAACGTCTTCCGTTCCCTCTGATAGTATGTATATATGAGATCTGTGCCGCTCATTAGTGTAATTTGAAGCAATATAAATGGGCCAACTGATCAACTTATGCAGGATACCCCTATCTTAAATTTAATGATTCAAAATATCAGCATGTGTATAAACTCTTAACACATTTACACATTTTGGTGGATCAATATGAATCACAAACACAGTACATTTTTTTTTACAGTTTATTCTTTGGCTTTGGAACTGTTTTATTGGTGGTTCCAGGGGTATTCCTGCAAAATTAGCAACCAGTGTAACTTACTTGTAACTTATAGTTTGTTCAAGTTTTATAAACTCCCTGTCGAAAGTAGCTCAAAGTGTTTCATAATGAGTGAGTGGGGTACCCTCAGTACTGACAATGAAAACACACGTCTTGTGTTTTAGAGAGCGTGGGTGTTGGCAGGGAAATCTCTCTTGTGTTCCCTCTGTGATCTAGACTAATCAGAGCGCGCTACTCATGTTTATTAATGAAATCGCTTTGAATCAGTGTGTGTGTCGATGGACATATTGAGATCAGTTGGTTTTTGGGCCTGTAACTGACACCTGAAAGTCTTTGAGCATTGCTATAAGATCAGATAGAGTCTGTTTAGTTTGTTTCTTCATAAAGGACTTAATATCACCTTTAGTAAATAAGCATTGTGCAACATCTTGTTGGAAAAAATTAGCTAACTTTGTAATTTGTGCATAAAAATTGAAACAGGCACAATGTAAAAGGAGAACATATGTTTTCATTACTCAGAAAAGGTATGTTCTTACAGACATAAACATTTCCATCCCATTTAAAAGTGTAGAATATGGAAAAGTGAAGAAGAATGTAAGAAGTAAAAGGTGAAGAGCTGTGTTTTTGTCAGTATAGAAATGACATCTACCCTAAATTTTAAATGTATTAAAAGTTAAATTGACAAGACTAAAAGTCAAACGGTCATTTCAGTCTGAAAGTTTAAAAAGAAACTTTTTTGAAAAATGGAAAGGTAAATAAATGTCTACAGTGATTTAGAAAAAAGCCTCCTGTTTATCAGAATGGACATCTTAATAAATGAATGTGATTAAAAACTTAAAGCTGATATTATGGCCTTATTTGCAATTGGTTGTACATAGAAGAAGAAACAATTCTAGCCACAGTTAGGAGGCAGTTCCTGTCTAAATGCGGCAGAAGGGTAACATGAAAAGTTGTGTTATCAACAGCAAAGAAAAGATGCTTCTACATGTAAAGTCGGTTTATGTTAAATGTTAATGGTCAAAAAGAAATCAAGAAGCAAGACATCATTGGCTGAAAAGAGCTCCTTCATTCAGAACGGATATCAGAGCAGAGCTACTACTCCTCCACATCGATAGGGTCAGTGTCTGTGTATTGATGTATGAATGTGGCTGAAAATAGAAAGGTGAATACAGGTCTCATTAGCAACATAGAAAATAAATGGAAAATAATACCGTGTTTTAGGACTTGGAAGGAAAAGCACAAGATTTTTTTGTTGTGGTTGGAAAGATTTGGATGAAATAATTGGGCTCAGTTAATTATTATGCGCTATAGATGGAGTAGGATAAAAATATGTAATTGGTTTAAGTTTTCACTGAGCCTTTTTATGCAAAACTGAAGATCTGTGTCCAACTTTTGTTGAGCTTCAGTTTTCTACTAAACAGTTGCCATAACTGTGTTTGCTATATTTGTGTTTTTCAGAGAGGAGAAGCCGATTCAAGCGAGGACAGTGAACCTGGTCGGACAGAAGAAGCCTCAACAGCAAAATGACGTCAGGTATGTGGCAGAACTTCTTTAGCTAAAGGCTTTTACGCACCTAACTGATGCTCTGCTGTAAAACTTTGCACCTCAGATGAATGGATCATGATTCCTGTGCTGTGATGGTTTGATATGAATAAATATACCCCTAGTTTTATGTTGGAGACCTAAGCTGCTGCTTACAAAGATCCTGAAAAAGCTGCTCTTCTGTTTTCCTCCTGTAAGTAATTATTTGTTAGTTGCTGTCCTTCCCCTTTTAGACAGCGTCTGCTGAACCTGTCTTGTAGAAATGGACACAGTCAGTGTGTTTAGACTAGTCCTGGTTCTGATTATTTGCAACGACAAGCTGATACCTTCCTGTAAAGATGTGGATTGAGAACTGGCCTTGTTGTTAGTTTTGCAGCAAAGAAAAAAGAAGAACCTGGTTGTGATGTTTGCTCACAACTACTGGTACTTTACATCTTCACATATAGCATTAGGTATAATTAAAAATTCTTAGAGGATCAAGTGAATGTTGGGCTGTTGGGTTATACTACATACAGTAACTCGCCAATATGAATCATTGGCACTATTTGCAGCAAAGATTTTTAACTTTTAGTGTAGATTAGAGCTGTGCTTGCCTAGGCTAGCCTTTGATTCAGCTTTTATTTATTTTACAGCAACAACAACATATCTAGTCTTGCTTTTTAACCAGTGGGGGTCTCCAAAAGGTTTTAAGATTGGGTTCAAAATCAAAAGCTGTAACAGAATTTCAGAAGTTTGTATGATGCTGTTTTTATTTTTATTTTTATGAGTAAATAAAAAGAAACCTTTTTGGTAACTTGTTCTCTCCTCACTGCATGCTATAATGACTACTGATGTAAGGTGGCTAAAAGCAATAATCTCATACCATATATTTGTTGTTTACCTTGATGTTTTAGTTTTAAACGATCCTTTTATAAAGAGCCAAAGTTTACATATGTATCTATAAGCTGCCATTTCCATATTCCAAGATTATTTGGGGCTGTAGTATTTAAAAAAAGAAATGATATGTTTATCAAGCCGACTCTTAAGATTGAAAATTTCCATTTAGGCAAAGGGACGTGAAGTTTTCTTGAAGAGGTACACTTCAAAAAGGCAAGTTGTTCTTAAATCAAACATTACAAAACTATAGGACCCCTTTTTCAGTTTAGCAGACATAACTACTTAGGGCAGTTTTCCATATGGGCAATATGGCTCACTGCCCAGGGCACCATTCTTTGAGGGGGAATCACAAAATTTACTTAGATTTTCTTTAGGGACTAAGCTGAACTTTTCCTGTTTATCTACAATCTCCGCTAATGACGCTGTATTGCTTTGAGGTTCACCTTCTCTAAGAGAAAGTCTCCATCTTTACTCCAATTAGTAGAGGTGGAGGCCTGCTGTTTTGGTCAGAAGCAATTATTTATTAAGGACCCACTCAGTGACTCTATCCTTTACCACTGATTGTACACACTTATGTAAGTCAGTTTTTATATCAGTGGTCACTAATAAAAACTGGATTCTAAGGCAATGGTTTAAATAAAGTTTTTTTGTTCAATGATGCAGATTTGTTTGAACTCCCTTTTAGCTCATGTCTGGATTGAAATACATATTCCTTTGTGTTTTCTAAAGTGAGTCTTTTGGCCAAAATTATGATTTTTTTTTTATGTTCGATTAGACTCAAATACTTATTGCAACTTAATATTTCTCATTAAACTAGTTTGAACTTGAAAAAAGATACAGCACATTTGAAATGCATTTTAAAATAAAACTTATTCTAAGGATGGAAATTATTTGCTCTTGATAGGGCATACAGACAATAATGCTGATCTTTATCTTTAATTCCACACATAGAGTTTTCCGACAGTTTTGACCTATTTTTTGCTGCCAGTGGGTTTTAATTTCTGCAGATGTCATGTTTTAAGAGTCTGTATTGAACTCAATTTAGAGTTCAATGAAATACTAGATGAGTTGATTTATCAGGGTTGAAATTCAGAGTTAATCTCATCATGTGGTTTCTATTTTATTTACTTACTAGAAGCTTTCTTTATTTTTGTGGAATGGTTCGCTATGTTTCTGCTGGTATTCCACAAAAGCAACGTTTTAAACAGCTCACTGAGCTGCAGCCTGGAAATTAGGTTATTATGATGGTGCATGAGATTTTATGTTTATTAGTGTCCTCCACAATTACAGACAGGCCTTGTAACAAAGTGCAACAACCCTTAGAATAACTAAATCATATTTTATTATTGGTAGAATAACCTCATTCAGAACGTTAAAAAAACGAAAAATAAAATAATGATTGCTTCTATTTACTGAGGAAAATGTTCCACTTTTTTTTAGTGGTTCTAGCGCACTACAGCAGTTCTTGTTGAAAATGGCAAAAAAGACCAGAGATCTTATATTTCTTCGTATGCAGATGTTTGTTAATCTGCATGAGCCAGGAACGGAAATGACTGGATTGTTAGAAATGTGTAAATTTACATATTATATAGAATGGATAGACCGTGACGAAATATTTTGAACTTTATTTGTAGTTCAAACACTTTTTAATTCCCAAAGAAGGGATCCAGGAAGAATTTCCATTGAAAGTAACTTCCAATGTACAGAAGCTTTCTTTCTCTGAATGAGTGCAGGGCTATGTTTGTTTTTCAGCCACCTTTTTTTGATTGCAGTACTGGCTGTGTAGTTTATTTATTATTTTTTTATTGTATGCCATTGTTGATGTTTTTGTCCAACAAAACAGTTTAGATTAGAATGTTGTAAAAATTTGTAAAAAACAAAACAAAACAAAAAAAAAAATCCTTTTTTGTTTTTTTAAATTAGCCACTTAGATAGGGGTGTTCCACTCTAAATATATAGGACTAAATTTAAAATGTTGACATAAGCAGGCTGATAGAAACATAAAAGGTATAGTGGAGGATTTTCGCAAATTTTTGAAAAGACCCTCCCTTTCCACTTTTGAAAAAAATACACATGTACAACATGTTCTCCTTGTGCATGCTCTGTTTAAAAGTTTTTGTTTGCATCATTCATACAAGCTTACTTTCCAAAAGAAGATTTGCAATTTTTCCACTATGTCAGATTCACCACCGGTACGTAAAAATGGGGATGAGCACGTAGGACGGCCTTACGCAAACATATCACCAGAATGATTGACAATTCGGAGGACCACTAACTTTGATGATCCACACAGTAAAAAGAACATCCTCCACTATACTTTAAGTCTTTTCAAATGTTTCACACTACAAAACAAGGAATTCAAGTATGTATGAGACATGTTGATAATATATCGGGCCGATATAATGGTTAGGACACAAACTGCAATATTGGTATTGAATTGAAAATGAAAAACTTTAATCGGGACAACCCTACAATTTGATACGTGAACACAAGGCCAGGGAAAGATATAGTTGTAATCAATAACTGGAAAAAACTTGAAATGCTTTAAAAAAAAAAAGCATAGTACAACAACAGTAATTAACTCTCGCTATGCTTGTTGCCAAAACATGATTATTGAAACAACAAACATGAGAGTTGGTTCTAATCACCAAAGGAAGGAAGAACAATCCCCAAAGATCATGTGACCATTTTTTATTTACTTTAGTCAAACCGTTTACTTTTTTTAAGGTTAGAAAAATGTCCAATTTGTTTTGGATGATACTGTTTAAAATTAACCTTAAATTAAGAGAAAGTTAATTGAACCAGTTTTTATCTTTTAATTTTTTTTTTACCTAAATCGAATTTGTTAGCCAACTGTACAGCTGCTATGACGTCTCCAGACAGGACATTGGAACTGACCTTTCTTGGGGGACTTGTACTGGTCTTGGGTGAAGAGAATCGACACATCTTAGTCACAGACTTTTTAGGCTCTTAACTTCACACAGGCGTTACAGAGCATTATTTGCAAAAACGAGTCACCTGAAAAGCAGTCTATTTAATGAGCACAATGAACACCAGACAGCCAGAGTAGTCATCTACTCTGCTGGGAACAAGTAAGCATATTTGCACTATCACACACCCACACACATAAAAAATAGGCCTCTACGCAAACATCTACGTACTCCTGCTTATCCTTTTATTTCCTTTATAGTCTTTTACTCATTTAACCAACGATCAAGCGTAAGGGATGAAACTAAAATCAAATTCCTTATTTGGGCACCAGACCTGGCCCCTAAATTTGATTCTGATTCTGAGAAGTTGCTGATATGATTTGTTGAATAAAACTGGTTACAAATATGACTAAGAAATCATTTAGGAAAAATGTTTTGTAAAATGTTTTTTTTGGTCGGATTTTATAGGATTTATCTTTGATTTATATTAAAATACTTACAATTACAACAAAATAAACAATTATACAAATTCAGTATACTATTTACCAAAGCTAAAGTTTAGATATAAGACTAAAAGAGTTTGTTTATTAATTACACTTATCATAAAAATGGAAGGAATCTCATATTTTGAACTTTTCTAAATATTACTGTAATATGTGTGGCATTGTTGCAAAAACCTAGTCTGTTTTAGAGGTAGAAATCCATCTGGATTTAATACAACCAGTTACATATTTTGCAACCCAGTTATATGTAATTTCTCTATACTTTTCACATTGTTGCAGAATCAGGAGCAAATCAGATGTTTATCTCCTTCACTATATGTTGCATCTCTCTGCGTATTGCTCGAGGTCTGCTAATGATTCACAGACAAGCTTCATAATGTGTAAGAGATAATGTGGGCAGCAAAAACCTGGATGCTAATGGCCATTTCCTGCCAAACATTTGTCCAGCTGATCGGCACAGTACAGACAGAAGCAGACCTCTTTTTATCTGGTGACTAAGCTGTTGGCAGCCTGAGAGTCCAAAAGAGAACACGGCTTGTTTTAAACTTCACCCCTGTGTACTTTTAAGACTTAATCTCTGTGGATTTTCAACTTTTAATAAGACCAAAACTTCTACAACATTGTGAGAGTGTAGGACAACATGTGCTACTTTAGCTGCAGCTTATCTCCATAGCTTTGAAAGACATATTTTAATTGGCAGATTGGAGTCTTGATAATTATTGTTTGTATCAAAGAGCCAGCGTACTTAGAAAGAAATATTTCATTTTAATGGAATGTTTACAGACCTCTTCTGGTTATTTTAAAAAAGAAAATAAAATACTGCTGCAACCCTGATGATGAAAAGTGTCAGTGAACACATCTGCATCTTAGTCCATACATCCTCTCACTTCTGAGCTCATGTAAGAGCATGGCTGTACCGCAATGGAAGGATGTTTATGCCTCACATCAACAAACCTGATTGGCCAGGTGTCCTCTGATAGCAGGATACCATGGCAACGGCCCAGCGGCCCTGTAGTAACCTCCCTGAGCCTTGGGATTGGCTAGGAGTCACTTCCTCTCTTCCTTTAGGGATTGGCTCTGATCCTGGTCTTCCCACGAGTTTCTGCTTCAGCTGATACCTGGAAGACACTTGATAAAACTCCCAGTTGTACTTCTGTTCCACCTTTGAATACTAAATATGATAAAAATTAGCATATGTATATTTGTATTATTTTTTTTATCATACCAGGACTTTTTTGTCTTACAACTGTAAAAATGAAACAGTAGCATTGATACCATGTTAGATAATATTAGCATATAAGAATAATTTTCCTTTATGTCTAACATGGGGTTTTAATGATTTTTCATTGATTGTGTGCAGCTTTTAAAATCTGAATAATACAGAGCAGGGGTCACCCACCAAAGGACTCTCAAGGAACACATGGGATGCCCTCTAGGGGTGGAACGATTCACAAAATCCACTGTTCGGTTTGATTCACGGTTTCGTGGTCA
Source organism: Cyprinodon tularosa (assembly GCF_016077235.1). Lineage (NCBI taxonomy): Eukaryota > Metazoa > Chordata > Actinopteri > Cyprinodontiformes > Cyprinodontidae > Cyprinodon > Cyprinodon tularosa. The sequence continues at coordinate 2,475,222 of NW_024039056.1, read as the reverse complement.
CGGTTTTCGGTTTGGTTCGATTCGGTATATGTTGATTGTTACACCGAAATCCCATAAAAATTCATGAAATTAATGAAAAAATCCCCCCAAAAATAATGGATTGTAATTATTTGAAATGATCCGCGGAAACCCTGGATCATTTCCACATGTTTTGCTGCTTTGAATTTAATAATCTCGCGCATGCTCTCTACCATCTCCAAGGGACTCAGAGGGGAGCAGACGAAGCCACAGTGGGGGCTGTAGGCTTTGCTTTGAGCAGCCGGTCTGGAGTGCAGCGGGGCGGAGCGGGGGTTGCTGACGAAGTATGAAGGATTTCGGGGTTAGCATAACATGTTGGTCATGTTGCTGTTAGCATAAACAAAACGTGTTGCACAATGCTTGCACTTTTGTCCACAACTTTCTTTCCGCCGTCATCGTAGGTCACTCTAAATGCAAAGTGGTCCCATACAGCAGACCTATAAAGTGCTGCTGGCGCGTCTTCCAACTCCTGTTCTTTCCCACTCGCCATACCCACACAACTCTCCACAACAACTGATATTTTTCCCTGCTACACCCGGCTAAGCTGCTTCGCCTGTTCTTCTTCTTGTTTACTACTGGTGGTTGGCTTTGGTCGCAGTACCGCCACCTTCTGCTCTGGAGTGTAAACGCTTCGCCTATGAGAAAAAGGAGCAGCGCATGAACCGAACGAAACACACGCGAATCGAACTGAACGGTTCGGACGGTTTTTATAAATCGTCCCATCCCTAATGCCCTCAGAGTCTTCTGAAAGTAGAACAACTCACCAGTGGGCTAAGTTTGTAATTTATTTTATTCTGTTGTTCTTTCTTAATCATTTGTAGAGCATTTCGAAATGACAATGTCAAAAATAAAATTAGAAACTGAAAGAACCAATAAAAATATGTTTATAATGAGGTGAATGTGAGGTGAATATATGAGGTGAATGCTGATCCTTGCAGTTCATGGGTCAATATTGGTAGCCATTCCTGTGACTCTACCCTTGAAGTGGCCCTCAGCCTTAAAAAGGTTGGTGACCCCTGATATAGAGGAAGGCCTAAATGTGGACTTTTAAAGGAAAATTTGTGTTTTGGTCAATCCACTTATTCTTCAATTTACACCCTAGTTTCATACCTATATTTAGCTTTCCACTCAAAGCAACTTCCATTTTATGGAGTGAATAATGTTCCATTATTGTTGCAAGCATATAACACAGTTTTTAAATTGAAATTTGGGAAAAAAATCCAATTCGAAATTAAAATTTTGAAAAATGTCGAGGTTTGGTGGAGGTTTTTGAGGAGGCGTATCAATCAATCAATCAATCAATCAATCAATCAATCAATCAATCAATCAATCAATCAATCAATCAATCAATCAATCAATCAATCAATCAATCAATCAATCAATAAATTTTTTTTCTCTTTATTTAGACACAATTATGGTCCATAAACAGACAAAAACAAGAACAATAGTAAAAAAGAGAAAAATAGAAACAGAAAATATATAATAAAATAATCAATCACTGACATATAAACTAAAGTGCCAATGATTCCACAAACTGGAGAAGAATCTCACTTAGCTTTGAACAGGATTGGTTAGAGTCTGAATTAGTTTTGCTGATTTAATTTGGTTCCACAGGCAACAGAGGCACAAATCCAGGAACAAAAATAAGAAACCAAAAATCAGGAGATGCCATGGAGAAACATACGGGGAGCAAACAATGAAGCAACAAATCAACAAGAAACCAGCAATGAGGAAATGCAGAGGTGGTATATGTATGGGGAACAGAACAAAGAATGGGTTAATGAGCTGATATGGAGCAGGTGTGAATAGAACTAACTAGAAGGGAGCCAAGGTGAAAAGAAACAGGCACAAGGGGGCAACAGAGAGAAACTCAAGAAATACAAAACTGCATAAACATAACACAAAATGGAAAAGAAACCAGTGAACAAGAAAACACAGAATAAAATAATTCAAAGTGGAGCTGAAAACTTAAAAAGAAACTCAGACAGAAGTCCACAATGGGAGAACCATAACAAAAAATGTTTAAATAAAAATAGAATATTTTAAAAGTTCACTTTTGTTATTTGAGGTAATTAGTTTATTTAACAGGGACAGTGTAAGAAATACACTTATCTTAAAAGAAGAGATGTCTAGAGTTAGCTATTACCAGGCAAGTACACACATAAAAGCACATTACAGAACAAACTACATTTATTCTCACCTACTGAGAAATACTTTAAATATAAATATACGCACAGTCAGTAATAAAATTGTTTAAAGATTATCTGGGCTGTAAGCAAAAATATACATCTGCAGGTTTTTGTCAACAGCCAGTTTCCGACTCTCTGGGAGCTGATTCCACCGTCTGATGGTCTTAAAAGTAAAAGCTGTTTGTGCAAAGGCAGATGATCTTTGTGGAGTGTCACCAGTTCTGAGTCGTGGGGCAAGATCTTTAGATTGTTTGATCAGAATAAACTTTAATTAATCCTCGCATTGGGGGTTGATCAGTATTATTGACTATTTAAAAGACTGCTTCTTAATTTGTGTTACGAATTTAAATTATCAAACTGAGAATTTTGTATTTACTTAGGATATGATTCTAAAGCAAAGAGGTTTGAGTGTCTCATTGGCCTGATACCAGCAAGACATACCCATTTACATGAATGTGTTTGGCATTTCTTTATTTTTATTTGTCCTAGAAAACTACATCCCCACAGTTTTTTTTTTATGTTTAGGGTTAAGCATAAAGGATTAAGCCAGTTTCTTGTCTTGCCCATTACTAATGACAACTTTAGTGCCACTTCCTTTACCTCTCTTCCATAAACCCAGATGACAGCAACATCTGCATTCATGATGACGTCTACACCTTTGCACACAGCAGAAAGAACATTTTCTATAGATTATAAATAAGGGTCCCAGAACCCCTGTGGGACCCTTGTTCTGCTTGGCTTTAAAGAGGACCATGCACTATTTGCCCTCACACATTGAAATTGATTAGTATGAAAAGACTGTATCCATTGTAGTGCCTCAGTAAACAATTGACATAGCTTAGACAGGGGGACACGGTGGTTGATCCTGTCAGAGGCCTTACTCAGGTCCAGAAACATAGCCCCTCCTCTGTCAAGAAGACATGGCTTATAATATTCTCTGTTAGATAGCAGCAGGCTGCATCAGTGGAATAATTGCATCAAAAGCCAAACAGCACTGGATGCAACAAATTGTTGCTGTTTATATATTCAGACATCTGCCCTACAATGGCTTTCTCAAGGATTATAGATAGCAATATTAACTTTATTGTTAAAATGTAATTTTTTATAATAATGTTTTTTTATTTAATTTTATTGATCTCACGTTGAAAAATTTTACCTCTGCATTTCACCCATCCCATTGGGGAGCAGTGGGCTGCCATTGTGGGGCATCTGGGAGCAATGTGGTGTTAAGATTCTTGCTCAGAGACACAGAGTGGTAGTCTGTGGGAGTGGGGGTTGGAGTCAGAACTTCAGGATTCCAAGCTCTATGCCCTAACCACTAGGTCGCCACTCCCCACTCCCCTTTGATAGATTTTTTTTAATCAAATTTTATTTTTTCAAAAATACTATTCGCTGATCACATTCTCCTCACTTCTGGGTGGGACTTCCCTCTGAAGTAAGAAATTAAAATTCATCTCTATTGGTCTGCAGGAAAGTTAGCAACAACAATCGGCCAATATGCCTTATAAGAGTGAGCGTTTTTATTGGGGTTGAAGAGAAGAGAATGTGATCGTGAAACACAACTTGAAAAGAATGCTATTCGTAAAACTCAATCTGAACAGAAATATAAAATAAGTAAAATTCCTTAAAAAAAATAAAAATCATTAATTTGAAAATTCTTAAATTAAAATTGGAAACAATAAAAATGAAAAATAAATCTGAATTCCTTTTTATGTTTTTTATTAAAATATTTTTCAAAGCTTTATTTCTGCATTACAATTTTTTCATGTTTCCAACAACAATGAAACAAAATTCACTCTGTGCCTTTTACACCTATGAATAAATACTTTATTGCCAATGCATCTTTTTTGATATTATTTAGATAAATAATAGTTAAAATGCTTTTATCACAAGAGCTACTGCAGATTTTTTTATTTTTTTTTTGCAGCTGCCTACTCTTATTTTATCAGTAGTAAAAAAATGAGCATTCTATTTTACAATCATGTTATCCAAATAAAATCAAACCCTTGAAATATCATCGGGTGTGTTTCGTGCAAAAGCAGAAAAGAATTATAATCATGCTTACAGTGTGCTATTTAAAAAGGCGATGGACATTTAAATGCATGTATAATAACCACTGCTACTTTTGAGTAAAACCTTACAATCTGTTTCCTTGCTTACTGCTTGTTTGCGATAGAGCTATGTGGCTAAAATACTTCTTTGCTTGTCTGTTATTGAATTACATGTTCATGATTAATACACAAGTTAGTTATAAATTTACTTTTTATTATTAGAGAAAGATCACCTGTGTAAAAACAAACTCAACTGTTACCATTTGTCTTTAAATTGCTACGGAAAGTTTTTGGCTTGTTTGTCTTTGCAAAATCAGGCACATCAAAGTGTTTCTGATCATTACCAGCCTAGTTGAGATCATGGAAGAAACAAAGTTGTTGTGTAATTAATGAAAAGGTCAAGCTGCATCCTTCCCCACCTTTCTTCTGGATTCTTTTGGGGCCTCTGGGAACACTCGTTGATGTGTGCTTCCAGAAATATTGGTAGATTGGCCACTCCTGGGGGGGTTGACCACTTCAATGCTTCTCTTCGTGGATAATGGCTTTCACTGTGGTTTGCCTTAGAAATGGCTTTGTTAAGCCTTTCAGACATACAGTTAATGGCTTTGTTTCTCTGTTCTAAAATATCTTCTGATCATGGTGTTTTTTTTAACCTGCTTTATGTAGTCAGATATGTGCTATAAAAGTATTTCTGTAGCAATCAGACAATAACGCCACCTGGATGTTACTAGTGACATCACAGTAATCAGGCAAAACTTCTGATTTACAAGGTTTACAATTACTCTTACATAAAGCTAGGTTGGTTTGGTATGAAATCCTAATGTTTAATCTGCTCAGCTAATCTGTCTTTGACTTTGAAATGTGTTTGTTCATTTACAACAAAATGAAGGAATCTATCAAGGCAAATACATTTTAATGGTGCCTTATGGGTAATGTTGGCAGAAGCTGTATTTGTATTTCCAGGTAAAAGGCACAGAATGAAAAAACAAAACAAAAAAAAAGAATGAAATGTTCTTGGCAGTAATACAGTTACTTCGCCCGACATGTAAGCACTTTTAAACAATCGACAAAATCGTATCGTAGTGGTTTTGTCATGTTAGGATCTAGTGTTAAGTTGGCTAATTTTACTGAATTACAGTTAAAATGTTGTAAGGTATATGTCAGGAGCAGAGTATTTTTTTTATAATGCAGCGTGACCGCTCGTGGCAGGTGGATGACTTTGGATGATCCTACTTTGTGGCTTCTAGATAAGCCAGTCTGTCACTGAAGGAGCTTTCATTTGCTGTCATTAAGCCATGCATGGGGGTGAAAGAAGTCTTCCATTGATGATGATATGTTGGCTGACAGCCACTGGTCTGCTCCTCCTGCTCTGGGTCAATGAGGCATCCAAAGAGACAACTGGACATTCAGATTAGTTCAAGTCTCTTCACCTCAGCTGTTAATATGTTTCTAATCCATGAAAAAGAGTTGATGCCACAAGACTTAAGCCTCCTCAACAGCTAGGATCTGCTCCAAACCCTTCTATCTACTGTATCTGCAGGTTGATCAATACGTAGTTCCACTGGTATAGGTCCATTAAGACTTTTTGCAGTAGTGATGAGTTTTTTTTATAAGGCTTTAAATAAATATTCTTTGCCAATAACTGTAGCAATATACTGATGGAATTTGAACCATATTAAGTCTCTTTTTAATGGAAATAACTCTTCAAATAACTCCTCAACTTCTTGAAGGTGTGTCTATTTCATTTGGAAACATTTTGATTACCTCTCATCATGACTTTAAAAAAAAAAGCTAAAATTCTGGTAGTAAAGGTAGTGGTCCTGTAATTCAATCTTTAAGGCTTACTGCCTGTGAGCCTACTGCCCTGTCCCTCCTAATAAAACCAGAAGAGTCTGTCTTGGTTTGCAGACCAGCGAGATCACTGATACCCCAACATATGTATATATAAATTGCATTTTAGTATCACCGACAGAACTAAATTTTTTTATTTTATTTAAATTGTTACAAACGGGACACTGTACTCTGTGGAGGCGTGGGTACATGGTAATTAATGTGTGAACACTCACTACCTGTGAAAGTTTGTGTGGCAGTATATTTGGGCCCATGCATGTGCCTATACATGCCGTGTCTACGTGTGTTTGTATGGCATTGCCAGGCCATATGGAGTGCTGTCTGGGAAGCACACTACCCACTTAGCTCTGCTGTTGGCTCTGGTGCTCTCTCCATCTGTCCGTTCCTTCTCTCTCCTATCTCCTCTTCCATCGCCTCCTCTTTTATTTCCATTTCTTACAGCTTGGTTGCTTTTCACTCTTGCTCGCCCTCAATCATCACCATCCCGCTTCCTGTTTTCTGTTTGATCACAACTGTCTGTGTTTGTATGCTAGCATGCAAGCATTGGTGACAGAGTCAAGTCTCTTCTTTTCCTTCTTTTTGTATTTTTTGTTTGCTGACATTCAGTTCTCCCGTATATTTCAAGCACTGCCAAGGTGCAGATCTGCTCCAGCACATTTTACTGGGCCCTGGACAGCTGCTGGTCTATTTATATAAGAGCCAGATTGGGAGTTTGGAGACAATAATTACTTAAAAGCCTAGTTGGGGATCCTTTGTTGTCTCAGCGACTTTAGGAAAGGCCTGCTTTTGCCAATGTGATGTTCCCATCTGAGCCTCTATAGTTACCCTATAAACGTGGACCTCAATATTTTCAGTCTTGCTTTGAAAGAAGAAAAGAATCCTTACCCCTCAACCAAAATACACAATAAATGACAAGTTTAATTTTGATTAAACTGATCATTAGGGATGTTCTTATTTGACCAATTTACATGTTCAAGCTCACCCAGGGGTTATAAGTTATTGATCATATGAAGATATAGATGCCAGATACAAGCTGCTGACGTGAGCTTCCTCCACTAGATGGCTGAGCTTAGTACCAGCGATAAGGCTGTAGGTGTGTCAAAGTTTCTTCTGCTCATCAAAAGGAGAGACTGTGGCTCTTCAAGCATCCATCAGGGGGTTTCCTTGGTGCTTCTCTTGGGGGTTTTCTGGGTACTGATGTTAATTGAAAGAAACAGGCTTAGTTAGAATGTTGCTGGGGAGATGTTTGGATTTATGTCCTGTACCTTTTACTTCTGCAATCCTACAATGGATTAGTTTAATATAAAAACTGATGGATGGATTTATTTTCCCGTTTTAGAAAAACAGGAAGTCTCCTAGCATTTTCTTTTCTACAAGAAAAACACAAGTGATATAAATTATACCCTTCGATGATAAAAGTAAATGCTCGACTTTGTATTTACTTATTTAATAATGCTGTAAAATAAAAAACAAACAAGCACCTTTTAAGAAGAATTACAGTAATTTGGCTAACACATTTATAAAAGCTCAAACGGGATTTTATTTCCTATACACCTTTGATCAGGTGCAATATTACATAAGGGGCAAGCACCTATAGATAGAAGTCAGGAGAGAGAGGCAGGTTATAAAAGTTCAATATTTTACCACACTGTCTGGTGTGACTATTGTCACTGTAGAAACAATAGTTTGTTGAGTTCAGAAAATACTCAAGATTCAAAAATGTAATATGTGAATAATAATTTTAACTCAAATATCAGAAGAACACTCGTGACTTGCATGATTTCTAAAATATTTTACATGATACTTAATCATCAAGTTTGGATACTTTGAAATAATTATTGCTTTAATTATATTAAATGCAATTAGGAGAAGGGTTTCCCATCTCTTTTTGCTTTCTTTCCATAAAATGTTTCAAACTTTTAGCAGATGTGGACATAAATGCCAGAAAAGATTCAATCCATCTGGGCAGTTGTTGTCAGCAAGCTGACATGGCCCCTTTACAAATATTACAAAAAAACTAAAGCAGTCCTTTGTAGTAATGATATTGAAACTGGGATGGTGATTAGAACTTAATTGGTGTGGTTATTTTAAGCTTCAAACTCTTTGTAACTAAAGTCCCATTAAGATTGCTTTTAATTTGATAATTCAACGCTGCAAGCAACCAGTAGTTCAGTTGATCAGCATTGCTGATTGGTGACGTTCCATATAAGTGTTCTTCAAAAATGTCTGTAGACCTAAAACATCACCAAAGAGAGAAGTGGTCCCTGTACATTGCTTGCTAAGATCTACATCCGTGGGGATTATTGTACAAAAAGTTGATTTTATTGGCCATGTGTGATTGGTAAAAAGATTGTAAATGGATGGTCTTTTAAGTGTAAGAGACTTACTGCTTTCTAGTAATCCTTTACAATTGTGATATCACCTACAATTATATTGCTATAGGGATTTGGATTTGCAAACATAATGCTTTTGTCTGTTGTGTGGGTTATTGTGCATGATGTTTGAGCCGGGTTCTATCAGGGTCTAAGATGTAGTCTGATGCTCAAACCCCATTTATTGGTGTGTTCTTGACCAATCCGAATCAAAGAGTTTAGGCATATACATAGCATATTCATAACGAGTCCAGAACTTATGTCCAATGACAGCCTAACTTATGCATAACGCACAACAGTTTAATGCCCATGAAATGTCACAAGCCAGTGTCCAGAGGGGGGCAGCAATGTGCCCAACCTGCATAAAAGGATTTCTTTGATATTAAGCTAGCTGCTGTTTACCATCCACCAAAAAACAAACAAGTAAGATGAATATATATGTATGAGCATATACTGGCATACGTCAAGAAATTTTGAGCATTCTCAAAATTTGCCGAGGTACTTGCCATATGTCGACGTGTGCCAACAGGTTTTAGCGTGTTTCATCGTGCTCATAATGTTCTCATAATGTTGTCATATTGCCGGATTTTTCGTATGCCTGGCATAAGCTGGCTAAATCGTCAAGGTGTGACATCGGCTCTAAGCTGCTTCATCAACATACAGTCAAGCTACTCAAAGCTCTTCTAATGATTACATATTGGAGTCAGGTGTGTTGAGTTAAAGATGCATCTAAAGTTGCAGGAAAGCAGCCGTGGAGATTTGAGTTTTAGACCACTTCTCTGAGAAAATGTTACTAGGGTACATCCAGGGTGAAGATTGAGTTGTGGGCTTAAAACCCTAAAAATACCAGCCAAGTATGGGAAAGTACAGATGGTAATAAAAATCGTACTTTTCATAAAAAAAATCTGGAAAAAACATCAGCCATGAGAGAAGTGATATCATGTTTGCCAGAAGATTTTCCGATGATATTTATTGTCCACGAAAAGTCTGTCTCATGAACTCTTATCAAGTTGCTCTCAGTTCAGTTTAATTCAATTTAGTTTATTTATATAGTGCCAATTCACAACACATATCATCTCAAGGCACTTTACGGAGACTGAATTTATCTGGTGAGTTTCATCCAAGGTACTTTCTGCTGCAGCACATCTACATCTAATGATTCCACTCCTTCTTCAGGTTTCAGGGGCCTGCTAGTCAGCCATTTGTTTAAGTCACGTGAAAGGCTGCAACTAACGATTAGTTTGCAAATAGGTTAATCTGTTGATAATTTTTTAAAATAATTAATTAATAATCGGATGGCAAAAGGTTCCTTAAAGAAGACTTTATATGAAATTATCTTAAATGCAAAATAATTGCATATTTCCTTCTACAATTTTGGTGTAATTGCCGCTCAAGGTGGGCTGCTCTATCAGCTGAAGACACGTTTTAGAGTCTCTACACTTCAGTTAACGATTAATTGATTACTAAATTTATCAACGGCTATTTAAATATTCGATTATTTAAATGTGGAGGCAGGAAAATACCTAAAACATGCAGGAAAGCGGGTCCTAAAGACTGATAAAAAAATAAATTAATTAAAAAAAATAAAAACACTGCTCTCACCGGTAACAGATGTGAGCATTTCAGCTTTAAACTTGACATCAGTTTGTTATCTTTAGGAGTTGTATTTGCAACAAAAAAAAGAAAACAACAAATAATGACTTAAAGCAAATATTTAGCATGGCAGACTTTTTGATCGTAAAATAAGGCAATTGTGCTCCTTTGTAATTCTGGTTCTGGTACAACTTCTAAACTTCTGGATGGGCCACGTTAACACCAGAACAAAAGCAATAAAAGCCCCTACATAAAAAGTCTGTATTATTGGGGACTACTGAACTCCCTAAATTAGATAGCGCAATGATGATGGAACAATATATAAAAATATTGAAGAAATCTCTCAAGAAATCAGCCAAGAAAGCATGGATTAAAATCGGTTTTCTCAATGGACCGTGACAACAATCATGTAGCCGTACCTGAAGAACAAGGAAATCTCTGCTTTTGAGTGGCTCTTTCCTCAATAAGCCTTGATCACCCATTGAAAATGTTGCTGGCAGAAATAAAAATGTGTATGAGCTAGACCACCTCCACCACCTCCACCCAGTCATGTCAAGAGGGGTGGGCCAATATTACAGCAAATTGTTTTAAAAAAAGTAGATTAACTCCAATTCCAAGGAAATATTTTAGACATGGATCTTAAAAAGGTTTAAAAACAATTTCTATATAATATTTTTGGTAAAACTTAACTGTCTTCAAAAAACTTACATCAGCAATGGTCTCATTAGGTCAACAGATCTACAGTTAATAAAAAAATCACTATACACAAGTGCCATTTTGGACACCCCCCATAGTAAAGGCATTTTCTTCATTGTGCTAAATAGTGTTACTAACCCTAATACTGGTGACAAACAAAATAAAACTTGTAATTAAATGAATTGAATGTTCAAAAGCAATAGTTTCTACATCTTCATATCTCCTGATGTTAGGCTGAACATGGCTTCTACAGAGAGCGGTGGAGTGAAAGAGAGAAAGAGCAGGGGAGAGAGAGGAGTGAGAAATGGAGAGAAAAAGCGAGGATGAGCAGTGAGTGGGTGGAAAGGCAGTCAGAGAAGTATAGTGAGAGGAAGGGGGAGGTGAGAAGAGTAGAGGGAGAAATGAGGAGAAAAGCAAAGTCTACATGACAGAGATGGTTAGCTAAGAAGCATACTGTACACTTGCGCTATTGTGTATGAAATTACTGCTGTCATTTTTCAGCGTGAGTCATCAAGTATCTTTTCTAATGGGGTTCCCCCGAATCGTGCATGTGCTCCTCGTCAGTTGATTTCTATGTGGTCCTTTTAAAACTGCAAATCTCCTCTCCAGTAACCCGTAACTCCCGTCAGAAATTGTGATACATAAGGGGGAGGTAGTACAGAGGGGTGGAGGCAGAGATTGGGGAGGTGAGAGAGTACACCCCGGCACTTAAGCGTGGTGGATTCTCTGGCGGAAGGGATGGGGGAGAAGCAGCACAGCTTTGGCACAGAGAGAGAAAACTACTGAGTGAGAGATGCTGAATGTCCCTGCACCCATATGGTGAGAAGCCAGGACACATCACAGCACATACATGCACAAATGGAGAGGAAAGTAAGCAATGGAGAGCATCCTAGTAAAGGAAGAGAAATTTCCATGTTTAGTTATTTTGTCAGAGACAACAGAAATCCAAAGACATGTGTTCAAATAAGAGTTTGAATCTCATAATACAGAAGCTTTGCATCAGTATTCATAAAATATACCTACAGTAGGTTTCTGAATACTAAAATGAACTTTTAATCTACTATTTTTTACATATAGGTTTTGTTTTTCCATTCAGTTTGTTTATATTTAGACAAATTGCTGCAAATACAGTATCATCTCCAGGCACTACATAAATATAATTAAATCAGTCCAATCTAATTATATAGGCAGTTTGATCCTAGTTATAACCCAGTGGTGGCAAATTAAGTGAAAAATACAAACTGGTAAAAAAAAAAAAAAAAAAAATTCTGGTTTGTTTATTTAAATACTTTCAAACACCAAAAAAAAAAAATTCTGAAAACAACAAACATATTTTGTAAATTTTAACCCCTCAATTTCCAACATTTTAGTAACACTATTAAGTTGCCAGAAGGACTGCTCCTTTGGTGGTCTCTTGGCTGTATAGCCTCATATGCCATTTGTGCTTTTTCTCAATTTATTTTCAAACCTCATGGATTCATAAAAAAATTATAACTTTTCATTTTCTGGACTTTAAAAATTCCTAACAATTAAGCACTTGAGATTAGGGTCCTTTTGTTCCCCCACCTTTTAAAGGCACACTATGCAACATTTTTCAGTTAATTAATGTGTTCCATAACGTTTTGGATGATTAAATGAGTCATTTCAGGTTGAACAAAGGTATTCTCGGCCGCCCTGGTGGTCTGTAGGGGAAATACCGCACTTGCAATTGCAGGAGCACCGACCCGCACCCACAGGCTCAGAAGTCTTGCGAGAGTCGGTCTTGCTTTACGGCGAGAACTGCTACACCCCCCAGTTAAAAGCATGCTCGTTGCTAGCACAGTGGCGATCTTTGTGCAGTGCTGCTTTCACACCGGACGCAGTAAAAGCAGCAAAATCGCGTCTGCTGCTTCATTTTTACTGCTTGTACCAGTTTAGTTCTGATGCGCGGCTGAAGCAGCTTTGCTGCTCTGGCTGCGCGGTGCAAAAGTGTGTCTGACGCGCGTTGGGCAGAGCTTCACTATCCTTTCTCTGCCTTGCAGCTATATTTGCTGTGATCAGTGGGAATAAAGTAGTTTTAATATGTTTTTAAGTGAGAAAATACACCTGAAAACGTAATCAGTGCAGTCAGTTCATTCAGATTATCATCCTGCCTTACAACATTTTTTCTGTCGGAGCCGCTCAGACCCCCACATACCAGCGGTGCGCCGACAGTAGGAATCCCTTCATCAGCAGCCTCTGGCCGGGTCGCCTCCTCGCAGTTCACCGCGGCAGCTGGTAGGTGTTTTTCATCTAAATAATCCAAACTGCAGGCAGCAGGATAATAAAAGCGAACATATTCTGCCGGCAGATTTCTGCATTTTAAGGTAATTTAGGCGTCAATAAACTGTTTAAGAGGAGTGATCATCAGCGCTGTGACTCTCTCCCTGCCAGCTCCCAGATCAGCTTCTCTGATTGGTTGACGCGGCGCATCGAGCAGCAAAAATTCAATTTTTCCATCTCGAGCAACAGCGCGTTTGCGGCGCGTCACGCGCGTCAGGCGCTTAGTCATTCGTTGCGTTTGCCTGTCTGCTAAGCTCAAAACAACCGCGCCTGGCTTGACGGAGAAACCAGGAGAACAGCTGTGCATATTTATGACAGTGCACTTTTACTTTCGCCCTCTGGGGGGAGCCTCGCTGGAAAATCAACACCGGTTGCATAGTGTACCTTTAAAGTTTTGGTCATTTTGAACTTAACCTTTTCAGGTATGAGAAGGAACCATCTATCACTGTACGCTTTGTACTAATCATGTTTAATCTTAACCTGCATTGGGGACCTTTTGTATCCACGTTATTACAATTAAATATGGTTGTATGATTCTGGTTTCATCTAACAGCAAGAGATAGAACACAGTTCTTTTGGTTTGATCACCTGATCCATTTTGACCCAAACTGTGATGAGAAGGGCAATAAGCTGCAAAATAAACATTTCAAAAGTTTTACAGCTAAAAAAGGTTTAGGTGTACCTAAGCATTTTGTTGCTATTTTCCTTTTATTATTTAAATACGCCTATAAGAAATAAACCAGTCTACTATAATAAAGTATAAAGTGGTCATGTCTGAGGAGTAAAGAAAACAGAAAAGGGGGAATGGATCCAAATTGGTTTCTCTGCTATAGTCCATTTGTTGCCCAAATAAAGTAATATCACAATACAATTGAAGCTCTCTGAGTATTAGATTTTTCATTAACAGTAAAAAATATATATATCTGTTAATTTCATACTTTATATCTGCTGTACAATATTTTAAACAAAATAGCTAAGTTGTTGTGGCAGCTCAGGCTTTAATTGTATCCAAAGGGAATGACCACCCACATATATAGAATAAATCAGTCCATTTTCTGGTTGACAAGGTTTTGAGCTATGTATATGATATAGCTAAAAAACAAAAAAAAAGTAGTTTATTTAATAATAATAATTATATTTTACATATTAAGTCCTTTTAATTTATATATATAAATTAAAAGGATTTGATATGTAACAATCCTTTCGATTAAAATTACTAAGTAGTTAAGTATACAGTATATGTATCATATATATCTCCAGGCCTATTGTCAGGTTTTTATTATGTTTAAATGAGATATAATTACTTTAACCCCTTTATTGGAAATACATGTAAGATTGATACAATTAATGCATAAACAGACTAGCCTTCTAATATTTTAAATGCCTTCTTTTTGGCTTTATAATCAGTCTATAGCCTAAATTCCTCTTGTTCCTCTGGACAAAGCAGAATCGGTTGTTGTGTGTGATGTGTGTTTTTATCAATAACTGCCCAGAATTGGAGAAGGTTTTTATAATAATCTGAGTCATCAAAGATTTCTATCAGTCCACAGAGGCGGCAAACTGTTTTCTGCAAAAAGGTGTTAAAAAAGAGTTGAAGAGGCACTGCACTGCTTTTCCACAAACACCTTTTCTTTACGCACACACAGCTGCTGCAGTCCAAATTCCTGTCTCTAATTTAGGCTCCACCTTCCATTCAATTTCACAGGCAGCAAGTAGGAGATGAAACTTTTTAAATACTCATCTATTATGGGACACTCAGTGAGTTGCAATCAATCTTCAAGATGACCTGTCCGCATTAGGTGTGTTTGTATGTGTGTGCATGATAGATTGCAAATAGGAGTAAAAATGAGGTTGTAGGAATGAAAAATACAATGCTGACACCATGATAAGTTTGAAATTGGACATGGGGAAGTCTGTGAACAAAAGTGACTTTAAAACTTGCTGCTAGAGAACTAATGAGACAGAAAAAAGTTGGAGTTCCTAATTTCTTAATGGCTGCGAGGTGATTTTCTCTGACACTGGCTCATTGTTATTTGATTCATGTCTGCCTGCTTGTTTGAATATCGATCCCGGAACTGGAGGAGTGAGTCATACTCGGCCAAAGAGGCCTGAGTCACCACAGGGAAAGAGATGAAGCTGGCTCCCATTCCCATCCCGATGTCGCTCTGCTTTATGAACGCCTGGGACCGGAAGAGGCATCGCCAATATTTGGCCACGAAACAACAACGACGCTGAAGGACTTCAGGACTCAGCTATTTTATCTGCCTTATTTTTAGACCTATTAACTGTCAAATCAAGTAAAGGGGTTCTTTAAAGTTTTGGAGGTGTTTTAAGCATAAGTGCACACTTTAATGCAGGAGACAAGCTGTGGTGGAGCAGAGTCCAAAGCTATTTTGGGAGATTGGAGTGCAAATGAAAAGTGTTAGAAAAGTGGTGAGATGGAATGGTCACACAGTAATGATTATTGGCTCAAACTAACAGCGTCTTCATTAAAATGGAAAACTTGGTGAATATGTTTTGCATCAAGTAAAACTGTAATCTGTGCAGAATAGAGAAGCTGTACTGAGAAAGGACAAAACAAATGCTGCCTTTGTGAATTTCTTTTCAGCAGTTAAAAAATCTACATTTGGGCTTTTCATTGTCTGGAAAATCTTTACTTCCTGGAAATCAGAACGATCTCTTTTGCTTGAATCTATTGAACTGTATCAATTTCAGAAAAAATCTCATGCCAAACACAAAAACACCAGTCACATCCAATGTGAATTACACTTTGGCAGAAGTAGGATTAATGCAATTTTTAAAGATTATGATAGGATTATATGAACGATATTTGGAAAACAGGAGAGAACAAAAACATATCTTAAAACATTTGACTTTACCTGCTTGATAAAATTGATTGTAGCAGGAACTTTTCAATTAAAATAGAATAGTCAACAGAAGGCTTTGAATTTAAAATGCTGACAGACAGAGAATGCTGACACATTCGTAGACTAATCAATGGTTTTACCATCCTTATCTTTAAACCATCCGTTGATCGATTCAACCACCTGTCCGTCCACCATAATTTCTTCCCCAAAATATTTCAAACTTTGGTAGATTTGAGCTCAAAGTAATCTTTAAAGATTCTTGCATTGGTTAAGAATCCTTCCAGCCCCAAATTGTTGGAGCTAATTTCAAATGATAAATACTCTGAATACCAGTCAAAACCGAAACTAGAAGGGTTTGAACCAGAATTAGTTGCACTTGGGTTTGCATCATTTTCATCCTATTAGCAGTTAAAATTAGTATAAAGCCTTAGAAAACATAAGATAAGGATAGGGTGCAGTATATACACCTTCGTTATCTTCATATAAGAGGCAGCCTGTGGAAAGAAACAGTTTGCGTCGCACATGGCTTTTGCAAATACGGCTCTGTAGTACCTCCCTGAGGAGAGGAGTCCAAATGATCTGTGTCTAGGATGTGTGGGGTTTGCAGGAATGTTACAGGATTTACTTTGTTGATCCTGTTGTCAAACCTAATTTGCAGCAGGCTGGACCTTTCCTGTTTTTGCTACTGAGCAAAACCACACATTGGTGGTTGTCCAGACTGAATAATAGCAGAAGATATTTAGATCAGTAGTTTGTTTGGAAGAAATGATATGCTTCTTAATTTGCTCCAGGAATTATTGCGCAGTTTCCACTGGGTCTTGTTCCAAACTGTATCTAGGTTTGATTGATGCATCAGGAAAAAAATGAGGTAAAACAATTGTCAAGTCTCTAAACAAGACATAATCACCTGTTAGAAGAGTATGATTTAAGTATTAATTTGCCAGAGGTGCAACTTCCACTCTCTGGGAAGAGAACCGCAGTGAGTGTTCTTAGGACCTCATCAGTCAAGCTTGTTTTTCTTTTTTTCCCCTGATAAAATTGATTAAGTATAATGACTAAAGAAACACCTAAATCTGCTCCATGTTATTTAAAGTGTTGACGATTTCTGTGTGTTAAATTACATTCTCTAGTTGTTTCTGGTTTGTTCCGGTGTCTTCTTTTTAATTATCACTACAACTAAGCTATTTTTATTTTTTTATAACTTTTAATTAGATGACTTTCACAGAGTTTAGTTTTTGTCCATAATTAGCAGTTGTTTATTTATTTATTTTAATATTTATCTGTCATTAAAATATATCAGCTAAATCTCAGGATACACCCTGTACAGGACGGGAAAACTCAGAGTCAAAAAAAGACATAAAATTATATTTGCAAATACTTAGGAACAAGAGCCACTTAGAATTGCCAGATAAGATAGCATGCATGTTTTTAGACTTCAGCTGAAAGCCAGTTCACTCAGAGACAAACTATACATACATTGGGAGAATATGCAAACTGCCTGTATTGTAGAAAGGCCCTTGGCAAGGATTTGAGTCTAGTGCATCTGCTGGATCTATTACTCATAACCTTTTAGTACTCAAACTGTATTAACTAATTATTATTAATTGTTTAATTTTAAATCATTCATAATATTATAATGCAAAATTATTATTTCTAACTTCTTCCAATGTATTGTGTTACATTAAAATAAATTATACAAGCTGAATCAGACTAATTTATGGTTCAGTGATTATTTGTATTGTATAGGACTGGATTTTGTTGCTCATGTGTCTTTAATGCATTGTTATGAATGGTGTATGAGATGCTGTGCTTGATACACTAGTTATACAGGAGAGACACTCAGCCCCTGTCCTGGATGGTGTTTGTGGATATGGTGTGTTGTTAATATATATAAAAAGTTGTTTGGCTTATAAATATTTGCTTAGATCTTTACATCTTTTAAATATTTGGTCCTTATTTTTTAACAGATAAATTATTGTGTACAGTACATCCCTGTAATGTTTATTCTCATTTCATGGTTGAAGGTGTTTAGTTGGGTCTGTTATTATTTCTGCACCTCCACCTTTATGGAATACCACTACTGTCATACATCTCCACCATTATGGGATACCTGTATCACTATGGCATACCTTTACCATAATGTTAAAGCTCTCTCATGATGGCAAACCTATACCATCAAGGCATACCTCTATCATAATAGCATATCTTCATCATGATGGGATACCTCAACCATAATGGCATACCTCCATCATGATGGAATACCTCGATCATATTGGCACACCTCCATCATGATGGCATACTTTGACGATAATGGCATATCTTCATGATGATGGCATACCTCAACCATAATGGCATACCTTTACCATAATGTTAAAGCTCTCTCATGATGGCAAACCTATACCATCAAGGCATACGACTATCATAATAGTATATCTTCATCATGATGGGATACCTCTACCATAATGGCATACAGTACCTTCATCATGATGGAATACCTCGACCGTAATGGCATACCTCCACAAGGATAGCATATCTATACCATCATGGCATACACCACTAATGGAGGTATGTCATCCCTCTACCTTCAATGCATATCTTTTTTCTTCATTTCATACCTCCACCTAGATTGTACACCTCCACCATAATGGCATACTTCTATCATGCTTGTTTAACTCCATTTTGATGGCATACCTCCATCATGGTGGTATGCAATTTTCATGATGGCATGCCTCCATAATAATGGCATACCTCTATTTAAATGGCATACCACCATCATTGTGGATACCTTGATCAAAATGGCATACCAGAATAGTGTACCTTTATGCTCATGGTGTACACCATTATGCTATACCTCAACCTTCATGTTGTACCATCGGAATGGAGGTATGTTATGAAGGTTGAGGTATACCATTATGGTATACCTCAACCTTCATGGCGTACCTCCATTCCCTCATAATGGCATAAAATTGTCATGTCATCCCTGTACCATGATGACAAACCTTCTGTGTTATGCCATACCTCTAGCATGATGCAATCCTCATGTACAGGTGCTGGTCATAAAATTAGAATATCATGAAAAAGTAGATTGATTTCAGTAATTCCATTTAAAAAGTGAAACTTGTATATTATATTCATACATTACATACAAACTCATATATTTCAGATGTTTATTTTGTTTAATTTTGATGATTACAAATGACAACAAATGAAAATCTCAAATTCATCATATCAGAAAATTAGAATATTACTGAAGACCAATAAAAACAAAGGATTTATAGAAATGTTGGCCAACTGAAAAGTATGAACATGAAAAGTATGAGCATGTACAGCACTCAGTATTTAGTTGGGCCTCCTTTGGCCTGTATTACTGCAGCAATTCGGCGTGGCATGGAGTCGATCAGTCTGTGGCACTGCTCAGGTGTTATGATAGCCCAGGTTGCTCTAATAGTGGCTTTTAGCTCTTCTGAATTGTTGGGTCTGGTGTATTGCATCTTCTTCTTCACAATACCCCATAGATTTTCTATGGGGTTAAGGTCAGGAGAGTTTGCTGGCCAATTAAGAACAGGGATACCATGGTCCTTCAACCAGGTACTGGTAGCTTTGGCACTGTGTGCAGGTGCCAAGTCCTGTTGGAAAATGAAATCTGCATCTCCAAAAAGTTGGTCAGCTGCAGGAAGCATGAAGTGCTCTAAAACTTCCTGGTATGTGGCTGCGTTGACCCTGGACCTCAGAAAACACAATGGACCAACACCAGCAGATGACATGGCACCCCAAACCATCACTGACTGTGGAAACTTTACACTGGACTTCAAGCAACGTGGATGAAGTGCCTCTCTTCTTTTCCTCCAGACTCTGGGACCTTGATTTCCAAAGGAAATGCAAAATTTACTTTCATCAGAGAACATGACTTTGGACCACTCACCAGCAGTCCAGTCCTGTTTCTCTTTAGACGCTTCTGACGCTGTCTGTGGTTCAAGAGTGGCTTGACACAAGGAATGCGACAGCAGAAACCCATGTCTTTCATACGTCTGTGTGTGGTGGTTCTTGAAGCACTCACTCCAGCTGCAGTCCACTCTTTGTGAATCTCCCCCACATTTTTGAAGGGGTTTTGTTTCACAATCCTCTCCAGGGTGCGGTTATCTCTCTTGCTTGTACACTTTTTTCGACCACATCTTTTCCTTCCCTTCGCCTCTCTATTAATGTGCTTGGACACTGAGCTCTGTGAACAGCCAGCCTCTTTAGCGATGACCTTTTGTGTCTTGCCCTCCTTGTGCAAGGTGTCGATGGTCGTCTTTTGGACAACTGTCAAGTCAGCAGTCTTCCCCATGATTGTGTAGCCTATAGAACTAGACTGAAAGACCATTTAAAGGCTTTTGCAGGTGGTTTGAGTTAATTAGCTGATTAGAGTGTGGTACCAGGGGCCATCAATTTTGAACCTTTTCACAATATTCTAATTTTCTGATATGATGAATTTGAGATTTTCATTTGTTGTCATTTGTAATCATCAAAATTAAACAAAATAAACATCTGAAATATATGAGTTTGTATGTAATGTATGAATATAATATACAAGTTTCACTTTTTAAATGGAATTACTGAAATCAATCTACTTTTTCATGATATTCTAATTTTATGACCAGCACCTGTAATTCCTTTACCATCATGTCATTCTTTAACCATTATACCTCCAGAATGATTATCTACATGGTCATTATTCATTCACCTTTAACCTTTATCACATCATATTTACTCCTAGTTTGCTTTTCTGTTGTTTTTTTTCTGACTTTTTTATATTTCTTTTTTCTTTGCATATAGCTACACCTGCAATTTCATAATTAAGTTTGAAAATGTACAGTTTAAACAGTTAGATTCCTATGTGTTGCCTTGGCTTGTCCTACCTTTTAAAAGGTCTCAGCGATGTCAAGCTTTGAGTTACAGCTAGTCACAGCCTCTGTCAGGGTGCTATAAACTTCCCACAGAAGCTCTTCCCCTTTTCTCCCACATTCTTCTTCACAGAATCTCCATCCATCTTCTCCAGTATTCATCCCTTCAAAACCACTTAGTAACCTGAACCCAATATTTCTCCTTCCTCTCTACTGCAGAAATTCACTGTAATCCAATAACCATTAAAAACACTCTAGTGAGTCACACTGATATAATGGGGTAAATGGTGTATTTCTTTTTATCTTGGTAACACATTATTTTAATGTGACTCAGTGCTGCACATGCTTTTATGCACATGTAAACAGTGACCAGTGAGGCCCTTACATATTAGTACATGACTCAGGGGGTCCCCATGGATGTTACTGTTTTTCTTTCTTGCTAAATACACACCAGAGTGACTGTTTTAGATATCTGTTGACTATTTTGTGGAGCCAACAGATATTAAGACAAAGAGAAAGTAATGTTAAGTTTATTCATTTTAATTATTTTCTAAGAAAAAAAGAAACAAAAAATCAACCACAACACTTACTGAATAATACATCTAAAATCCTACGATAAATAAATTTTTATAGCAGCAAGATAATCTCACATTGTCAACACATCCATCCATCCATCCATCCATCCATCCATCCATCCATCCATCCATCCATCCATCCATCCATCCATCCATCCATCCATCCATCCATCCATCCATCCATCCATCCATCCATCCATCCATCCATCCATCCATCCATCCATCCATCCTCTCTGGTTTCTCTGTTTGGAAAATCTCCACCAAAGTTTTCTTTTGAGCTATAGGTATGAATGGTATTTTGTCCTGCATTAATAAACTCTTATAGGAATCATCTGGCAGTTCCAATATTACAGATGTCAAATAGGAAACAGAATTTAAGTAAAGAATATCGTTTTACAGCTGAGGAAAAGAAAATGTCAGCTGTCTTAAACATTATCTTCTTTTTGTAATTCACATCAGTTTGCATAATCATGGACTGAACTTTCCTTTTCCTGTATGTGTGTTAGGTCGGAGTGCAAAGCTTTCCCGCTTCTCTCCAGCATACTTTATGTTAATGCTGTTGAATCATAAGAGCTTTGTTTGAAATGTATATAAATCCTTGGTAAACACAGACTGCAGTTTTGTTTCCAAACAAGTAAAAGCATCAAAGAAATGTTAGGAAAGTGAAGAGGTTTGTTTCTCTGTTTCTGTAAGAAACTGAGGAAATATTTTCACTTGGCTCTAACCTCATGCCTTACATGAATATACATGTTTTTAGGATTTCTTTAACGGACCTGTAGTTTTGTTTCTTTGTGCATTTTTCTTTTTGATGTGCTCTTCATACATTTCCTTTCGCTTCCCTCCTTGCTAAATAAAATCTGCCCCCACCGTCAAACCATACCTTTCTACAAGCTGCTTCCAGCAGCATAAGATTTGATTGCTTCTTGTAATTGACTGATTGGTGGAAGTGTGCTTGATGTATTCCTGCTTCTGTCATTGCGATTACTTACCTAAAAAAATAGCTATTACACATATAAACATTGTTAAGCGAATCTTGTCCCACACAACATATTTTGTGTCTGGTTTGTACTTTACTTTCCTAAAGAGATGTATATAACAGTCAAAGTGATGTCAGTTTGATGGTACAAAGACATATTTTCTCACTGTGGAGTCAAGCTCAAAGCTACTTAGAACAAAACCTATTTAAGAGTGAATTATGTTGATTTACCATCTCTCTTTTTTTTTACGATTTGACCTACTGATGCTGATTAGAGAAAATTGAGATTGATCCTTTCTAACCTAAACATATAAAGATAAATCAAATACAGTATTTCCAAGCCTTTCTGCTGAGAGTGATGGTGTTATCACATTCTGCGTGTGTGGAAATTTATGAGTCAGAGAGAAAATGAAATGAGAAAAAAGGATAAAACTAAACATCTGTGCTGTACTCCGTTTAGCCTTTCTGTTATCTCCTGAAAATGCCACTCTCTCTCTCAATACCTAAATGAACTGACTTAATATGCTGTCGCACATCCATTTAACTTTTGAATATCTCCTTACATATGTCTTCTCACCCCACAGATTTCTATCTTTTGTGTATTTCCCAGTTACAGCACCCCCACCTACTGTAGAGGTGTTGCTGTTACCAGACTATGGAAGTGCTAGGTAGCGATGCATTTAGATCAGGTTTTTGTGTTCCGGAGCAGCCAAATAAGTCCGGACAGATTGAATGTGTTTTTATGTCTGCAGATTTTATTTGGAATTGTCTGTGAGCTGCTTCCATTATTAGCCAAGTTTCTCTTGAGAAAAAGATTTAAGTCTCACAGAGATGTATCTGGATTAAAAAAGTTTACATGCATGCAATTAAGAGTTTAGGGCTGCTCAGTGGCGCAGTGGATAGCACTGCTGCCTTGCAGCAAGAAGGTACCCCGCCTCTCACCTGTAGACAGCTGGAGATAGGCACCAGCACCCCTCGTGACCCCATTTGAGATTAAGCTTGTCAGAAAATGGGTGGACGGAATTAAGATTTTAAAATCAAGTAACGCACAACATTTTATAAAGAGGTAGAGCAAAGTATATAACAGATTACACATTTTTGCATGACGCATTTGTTCATGTTATGTTGGTATTTTCTCACTCAAACAGCATCTGTGCTGCTATGTACAGTACAACTGTGTGGGTTGAATCTAGCTTGACTCTGTTCCATGCTTTCAATCCTAAGATTAAAAAATACAGACATTTATGATTATAGCAGTTAAGACACAAGGCAGATTTTTAAAGTAAGTAAGCTGGAATACACCTGGTATGTTGAGAGACACTGCAAGCCTCTTCTAATCCCAATCAACCAGCCAGTGACTGAAATTTGCCAATATTACTCTTAATTAGCTCTGATGCCAATGTCAAACAATTTACTCATTGCCTTTGATGTATTTATTCATTTTATTTAAAAAAAATCAATTTGTTGTCTTTTTAAAGTAAACTCAAAGACTCATTGGTGCTTCTATTCAAAGCCCTTTCACACTGAATTGAGATAACCTTTGACACTCAATTATTAAACTGCTGCACTCTATGTCCACCAGCGATCACACCTGACTACCGGACTGCTAGGTAGGGGCATGAGGCGACGAAAGCTATGTGCTACTGTCACTCTCACTCACGCTTCATCCAGGACCTCAAATAAACTGTCACAGCAATAATCATTAGTCTTGAGAAACCTTAAAGCTTGTAGCATAACTCTTTTGTTAACTGTGTATCAGAATAATTTGACAAGATTCTTCAATGACCATTCAGGTCCTTGATTCTTTTTTGTTATCTCATTAGGGCCCTTGTCGGCTCAATGAACACACAAAACAGTTCTAACTTTAACTTAAGCCAAGTCAATTTTAACAACCTATGTCTGTTTTTTTCTTCATGGTATTAATCATTGAATCCATCTGTCCTAAAGTAGTTTATCTTGTTTTAGGATGGGATGAAACTCCTAACTTCTGTCTCCGCGCGAAAATCGAGCTCCTCATGATGAATTTCAAAGTGTTCCTAGAAATGAGGCGGTAAAAAGTATAATCTCTCAGTGGAGTTTTTGGATTACACCTGCTTGTCATTCTTGGCCTCATCATTAATTTTGCATCAGAATCACAATCAGAAATACTTTAATAATCCCAGAGGAAAATTACTTTTGTTAAACGCTCCAGTTAGAGTTTTATATATATATATATATACACACAACCAACCAACATAAAATAAAAATAAAAAAAATAAAAATATATACACATATAGCTCTTCTGTATATATATATATATATATATATATATATATATATATATATATATATATATATATATACTGTATATATATGTAATACTAAATACAAGTAAAGTGATAGATCCAAATAAAGTGATAAATCCAAGTAAAGTGATAAGTGGCATGACTAAAAGTGACCACAAAACTTACAGGTGATTGAATCCTGATCTGTGATTAGACATATTTTAGTTCTGCTCGTTCTTTATCAGAACAGACTGGAGAAGCAGACAAAAGCTAGATGAATGTAAGGAACGATGGATGGATAGATGGATCCATCCATCCTTCCATCTCTAACCTCAACATCAAGATATTTTAACTTACGTCCTTAAAGAACACATTAAATTCCTTTTTTTTATCCATGTCTTAAAACATATCAAAAAACTTCCTTCATTGCTTGGCTTTGGTTACAAAGCGCCTGACTGCTTGCATGTATGGATTCTTGGAGATTTTGTTTTCAATAGAAGAAAGCTGAAACTGTAACACTAAAGATATAGCATTTGGTTTAGGAAATTCTAAATGGACTGAATGAACCCGAGCAGAAAATGACATTGAAGAAGGGCTTCCTTGCCTCTATGACTGACTTTACTTATATCAGCCGCGGTGGATTTATTAAACCTAATACCAGAAAAAGCCATTTTGGATTAAAGCCACAGCATTAGCATTATGCCTCTGAGACAACAAAAAAGGTATGAGGCTTCACAGCAAAAAAAAAAAGAAAAAAAAAAGAAGCATTTCAGATCTCGCTTAGATCAAAGCTGTTCTATTAACCCATGCTACATTTGTCAGTTCAGCTATAAACATATAATCAATCACAGAGGTTTCATATATCAGGCCTGGAGTTTATTGAGAGTTAACTCCATTAGCAGCTGAGCAGAGCCGGTAGTTGGGGAATACTCAGTGAGAGTCATGGATCAGGAAGCGATTCCTGCTGAGCTGCAGCAGCAGGTCACCTCTTCCTGACCTTATCTCTCCCAGGAAGTGTGCATCCCTATGTGGGTTTTTAAGGTTTGCATTTTTTGTTTTTTTTTGTTAGCCTTATACGAGTGTGTTAAATGTATGTGTGTGTGTGTGTGTGTGTGTGTGCAAGCAAGGTGTTAACTACTCTAGAGGTAGCTTGTATTCTACCTGTTTGGTTCTTGGGGTCTGAAAGCTGCATCAACAGGAGCGTCTTGGCCTGTTAGGAGTACAGCAGCAATGCTGAAAAGTGGAGCAAACAGCGGGATATTGGATTTTATTTTCTCATATCTCTGATGCTGGGATTTGTAGTTTTGATTAGCTACACGGATGGGTGAGGAGTCGACACCGCTGAGCCCCAGCCTGTGAGTATTCAACATTAGGGTTTTTTTTTTTAGATTCTAACAATCTGTGACTTTATTATAAACATATGAATAAGCAACTGTGCTCAGGTTAAAATTGTCTTGGCAATAATGAAAGGAATCATGACGCGTTCAGATGTTTCATTTTTTTTTTATTGATGTCTATATTTTCTAGATTAAGCAATTATAAATAAAAACTCCTCATCTTTGTTATGATTCCTATTTGTTGTTACTCTGAGTTTTCTGTTATCAGTTGTTTGGGGGGTTAAAATCCCTTTAAGGTCGGCTGCAGCACATACTCGTCTCCAGGGAGGGCTGAGAGTGGCAATCCTGTCCAGAGCGAACCGACAGTTCTCCAGGAAGTGTGTCATGCTTCCTGCCGAGTTTGACTCTGCTGGGTCCATGTTGGCTGGTTCCTTCTGTCAACAAAGGGTGGTGAGGTTGCTTGGAGGACCCAGATGCAGAGACAACTGAAGCAGGGATGTGTTCTGAAAGGTTTCATTGTAGACCAAAAGGCAGCAGAGGCAGAAATCCAAAAGTCCAACTCAAAATATAAAACATACCAAAATAATGGAGACATCAGGGTAAAGACGAGTCTGAGGAGCCAGGGAGAGACGAGCAGAGTAGACAACAGAGCAACAAGAAGGAACCAGCACCGAGTGACTGCAGAGGTGGAGTATTTAAGGAAAACCAAACAAAGGAAGGACTAACGAGCTGAATGGGGAGCAGGTGTGGGTGGAACTGGCAAGAGGGAATCCAAGGGAAAAGAAAACAATCACAAGGGGGCAACAGAGAGTAACTAAAGAATGCTTGAAGATAATGGAAAATAAAAACAAAACAACTGATAACAGAAAACTCAGAGTAACAACAAATAGGAATCATAACAATCTTTAGCTAATAACTTCAACATTACTTGTACCGACTCAGATTTTAGTGATAAGTTTGAAGATTTGCTGCTTTTCTCATCACTCTTTCCTCTTCTTTTTCCTGCCATCTGTATTTGCTGTTCCCTCAATCTCAGTGGTGTGAGATGCAATTAATCAGCCTACTGTAACAACACATAAATCCAATATCCCCCTCCCCTTTATAATATTGATCTGAGGAGTTTCTTGTGTCGCAGCCTGTAACAGTTTTACTCATAAAACTGATAGCATTCAACATTGATATCAAACTGAACATTGCCCAATTTGGTCTTATTCACTTATTATTTTGATATGTTTTTCATTCAAAAACATTAGCATCTACATTGTATTGAGTTACTTAAAGTTGGTTTTGAAGGTCAAAATACTTGCATGGGATTTGCAGAAATTGGGCCATTATAAATAATTTCAAAACTTTCTCTACATACTATATCTGTTAAATCTAACTTAAAAATATATAGGAGGACAGAATATAAAAAATGAAGCAGCAGTATCAGACTAAAACACAAGCTTCCAGTCCTTATTTAAGTCCCCAGGTCTATAGGATCTATTTAGCACTGACAACACTGCATAATGCCATAAAAGATCTGTCTACTGTGAAATATGGTGGTGGCAGCATCATGATCTAGGATTACCTCTTCTTTGATGGAGTTGATCATCTTTGGTTGTTTGTCAGAGAGCTTAAAATAAACAATAAGTATTAGTATCATAGTGAAAGCAAAAATACCCCTCAAATCTACAATGGAATGGCCTTGGAGATTTATTTTGAAGTGGGCTTTGCTCAAATAATATGCTAGCTGTCTGATCAATTTAAATGTACTATTCTAAGTTAAAGAAGGCAAATATTATCAAGCAAGGACTAAAAACTAAAGAAAAAAAATAAACATAATTTAGTATTTTAATCAAGATATTTTTGATTGTTTGTTTTTTGATCATCTTTTGTCTTCTGTCTTTTAAATTGGCTTATGGGGGAAATAATAATAATACTTTAAGTAAAAACCTGAATTAATGTGATTTAAACATGTTTTTCTAAATTTTTACATTGCTACTGAATTCTGAATGTGATGTAAACACAAGACGAGCTCAAATTCTGTAAGCTACTTTCAAAATAATAAGAATGAATGTTTTATAATCTTAAAAAATGGCCAATTTGCCCCAAGGCCAAACTTTACCTAATCTGGCCCAAGCAACAATAATAGGTGTAGTTCAATTTGAATTATACTCAGTATTTTCAGTATTTCGAGTTTGTAAATTTACAAATCTCACAACTATTCATCTTGATTGCAAGGTAAAAATTCACCACATTAGCAGTCAAATAAATAGCTAAGATGGTTAAAACAAAGGACCAAGTCCCACAAAGTTAGCAGGCAAGCAGGCATGAAAGAAATGTCCAAAAATTCGGAGGGTCGTCTAGACATTATACACCATTAATCCAAGAAAGTGTGCTGGTGGTATCATTTCCACTGAAAGAACGTCTCAGTGACAATTTGTAAATAAAATCACAACAATCTTAATGTGTCAAAAAAATATGAACTGCAGAAGAAAAAGCTCATTACTTATCATTGGACTGGATTGGATTGAATTGCAATCAGTCTGAATAAGTCTGTTTTCAACTGAATTTATTTATTTTCAATTCAAATTCAGTTCGATTTAATATCAGTTATCCACAAATGTGATAGACCATTAAGAGCCTTAATATTGTGGGACAATAAGCAAACATTTTCTAGGACAAAAAACCCCAAAAAGGAATTGTAGGAATCTGGCACAACAGGCCTTTCTTTGTGGAGTTATCATGTTCTCCCTACAAGTCTGTGAACTTTAGCTTCCTGCTATTTAAAAACATAAACAGGAGTTTTTCTTTACATACTGCTGTACAGCACCCAGATGTGAATTTGTGTCTTCATAGTAGTTTGTATTATGTGTTTTTTATTGTCCTGTCATGGACCGATCATTTCCACATTGTACTTGGCTTCTCACTCAGTGGCCAGTGGAGTTTTGCACCAGGCCTCCAACAAGCTTTTGTTGGAGGCCTGGTGCCTCCGACAAAAGCTAGTTTTCTAGAAAGTTCATGAGTGAATAGGATTTAGAACACAATTGTAAATATTAGCAAGTATTTCTTTTTTCTAATTTGAATCTGCATACACATATGAAACTATCTCGTTCCTTTTTTCTGGTGTTATTTATAGAGGTATCCAGCAGCACTTGTCCAGCTACCGGGAGACAGTGATCCGGCAGGCCTCGGTGGCAGCAGGCTCAGCTGTTCATCGGGACGATGCACCAACCTGTGGCATCTGCCACAAGACCAAGTTTGCAGATGGATGTGGGAACCTGTGTTCTTACTGCCAGACCAAGTTCTGCGCTCGCTGTGGGGGAAGAGTGTCCCTGCGCTCCAACACGGTGAGAGAAGCTTTTGCATATAGTTAAAAACTGATCATCATGATGGCTGACTGAAACTGTCATTTACATGAAATTAATAATCTGTTACTGTTTCATTTTATTCACGTTTAACAAGTTTTCTGTTTTTCTTAATTATTATTGAAGTGGAAATAGGATTAGGCGACATCTGGTGGTGAAGTTGTAGATTACAAGCTGCTGTAACAATAAACACAGGTCTTGTTGATTTACAAAGGGGCTTTGGACCTCCACAATTTAAAGAGTTAATTCCTATCCATTAAAACTGAAAGAGTTTATAGATTATTAGAGCACTTATAATGAGAATAGATTTTAGGACACAACAAAAATGATGTGGTCTTTGTTGGAGTTTTTAAAATTATTGAAATTTAAGCAATTTTTTTTAAAGCACACCAAAAACAACACTGTTTCTGAAATAAAGATTAACATATATTCAAAAAGATCATGAAAAACACTTGTACACCTTTGCTACTTCAATGGGATTTATGAGGAAAAGAATCCACTAGATCTGCATAGGTAAAGGATTTGTCTAAATATATATTAGTTTTATTGACATACAAGACATACAGGTATCTGTCATTACAATGCCAAGCAGGAACGTCTGCAGCACTGGCCTTAGAGAAACCTCTGTTGCTAATTATCAATTTGAAGTGTTGTAAGTTAACTGAGGCACACCCTGCTTTCTATAAAAGAGTTAAGGCTGCTGCGAATAATCACAGGAATGAATGTAGAAGCATATTCACCTTAACTTTAGAAGATTGGTATCCCGAGAGAAAAAAAAAAAAAATCTCTGTCTAAGATTGCATCCTATACAAAACTAAGCAAAGGACAATTGGCCAAAAATTGCTGCAAGTGTTCTAGAGTCAAATGTAAAGCCTTCAATCTGACAGCTGATGCTAGGCCCAAAGTGGGTTAAACAACCAGAAAAGCAACGAGGTGAAGAGGAGGGGGGTCATAACTCCTCCAAAACGATGTGGGAAACCAATACAGTCCGACAGGAATCCACTACTCAGAGATACTGCAGCCAAAGGTAGTTATACAAGCTACGTAGTGACAGGATGTGCTTACTTGTTTATTTACAGGCAGCTTTTCTGTTGTATTTAGTGTGACATGAGAGAGAAAAAAATGTTGGGCTTCTTTTTTATCTTGACATTTAAGTAAAATAAGTTTAGATTTGAAAAGATCAGAAAATGTTAGCATTTCTTTAAACGCACGTGAAATTCCTATGACAGAAATGGGGTCTACTTTGCTTGACATTTATCTTATGACTTGCTGACCCTAGATCATCTATCTGGAAATATTTAGTCCCGTTACCACTATGAACCAACAGCTACTTGTGAAGAGAACACATTTAGAGTAAAAGTTTACAGACAACATGTGGTATATCTTTGGAATGAAAGACGCATAGATGCTCACATAGCTTGTGATTTTCATCAATAGCATAATTGTTGAAGAAAAGAAAAAAGAAGAGAAATTCTGCCTGAAAAGGCAGATCGATCGGAGTACACAATGAAAAGGTGCACGGGTTCATATTGTTTTTTAAGGGGGCATTGAAAAGACATGCAGCTGTTAACAAAATCAGTATACTGTACATCAGATCGAGTCTCAGGTGTTGGAACTCAGGCAGAGGTGATAAGCCATGACAGTGTGTGTGTCACACTATCTATCCTCGCTGTTTACTCTGACTGTGAGGTAAAATCTACCACATACGAGAACTGTGTGTGTTAAAGTGTGCCTCCGAGCAAGTTCGTGCATGAGCTGTGCCCACGTGTGCGTGAATCCATGTGACCCAAGCAAGGCCTGGTAAAGGTTAATTGGGCATTAGACTGATCTTTGGACTGAGGGGGTGGTCTGCCACTCTGTCTTGGTCTCCCAGGGGTCCGGAGGTGCCCTATAAGCACACAGCAGGGTGTGTGTTTGCGTATGCGTGTGTGAATTTTACAGTCAGTAGGTGAGTTTTCTTTTAAAAGAAGTGACTGTCTGAGTCTGGCCCCCTTCCCCACATTACCACGCTGGCATTTAATGACCTCACACAGGCACAAACACACACATATGAAAAAAATAAACCCTAATTAGTTAGTGGTTGATTTAGGGAGCTCTCAGCTGTGGTGCTCTGTAAGGAGAGAGGGTAAATATAGAAAATCAAAGACGAATAAACCTTTAACCTGAGACAAGACACTGGCTTGACAAATTAAGCCTTGTATTTATTTTATAAATCTTTTGAATACATGTATTTTGATACCAACCAAGGACAGCTATAGGGTGGTTTCCAAACACTTTACTGAAGTACACCTCTCTAGGTCCCTTTGCCAATGAAATGGTTTTAGTCTGGTTGGGTATCGTTGAACCAATAAATACTAAGAAATTTTTCACAGTTTTCAGAAAAGAAAATGTCATGTATGAACTGTTATGTAACTGATTTTACTCCAATATCTAATATTGAATTAAATCATCATCTAAATAAAACAAAAGAAGCAAAAAAACTGCCTTTGGAATTCACCAAACAAGTTAATAATCTAATAATCTCTTGAATTAAGTGAAATCTTAAAAACTCACACGAGTAAAAAAGACAATTAGAAGAAATGTATTGATTCAATTACTTGGTCTTTGGCACTCAGACCTCGGCAGGAAACATATAGAGCTTAGTTTTGATAGATACGCATGAACAGGAGTAAAGAACAGGGCTGTTTCCCCCCCAGGCCTGAAACTGGTGGTGGAGTGGAGATAGATGAAGTTGGTCAGTCTGTAGACTGCTGGAAGTCCAGCTTGGATAACAGAGGTTCAGAGAACCTGTCCATGATGAGCAAACATGAAGCGACAGTGGAGAGGAAAAACTCCCCGTTGGGAAGAAACATCTGGCAGAACCAGGCTCAACATGGCGGTCTTCTGCCAGACCAGTTAAAATGAGACGAGGAATGCAGTAAGAGTCCGGGAGGAATGAAACCCTGATGAAGCTTTAGCTACAATGTTGGAGGAGGTGCTGGAAGCGGGTTGAAACAGGGTCAACTGAATGAAGTCAGACAACGCAACCACCGATTGCGCACTAGAACAGACAAGTTGCGGATCTAAGGCCTTTTAAGATGAACTTTGGATGCCGATTCGTGGAGGTGTGGTTCAAAGCTGATTGGCTAAGTCGCAGGTGGATGTCGGAGAGCGCTCAGTTTCCTCAGTTGAACAAGCAAGTAGAATATTCATTCACGATACAGGTAGGAGGCATGGGATATTTGGTTTAACAGCTTAGGAGAACATCAGTTAGTTTTAAAATCGCTAGCTTTTTTCTTTAGGGAGAGAGTGGCAAGATCAAAAAGTAGACGTCTGTGGTCAGATGAGACAAAAACTGAAGATCACCTTGGTCCTCATGCCAAAACAATGTGATCGGAGGATTATACTGCAGGGATACATTTTTGAGCAAGGGCCAGGAATCTGTTTATGTGGTAATCAAGCTACTTTACCAAAACAGATTAAGGAAAAATGTCCCAATTGGGCTGTCGCATAAAAATTCCATAAAGCACTGAGGTTTGTGGATAGTAGGAAGGATTGCTTTGGCAATTCCCTCGTGATAACATTACGAGGGTCATGTCCGGCGCAGGAAGTAAGATTTTTTACTGCTTTCCTATAATTCTTGCTAACTTTTCTTCTTGTCTTTCTTTTCATTCTACATGTCTGACTGGGCTTCAGGAGGACAAAGTGGTGAGTACTGTCTGCTCTTTACTTTGTAGCTGTTGGCCTGAGACCTTTAGGTAAATACTGATGATTAAAGCAGCGCCAAACAAGATGTGCCTCTGTATATTTAGATCTTTTTCTCTTCTTATGTCCATTCCTGTGTAATGATTCCAGCAGAAATATTTAATGAAAAATACTATATAATAATACTTTGTTGTGAGAGTATATTTGTCAGCTAGCAGGGACTATTTCTCTATTCACCATTTGCTCTTCATGAATTTGTAGAGAAATATTGTGTATAAAATAGGTAATTCTATTCACTATGTGCTAAATGTCTTTATAAACATAGATAATATTCGCTACGCTATTTTAGTTGGTTTATTAAGTGAGGGACTTTGTAAGAGAGTTTGTTTTTGTAAGAAAAAAGGAATGAAGTGCATTACGATGGCATTATGAATTGACGCTATATAAATAAAGTGAATTTAATTTAAGAAAAAGTGGCTCAGTATTGCAGGCCTCAAGACCAGGAACTCCAATTGCTTTTGATTCAGATTCTTGGACTATACTCTGACCCAGATGACTTAGAATCTGCACAGGTGTCTCAGTCATAGAGACCTGCATTCTCTTGCCTTTCTGTGTGAACTCTGTTTTTTGTGGTACATAGAGAGAAGATCAGCCCCATTGTTCACACTGTAAGACAAGAGAAACAGGTGATTTGGGCTGAATGAAGTCTCCTGCACAGTTAGAGCTGCATCATTGATCTGAGACAATGACTGTTGCTTGTAATCGATGAACCCTCTTGAGTCAGTTTGTTTTTGCAACAAAATGACCTTTTGACATTTTAATCCTGCTCTTTGCTAATTTCCCTCTGTGAATGTAGTGGCTAAATGTCACTCACTGATTGGTTTGTAGATATATCCAGATTCCACAAATCTCAGAAGACTGAGCATCAGAAACGTCTCTGCTGTGCTTGAGAGATGTACAGTCATGGAAGGAATGGACATCTCTTTCAGTTCCTGGGTTTTATCTATCAGGATATGTTAAATTTGATTAGAGTGCTAACTGTGAGCTCGATCCCAATTCAAAATCTTTGTGGTCAGAAAAATGGGATTCCACAACTTCACCATTTCACATCGTTGTGGACACATGTCACTTAGTAAAGTAGGTTTACTGTTGCAGCAAACACATGCAAACCATTGAAACACATCATAGATCTAATTAGGACTTTAGTATTAATGCGAGTATAATAAAAACCAAACAGTCCTACAACATAAGGTAAAACTGGACATATAATAGAACCAACCAAAGTAGAAGTTTCAGAATTAAGGCCGAGGCATAATTTAACTTTATTTCACAATATAGAGTCTAAAGCTCTTCCTCATGAGTCCATCAGAACTTGTATTCCCTCAGCATTAAAATAACAAAACCAGGATATTTTAAAAAGCTAGTGAAACTTAAACAATAGTCTGATTTCACAAGTGGATTTAATCTCATTATTAGGGAAGAGATTGATCGGAAATGTTATTAAAAGAGGGAAATCAATCTGTCTCTCAGGCTCAAGTATTACAATGTTCAGTAGTAAAGTAAAGAAAGTCTGTTTGCTCCTAACCCTCATAGCATCAAACTGGACCAATAGGTTTCTGGAACAATGTCTTTTGGAGACTGTTTGGCCATAGTGGTGGAAGCCTGATGATCTGGGCTTTTTGGAATTCACAGGACCTCTTGTCTTAAGCCTTATACACAAAGCTTAAGACATATTGCGTGATATTTGTGCCGAATTTTTGCCCTGATCATCCCCTTCCAAGATTCCCTAGTGATTGATAGCTCTTACAGTAATCTTATGTAGAAGGTTTTACTACTGTATGTGTTGTGTTACGGTAATCTAGTCTGGAATATCAGGATAATTGTCATGTTGGACTTCCTTGGCCTAATATCCCAGCATTGTGGATGGTGTGTTTTTTTTTTCTAAGGACAGACAAAGATACAGTTTGTTGAATCTGACATGAAGACAATCAGAATTCCTTTTCCTGAGAAAAAAAAAATCACAATTCACCTGTGTTACAATATAGTAAGTGAATCCCCTACTTGCTCTGCCACCACTATTTACACCAGCGCCTTTTTAATGTTATTTGTTAAAACTGGTTCCAAACCCATCGCCATTGCTTCTGCATCTCTGCAGTGTTTATGTACCTTGAACTAAACCATTGATTGAGAGGTTTGATGAGATTTCCTGTCTAACATTTGAATTTCACTCAAGGAAATCTGCTAAAATGGGATGTGTTATGGCTGTACAAATCACACACTGGCACCAAACCTGTTATATCCATGATTTTTTTACTATCATGTGTCTGGTCTCTTAGGTTCACCGGAAAAATTTTCAATCTCAAAAGCCGTGTGAACCTGGCACTGCAGCCATTCAGTCAAACTAGGTAATGAACAGGACAGTCATTAATTTTCAGCTAGCACTACCAAAGAAGTGACAAAAGATAAAAGAAAAAAAGTTCAGCAAAATGTCTTAGTCTAAATCTGGTGTTTATTTTGTGCCATTTGGGGAGTTTTATATAATTTAACTAAACTAAAAAAAGATAATCCCTTATTTGGGAATTATATTTTTTCTTGACTGCAGTTTGGTTTATCAGTCCTGAAGGAAAATGATATATTAACTCATTTTAATAGTTCTAATTTCACATAGTATACTTTAGAGCAGTCTCCCAAGTGGACATGCTTCTAACACCTTCCTCTACTTCCATACTTGTGTCAGGTTGAAAACCTTCTTTGGCCTTGGCTGTATGTCCTAAAATGAGCTGCCAAATGAGCACTTTGATGATTCTTGGCCAGGTTTGAGCATTGCTGTCTGGGATCGCTTTGTTGTGCTGTACATAGCAGTCCCACTCCCCGGCTGAAGATTGGTACAACAATCACTGGCTCGAAAGTGAACAGATTTGGCAGAACACAGGCCTTATGTAGCTCTGGCTGCATAGCAAGACGGCAAAGCAGGTTGATTTACTGTTTGACATGGATTCATTAAATTACTGCAGGAATGATTAATCTTTCTTTACAGCGCTGCTGAAAAGTTGTTCTCACTGCTCCTTTACTGCAAACAGACTAGAGTCTCATCGGCAAACAAAAACAGTTGCAAAGTGGTTCTAAATGTAATGTGGTGAAAGACTACAAAAGACTCCAATTCTTTTGTTTATAATAACACTGGACATTACCTGAATTGATCTTTTGAATGAAATTAAAGCACGGAAATTAATGTGAGAGTTAGTTATGTTAAAAACAGAAATAAATTACAAAAATCATGAAAATTAAAAGCAAAATTTACCGAATAACAGTGCAGACTTCGCACATTGACATGCACATGATGGGTAGTGAGCCGTTGTGTTTTTTAAATTTGAGTGTAATTAAAATTAACAAACTACTGATTGGAAAATCTAAGCAAACAATATTCTCTTTCCCATGAAATATCTTGTCTTTAGTAGCTTGTTGCAAAAATACAGATGCTTAATCAAGCAAAAGATGATTCTACCAAACATCTGATAACATCTGTATTTTTGTGGTATCACATTTAATAGAAGTAATTGTAATTAATTTAACACAAACACACTACTACATTATTTCTATACTAAACCCTTAAGTGCCAGCTTGATAAAACAGAACCAAAGCCACGTGCAAAGTGGCAGAGACACATGTAAATTACAAAAAAACTGGAGCTACAATGTCATCTAGTCATGTATCCATCATCATAAAAGATGCGGTTCACATGTACAGTAGCCAACTCAAAAATGATTGCTCATGGTTTCCATGTGGCTGAGGACTTAGTGTCGCTTAGTTTTATATGTTAGAGTACAATAATTTTGTTGATTTAGATATAAAATAAAAAAAAACAAAATCATGTACAGTGACCTGGCTGTTTTCAAATCATTCTACAGATGAAGAACTAAAATTCATATCTATCAACAACCAATTCAATAGCGAGGAGCAAAGCATTTAAAACAGTTTAGTTTGCGCTACCTTCTTAATCTGATAAACTCAGTGTTACAAAAAACATTACGCTGATACTAATATTTTACAGGAACAACATAAGCTCAATGTTTCGTCTTCACTTTGTTATCGGTCATCAAATAGCTGATCTTGATAAAGGCTTCACAGCTCCAATTTCTATAGCTGTTTTTATATCAGCATGCAGAATAGTTTCTCATATATAATTTTTTTAATCTTTTAAAATGGCCATCTTGTGTTTATGAATCCTGTTTAAAAGTTTGTGCTAATCCTGTGTTATGTGTTTTTTTTTTGCTTTTTTACAATTTTTTTTTACTTAAATCTAATTAACATAAAAAGAAATAAATTTTCAATTTTTATTTTTGAAAAAATATGGAATTCAGGGTTATAGCTAATGACATTTACAAAATTGAGTTTCCTAGAAAATGTAAATATGTTAGAAAAATGAGAAAGGATATTGAATCAAACAGTTTTATAATGTGACCAAAATAGTCACAAGACAGCTGTTGTCTATAGGCACTGAAGTTGTTCACAGACAAGGTAAGACGCAAAACTTGATAGCTAAAGAAACGGGCTGTTCAACATGCTGTATCCATGCAAATCAAGAGAAGGTTGAGTGGAAGGAAAACATGTGGCAAAAACAAATTTGCAATCAACAAATAAACTTTTTTTTGTGTGTTAAATCATTTCTGGACCAGAGACAACTTCATAACAACTTCACTTTTGTTACATGCTCCAGTTACAGTGTGTGTATATATATATATATGATAAATTGTCAGATTTCTTTATCAACCGAATAAAGATCAAATCAGGTTAGGCTTAGCATTAACTTTCTGCCTAGCTGCAGACTATAAACACTAAAATCTTGTTCCCACAACCTCAATCTACTTTGAAATTTCCCCAGAGACGTAGCCTATTTTTTATCAGATATATCTATTTAACTCGACATTGTGTTGATGTTATAAAGTAGATGTGTACCATGACCTTTTACCTCTGGGGGGCTGTTTATGGGGTCAGAGACTATCTGTGTAATCTTTGCTTCAACTGTTTGAGAGAAGAGCAGTATTGGGTGAAGGGATGAGCTGCTATGTTAAAAAAAAATTATTTGCTTGCATCTTTGACAAAAAGTAAGTCTTGAGCCATTAGACAAATGTGCAATGAAACCCCAGAGGGGCTACTATGGTCTTTCTGCTTGTGTAAATGTGTATCTATTGATCAAGGTCCGGAGGGATTAATGGCTTTGTGCCGTTTTGTGTCAAGGTTTTGCACAGTAGAAAGCCTGAGCGATGTGTCATCTGCCGTTAATGCCACACCACCTCATGATTACTATTGATCCGCCGTCTTGTGAGCTGTATCTGTCTTCACATCTGTCTCTCATTGACTAGACTTAAGGGGGTCATCTCTTTCTCAGTTGTTGCTGTACACACCCTTTTGAGAGCACATGCACAGAAGTTGTGTCCATCAGCACAGAAAACAATGGACAGTGATTTAGAAATGGAAGTTGTCCATAGCTTTGTTATGAAAATGAAGTTTTATCACTTGAGTATTATTCCATATACAGCACTGAATTACAATTAGAATGGAGCTTCAGTCAGTGCAATAAGTATTACAGTTCTTACTGTCATGATCTGTGCTTTATGGCGCTGTCACTTCTTGATGATTTAGCCAGCTTGTGCTGACGTCCCAGAATCTCCTAAAACGCTGGCATATGCTGAACTTTCTATGCATTTTTTCAATTTTGTGTGCATACATAGAATAGTCATAACCAGTTCAGAACTTATGTCAAACGACAGCCTAACTTATGCATAAAGCACAGCAGTTGAATGCCCATGATATGTCACAAGCTAGTGTCCTGAGAGGGGCAGCATTGTACCCGGAGCTGCCTAGCCTGCATAAAAAGAGCAGTTGGAGGACAGCTAGTATGTATTCCCGTCTCAGCCTGCACGTCTGCTTACCATGAAGTCTGGAGGGGTACTGACGGTTTCCTACTGTAAACCCCTTTTATACCAAAACGCTGCCAATAAACCATTATACCATAGCAGTACGTTAGAAACACGCTCAGCGGTCATCTGGAACACGTTGGAGATAAGTTCTTGATAAGTTACGCATACATTTTGCACAAGTCCCTCATAGGTTTTGGATGAGCTAGACACCATGACTTATGAGTAACCTACAATTAACGTGTGTCAACGATCAAGTAACTTACATGTAAATTATGGCCCACGTATGAGCATACGCTGTGATACTTGCCGTATGTCGATGCGTGTCAGCGTGTTTCAACATGCCCATAACTTATACAAATCATATCCATAAATTATCCAATGTACAACAGCGTTTTTGCCCAATTTTTTGTACGTCAACATATGCTGGCCAAGTCGTCAAGATGTGACAATGCTATTATGATCAGTTTTATCTGAATACTGCCTTCCTGATGTGTGTATTAGTAACTTGTCTTTCATGTTCCTTAGTGCTCAACTGGGGTTAGTTATGATAAGTATGATCAGTATTAGCGTTGCACGATGCCATTTTGTGGGCCCCGATACCTGGCTGTGCAGTACTGGTCGATACAGATACCATACCGATACCATCTGTTTGAAATCGATGTGTGTTTATGTATATGAAGAACTGCATACTGCTTGGATGTAAAATAATTGCCATCATGGCTTTGTCAAGCTGCTGCCTACCTTTGTGAAGCAGGAAAAAAACTAATACAAAGTGAATCCAGTAGAACTTTTTATTGCCTACCTTGAATGGGTGACAATAGTGGAATAAACTTTTCGCTCTCAAAATGGTATCGGTGCCCTATTTGTTGATACTCGACGATACTGATAGCTTTAAGCATTAAAAAGCGCCTGCTGCGTAATTTTTGATGC
Organism: Cyprinodon tularosa; assembly: GCF_016077235.1. Classification (NCBI taxonomy): domain Eukaryota; kingdom Metazoa; phylum Chordata; class Actinopteri; order Cyprinodontiformes; family Cyprinodontidae; genus Cyprinodon; species Cyprinodon tularosa. The sequence continues at coordinate 2,435,364 of NW_024039056.1, read as the reverse complement.
TTGCAAACATAAAGGTCAGACTCCTGAGTCGTGTCCAGTAAAGTGTGTTGAGTTGCATCTGATGCTTTTGCTGCTCATGTGTTCAATGGCAGAGAGCGGCTTTGCTATTTTTGCTGGGATAAGTGGGTAAAAGTAGTTTTATTTTGATTTTAGGTGAAAAAGTCCACAGCAACAGCTGCCTCAGGCCGATGGCCTCTTGTCCCCCCCCCACTAGTCATTGCAGCTGCAAGTAGATGGTAGCGTTTTTCAGTTATTCGGTACAAACTGTAAGCATCAGAATAATAAAAGTTAACATATTTTTCTGTCAAGTTTTGACATTTTAAGTCAATTTATGCGGTAATAAAATGTTTCTATGATCATAGTGCTCTCCATCAGTAGCGCTGTGTTCGTCTCCCTGCCAGCTCGCAGATCAGCTTCTCTGATTGGTTGATGTGGTGCATCTAGCAGCAAAAGTTCAACTTTTCCAACTCCAGCATCTGCTTCTTGAGAATTTTTGAACATAGTATACCTATATGCATTGCTGGCTAAAAGCCCGCTTGTATGTTTTAAATCTGTCACCCCTGTTTATTACACTTACCATTGCAGTTCAATCTTGCATAGTTCTTGCTTCTATTTTGCTCCAACAAAACAGAAAACTTGGCTTATATGGACCTGTTTATTATCAGGTTTCCTATTTGCAAATTGGGGACATTTGTCGTTAAAAAATGTGATATGGATCAATGATCAATGTTCTTTTTTTTAGATCAGACAAATAAGAGGTTAAGGAGAGAGATCCAGACATTCCTCTCCCAACCATCTTGGCTTCTCATGGTTTACCTGAAGACCTTTATAGACTACTAAGAATCTCCAGCACCTCTTGTATCTACCTTTAAAGCATCTTTTATCAAGATGAGCATGGAAATCCTGCGATGGACTGGTGACCTGTCCAGGGTGTACCCCGCCTCTCGCCCATAGACAGCTGAAGATAGGCACCAGCACCCCTTGCGACCCCACTTGGGATTAAGCGTGTCTGAAAATGGATGGATGGATGGATGGATGGAAATCCTCAAACAGGGGTTCTACTTTGAGCTTTTCTCCAATTGATAAAAACATATCTTCCTATCTGTAAAACTAAAGGCTCCCATGTAGTGAAGCTTATTTCTAGTATTAGGACACTTGAGGTGGACTCAAAGCCGACTTTTCACTACACCGTTTCAGACCAAGAAATGCGTGGTGAGAAGAATATGCTTGGCAGGAAAAGGTTTCCACATCGAACTGTTTTATATGTGACACAGAGCATTATTTGTTATACAGCTGATGTTCCCAAACAAAAGCTGGCTGCTACACGCTTCTCTGAGCAGCCATTCGCCAGGATGAACAGTGTCTCTGCCACTCGCTGAAATGCACTGACAGTTGTGTGGTGAAAAGTCGAAATATAGTGCCTGCTTTTCGTTTGTTTTCTCCAAAGCTACAATCCAAATGAGCTTTTCCTTCCTGTCCTATAATGTCATAACATTTACAGCACTGACCTACAATTTAACTGTGGATAAGATGGTAATTTTAGCTGTAAATACTCTTGATTTTCAACAAAAGTTTTGACATGGAGATGAATTTCTGTGTAGCTCTCTGTTTGTTACTGTACAAACAGTGAGCTCAGGTGCCCCATGCTCTATGTTTCAGCCTTCTGTAGTTGAGACTGTGTTGCATAGTTTATATTGTGTGTGAATACTCCACTGTGGAGGCCGAGGCGAGCTGATATAGTACCTCATCAGCTCCTGTGGGCACTAATCTCCTTTTTGGCAGTTTTTCATCCTTAGTGCAAGATTTATGGATATTCTTGGGTATACATTTTTTGCATATCAAAGTCACCATGCGTCAAACACTCATTGGCTGATGTCATTACCTAATACCGCCTATTTTCAAAGTCCCATTCAAACATACTGTAGAAATCCAATCCAATCCAATTTTATTTGTTAAACACTTGAAAACAACCAAAATATTCATGCTGTAACATTGACACCTCGACTTATGTATTTACTTAGTTATTTACCAATGTATTTATTTGCTTTTCTACCTTTTGAATTTATCTTGTATTAGTATTACTGTGTACCTTTATTACTTTAATCTGTATGTTCATAATGTCTACTGGTGTCTCTTTCACTGCAAGTACTGTGATTTATATATCCATGGAGGGAGTCAATGAATATAGGTTTTGATGGGACCAATGTTTGTTTGAAAGGAAATGTATCTCAGTTTGGCTGGACCCCCAACAATAATCCCTGGATAATCTGTGGCAGAGCTGGGACTTAACAGACAGGTTTCTTGATGTAGGTGAAATGTCTAGAGTGATCTGCGTGACAATGTTGAAATGTGAAATGTGACAAGAGTGGACGTGTGTATATGTTGATATAAAACTGACTGAAAATAAAAAGTAAAAAAAAAAACAACCACAGAGTGCTGTACAGAAAAAATAAATGAATAGATAAATAAATAAAACATAAAACAGTACAGATTAAAAAAAGAACAGCCAAAACATGGGTAAAAATAACATTCACACAGTCAAATCAATAAAATTGTGTAAACAATAAAAGGAATAAAACATAAATAAAAAAAAGTAAATAAAGCAAAGCCCACTTTCTTGCTAGGTATTAAAAGCCAAAGAGAAAAGGTGGGTTTTAACAAGTGATTTAAAAACCTGCAGAGAAAAGGTGTTATCTGACAGGCATCAGTACAAAAATAAGTTTTTGGTTGTAACAACAGCTGTAGTATTAGAGGTTTACAGAGCAACATGACAATATATGATTGTTGTGGGATGTTTAACAAAGAAATGAGATCCAGTAGTGTGTCTCATGCATAGGAATAGTATAGGAAATTTTGCAGCGACAGGACTTGTCCATATAGGCAAACATCATGTCCTTAGTTTTAAATGTAGTCACCGTTCAAGTTTCACAAATAACAGTGCAGCATTCTATAAATGGTAAATGGCCGGTACTTATATAGCGCTTTTTTTCAAGTCAGGAGACTTGACCAAAGCGCTTTACACTACATTCAGTCATTCACCCATTCACGCACACACTCACACACTGATGGTGGCAAGCTACATTGTAGCCACAGCTGCCCTGGGGCTCACTGACAGAAGCGGATGGTTTTATCTTCACTTCTATTAAATCTGATTTTTTGTTTTAGACTCTACTGTCTGATTATTTAAACTACTTATTTTCTGACCATGTAAAGAGGTTTATGGATTTAATCTATATTCTTTTAGTGGGTTAGTAGATGTGAAAATACTACGAAAGAAAACTAAAGTATAAACAATTAACTTTACAATGCTGATCCAAACACACACTTACTAATGCATTGGAAGCAACATGCATATCTTAAAGGGGAGTTTTTGCTCTTATAAAAAATTCCTTTAATGACCAACTTTTTTAAACCTGGTTGACATGGACTTTTCAATACGTCAATGATAGAAATGCTTCCAAAAGGAACTTATTGTTTCTCAATATGCGTACTTGTCTGTATTTGTGAAACTTTATCAATTGCAGTCAAATTACTGTTCTAATCCTAAGTAAGCATCTAGGGTAAAAATGCTCAGAGTACCATGATGTGATCTTACTCACATCAGAACATATCAGAACATAATGCATCTGTGTACAGGCGAGAAAATAATCCCACATTGCATTGCAACAACAATGCTAAATGCAAGGTAAGTGCAGAAAAGTAATATATCTAAACCTGTAGAAATTTGTTACAAAACGTAGTTTGAAAATCTGAAATAGGCCTAAAAACTTAAGCTAGCCAATCAGTTGATTGGGAAAGGGCTCACATTAAAAAGTCCTTTCTTAGTTTTGGAAGCAACCACCTACAGGCTACATGTAAGGCAGGCGGATGGATTGTTGCTTTATGTTGCTTTTTGCTGTATGTAGTGGCTGAAAGAGAACCATAAAGGTTTTTTTGTGTATCTTTTTAATTAATGTATGTATCATAATATATCATATATCATAAAATTTGCTGATTTCTTCTGAAATTATTAACATTTTAAAGTGATGTTAAAGGGTGATAAATCTGTCCCATAGTTACCTCCTTACAAAACTGTTTCAATTTCTCTTCCAAGCATTTTTTCCCTCTGCATCACCATATTAAGGATGATTTTATACGAAATCCCTTACTGGTCAGAATACTTCTACTTTCCCTTGTATATAACATTTCTCTAAGATTGTGTTGAGTTGTTAACCTAATTTTATGGGTTTGAACTATTTACTATTGAAAGGGAGGTAAAGGAAGCACAGCTGAAGGTTTGGATGCAATTTCACATGAGCTCCCAGTGATCCTCTTCACACTCACGTTCTGTCACCATCTACTCCAATGCATATTAAAATGATACTGTTTTCTTATAAGGCAATACTGACTTACGATTTCCTGTACCTGCTATCTGACCATCCATTTTTATAGGTTTCTGTTATTCTAATATTTTTACTAAAACATTTTTTCTTTGGTTTTCTTATGATATCTAAAAAGAGTGTGCATGATGGTATTGATAGTAATGATAAAGGCAAAATAAGTAGATTATTTAGCTTTAGCAGTTATTATAAATGTATCATTCTGCTGTGAAGCAACATGTTTCACCAGATGCAGGTTGGTTAAAAAAAATCAAATGCTTATTTATTTATACTTACATACTTTATACTGTTAAAGGATCAAATTAAAACAGAAATAATAAAAGGGAATAACCAACTATAAAACTCATCATCATCTACACATTTTTATCTAAGGCAAAAGCATAATTTATAACCAAATTGTGACACCGTTTTTGTTTGGCTTATCTTCACTTGGTAATGTAAGGAGACAAACTCTCAATGTTTATGAAATATATTTTTTAAAATGTGTAAAAAAGAAAAAAAATTTTTTTTCTTATTCTGTTATTCACTGTATATAGGGTGACCAGATCTATTAAAACAAAAGTGGGACAACTAGGGATGCTTTTGGGAACAATAAGAAACAGGCGAGGGTTTTACTGCAGTGCGTTTAATTCTCGACTCACTTTTACGATGTTGCTTTACGTCGCACTTCCTTCGTAACAAATGGAAAAATATCCTCAGCAAACTTCACAAAAAAACTCTTTAGCTTACACTGGACTCACCCAGTTATTTGCTCTGTTTTCTTTTCTTTAAATATAGTTTCCACCATTTTAGTATTTAAATGCGTTACCTGTTTTTTTTTTAAGATCTCTGTTACAATGACTGCAGATCTGCTTTCTTTTGCAAAAAAACTTGAAAAACCATTACTGATGTTAGGATGTTCATAATGGATAAAAAGAAAACCAAATTCTAATTTCAATGGGTTCAAATGATCTAATTTTCCATGGTAACCAAACAGACCTTGTGCGACTCCTGGATTATTCATTTTTATCTCACAAGCAATGGGATTCAAGTGCATAGTCATGCTCCTAGACTGATACGTTTACGCAGATGGACATGCACAAATGCATGCAGAAGCAGCAGGAAGCAAGCACACACACATACACAGGGGTTTGTTGTCCTAGTTTTCATCTGTGGAGAAGCTATTCTCTCTTGCTCACTGTTCACTCCTTCACTCATAAACTCATTTTGTGGCTAGTTGGCCCACTACATCGTCATGTGATGCATTGCTCCTGCTTTACAGATGTATGTACATGTATGCATCATTGCCCTTGTGCTTATATTTGACAGCATGGATGTTTTTTTTTTTTTTATGTGACGTATATGTTTGAACGTAAGCCTGTTCCTTAATGTGCTTGAGCGTGCCGTCTGTCAGGCTGCTCTGTTTCATTATCGCAGTGTGATTATCTCACAAGTCCAAATCCCCACTAGACTGCCGTTTGTTCAGCCACATCACAATCCTTTCAATAAGGGTAAACTATATTAGCTTTTCTTTGAGTTATATGCTCATCATGAGCATACAGATTTCCCTTGGATCAGAAAAAAAGATTTTCAAGTAAAGTACAACATTCAGTAAGACTCTTTGTAAATTTCTTGCATTCAAAAACCATAATAATAATTTTATTTGCATTAACTGCATGGATCATGTACCTGGCACCTTGTTGTTCACTTTAGTTTTTTAGCACCTTCTGCCTCAGTGTTCCTTAATTTACATCCCACCTTTTAAAGGTTGTGTTTTGCTCACACTTTCTACTTCAGCGAAATTTGAATCACAGCACCACTTTAAAAAAAATCTGAATTAATTAAAAGCTGTATCAGTTACTCACTGTTTCTACTCTGCTTTTAATATCAACTGTTCCTTTTTTTCTTGTCCATCCATCAGTCTGATAAATATTGCTCCTTTGATTGAGTTGGTAACTGTCAGATTTAGGGCTGCATAAATGTAGGAAAAAATCTGATCAAGCTTATTTATGTCAATACTAAAATTCATATTATTTTAACTAAGTAATTATGGAGGTTTGAAAAAAATTGCCCCTAAAGATGTGCATTTTCCTTCAATGTGGGATTCTAGTTAATAATACCATGAGTTTGTGGGCAGGAGCCTAATCCTGAAGACAGAGGTAATCATTCTGTTATGGTACCTGCTTCAGGAATGGCTAAACACAATTCATGCAGTAGTTGTTTTAAGACTCATTGAATGCAGCTTTGAGGTGGCATTTAAATCTCTGACTCTATTAATCTCCCCTACTACTTCAACGGGATTATCTTTCCAACCCTGTCAAGTCTGTGTCTTTTGTTGTTGCTTTAGAAACATTTAATACTACACTTTTTCCTTCTACTTAATTTTCTCCCGATACAATGGAGCAAAACATTATTCATCCACAATGGGAATTCCATTGTTCAAGCTTTTAACAACATACATTTCACACTTGTAGACATCCACAATATGATAGACATCACACAGAATAATACACATTAAAACATTTATAAAAGGACTGTTTATAAAATAATATCAGTTAAATGCAAGTCTAATTTAGTATTCCTACAATGTTAAATCTGGTCTCTTCTGTTTAATAGGGAAATCTATACCTTTATTAAAGTAAGCAAACCTTCTACCTTAATCTGTTGCATTTTTTTTTTTTTTTACAAAAACCTAAATAAACCTAAATAACGAGAATGTCCTTCATGTAAACTACCTAAACTAAATAGTATCTTTGTTATATAAAGGTATATGCAAGCAAAAATTTTAATCAGGCATGCCCAAAGTTGGTACTCAAGGGTTGCCATCCTACAGGTTTTGGAGTTCATTCTGTACTGCTACACTGTCTGTATCCATGCTAACTTATCTTGATATCACAACAGGATGTGTTTTAGGTAATAATTACATATAGCATTGGATGCTAAAACTAAAGAGGACAGATTTTCAACTATACAAGTTTTTAAATTTCTAAGGGATGATATATTGCAGCTTTTGCTAAGCTTAAACAATTTTGACGCCATATTGGATTAGGAGACATGATTTTTGGAGTCTTAACCCTTTTTTCAATTTATTATTTTTTTGTTTGTCTTCAGCTGATAATTCTGTTTATGCTTCAGATTTAAGAATCAGTGTCAAGCGATCTTCAGGTGGATTCTTTTGTTCTTAGAAATTACTAAGGAAGTCTGAGGAATAATACAATTCTAGATTTTAAGCTGTGATGCAGAGATTTGTATGACAAAACCCAAATGTCTTTCTGTAGACTCATGTGGAGGCTGACCCTTGTTTCAACTAATTGTAATAAACAGGATTAAAATTATATATAAATATAATGAACTCAGTTAACTAATGTGAAGGATAAACTGACGACTGACTTCCTGTTTTTTTTTTTAGAAAATTAAGGAAAAGCCAAACTTCATTCAGTCCAATGAACCCTTCCAATCATCCTGATCCTCCTGTGAGAACTACCAGCTTTCCATATTGATTAATTAATAACCTCAATATTTTTGGCACATATAACAAATAAATGAACGTATCTGGTTAAAGGCTCAGGAACCCTGAAACATAATCATGTTACATAAATTAAAGCTAGTTTGGGTTTCAGGTTTGCACTTGGAGTGTGGGTTACATTTACATAAACGTTAATGCCTTCGTCTATAATATTCCACAAGGTTGGAGAAAAAAGCAGATGGTGATCTTTGACCTTTTATTAGGTCTGTTAAGATCATCTAGAAACTGGTTCATAGCATGCTATTGTCTTTAAACTTAGATCAGACCAACACTTCATAACATCTTTTCCATTTTGAGGAGTGAAAAATAAATTGGTCTTATGTTGAGTGGTTTTAAAACCATGATTAATCTGTTGCATGTACAATAAAAGGACTGGGGGAGGGGTACCAATAATTCTGCTACCAAGGACTATATTGAAGTTGAAATTGAAGTTGAGATTTCGTTGAAAAAAATAAAAACATCTAAATTGGAGGCATGAATTTTCTTTTTTTCCAAAGGAGATTTACTGCAATAAACAGTTGATAACTTAAAAAAGGATATTTGCACTTTATTCTCAGAAGTAGCTATTTAAGCTTTAAAACAAAAAGATTACACAGCAAAATGTGGCTGATGTTCCAGATTTTTAGGATTTATTAAAAATATGTTCTTATGCTCTCTTATAAAATCAAAGCAGAAGTGAAGAAGCTCTGGTTAGTTCCTTCAGTATCTGTAGACTGGCTCTGCTCTGGCTGCTGTCCACCTTGTTTGTCCGGCTGCAGAAAAATCACAGATTGGTAGATGCTTTTACCGAAGCCATAACGTCCCACATGAGGTGGTGTTTTGCTTTCTTTGTTGACTGTGTGTGTGTATGCACATGTTTTCACTCTCTCTCCCTGGTGGTGCTGGGGTGTTTGGCAGGATAAATATAGCTGCGTTGGTGTAAAGCTGTTTTCTCCTCGGCTTTTGTAGCTTTAATCAAAAGCAATTTGGAGGAGGGAGAAATGGAAGGGGAAAGAAGGGGTTAGAAAAGGTGCAGAAAGAGGAGAGATTGTAAGAGGAGGAGATGGGGGTGACTGATGGTAGAGTATTTTATTTTAGCTCTCTTTAAAGAGTCATCGGGGAGTGTTCAGGTGTAATGGGAACCCTGGTGGCTGCAGTAGTGGGACTGACTCTACTGTCCTCTGGCTCAGCTTCTCCATCCTCTCATTGTGTCTTTCTCACTTCCTCAGGCTATCCCAACTTCCCCAATCTGACTCTCAATGTTCACCAGATCACTGAGGCTCACTGTGAAACTGGTGAGCCCTCTGGCTCAGGTTTCACTGCAGGATGGCCACCCAAATGGAATGAAAGCACTCAACAAGGAGGTCCAGTGCAAATGACGTGGTGTATATTTATTTACAGTGCTCTAACCAAAAAGTGCAGTAACAAAAAGACTTTCCAAAACATAAACAAAATCAACACGATGGTTGTTCAAAATAATAACTAATAATAAATCTAAGCACAGAGAGCAATACCTCTTTTGAACACGACAGTCTCAGGCACCAACCTTTCTCCTAGCATCCAACCCACAAACTGAGGAAAAAGTAGGTTTTTTATACAAACAGACATAATTGGCAAATTGCATGCCTACTGGACTAAATCACTGACTGATTGGATGAGACCACTATGCAAGAAAAAAAAGGTACAGCTGAAACAATGCACTACTTCATTTTCACTGTTAAATTACATGCCTAAGCAATCTACATTAACCACATTACTGTATGCATACATTCAATAAAACACATTTCTCATTACATCAACATTACACCTAAAAATAGCATTTTAAATGCATCAAACACTCAGTTTCACCCCGTCAGGTAATCAAAGCCTCTGATTGGCTGAATGAGACATAAATTATTCCCCTACCCACAGTTCGTGTTTCCCAGGGGAGGAGAAGTTGTCGGACCAGGAAGTGTGTGTGCGCGTTTGTGTTTGTGTGTGCAATGTGTGGAAACTGGAGCGGTATGGGATTATGGAGCGATATCGGCGGGTACCTCACCGAACGCTGCGATGGCTGGTCACTCAGGTAAGTACTGAAAGTTTTTGGAGTGTTGGCGTGACAAAGAGCTCTCATATGCGGTTGCCGGCTCCGCGAGTGAAAGTCTCAGATTCGTGTGTGCGCGCTTGTGTATGGAGGTGTGTGCAGGTGTGTGTGACGTTAGCCAGCTACATTGTAGCGTGCTGTTCTGTGGCATTTGTGAAAAGGGAGGGCTGCCTTTTCACATTTCCCCCTTCCTCTGGAGGCTCGCCACTTGGGTGGCGAGACAGATAATCCGCCACTGCATTCTGCGTGCCCGCCCGATAGCGGACCTGGAAACTGTATGGCTGCAAGGCCAAAAACCAACGGGTGATGCGGGTATTTGTGTCTTTCATCTGCCCGAGCCACTTCAAGGCCCGGTGGTCAGTCTCTAAAACAAACTGTCGACCCAAGAGATAGTAACGAAAGGAGTCCAGGGCCCATTTCACAGCAAGGCACTCCAATTCAACAGCAGAGTACCTTGTCTCTCTTGGAAAAAGTTTGCGGCTTATGTAAGCCACAGGTCGCTGCTGATCTCCTTCACCTTGAAGGAGCACGGCCCCCAGACCAACACCGGAGGCGTCAGTCTGGACGGTCATCGGCTGCTTGAAGTCTGGACTCTGCAGTACTGGCCCGCTGCAGAGGGCCTCCTTCAGGTCGTTGAAGGCCGTTTCATGCTGGTCCTCCCACCTGACTCGGACTGAGCCAGACTTCCTGGTGAGATTGGTGAGAGGGGCTGCTCTGGTGGCAAAGTTGGGGACGAACCTCCGGTACCACCCTGCGAGCCCCAAGAAAGAGCGGACCCCCTTCTTGGTCTCTGGCCGCGGGCAGTCCCGGATTGCCTGGAGCTTGTCTTGTTGAGGCTTGATGACTCCGCGTCCAACAATGTGCCCCAGGTAGCGCACCTCTTGCTGAACAAAGGCACACTTGTTGGGCTGGATGGTCAACCCCGCTTGGTGAATGCGGTGCAACACCTCGGCCAGGTGCTGCACATGCTCCGCCCAACTGCTGCTGTAGATGATGATGTCATCAAGATAAGCACCCGCGAAGGCGCCGGTGCCGTCCAGCACCCGGTCCATCAGGCGCTGGAATGTTGCAGGCGCCCCCTGCAGGCCGAAGGGCATCACCGTGAATTGAAAGAGGCCCTGGGGTGTCCTGAAGGCGGTGTAGGGTCTTGCTTCTTTTGCCAGGGGCACCTGCCAGTACCCCTTGCTAAGGTCCAGCGTGGTAATGTACTGGGCGCCTCCCAGACGCTCGATGAGGTCTTCAAGTCGGGGCATGGGGTAGGCGTCGAAGTGTGACTGAGCGTTCACCTGGCGGAAGTCAATGCAGAAGCGCATTGTGCCGTCCTTCTTCGGCACAAGGACCACTGGGCTGCTCCAGGCACTCTCCGAACGCTCAATCACCCCCAGTCTCTGCATGACCTGAAGCTCCTCCCGGAGAGCAGGTAACAGGCGCTCTGGAACTCTGTACATCCGTTGTCTGGCGGGTGTAGAGTCTTTCAGACGGATGGGGTGCTCTGCCACCGGTGTGTACCCCGGCTGGTCACTGAGCAGGCCTTCAGGAACAATGGCCTGTATCTCTTGCTGCTGCTGACGGGTTAGATGGGACAAGTCCAATGTCCCAGCTGGCTGTTCGGTCGGGAAGAATTGCTCAGGGGTGTCCTCCTCTTCCTTCACGGCCTGCACCAACAGCTGTGGACTAGGTGGTGCCTCCCTTTCATTCCACTCTTTCAGGAGGTTGACGTGGAACGCTTGCCGCTTCTTCCTCCTCTCTGGCATCTCCAGCTCATAGGTGGTAGGCCCCAACTGTCTGCTGATGCTGTAAGGACCCTGCCACCTCGCCAGCAACTTATTCTCTTCAGTGGGCAGGAGAAGGAGGACTTTCTGGCCAGGCTGGAAGGTTCTCTGTCGTGCACTCCGGTCGTACCAGGTGGTCTGGGTCACCTGGGCACTCTGGAGGTTGTCTCGAACGAGGCTGGCCATCTCCTCCATCCTGTCCCTCATGGCAATGACGTAGGAGATCACGTTGGAGGTGGTGGCCTTGGGCGACTCCCAGGCATCCTTCAGCAGGTCAAGGGGTCCGCGCACATGTCTGCCGTACAGGAGTTCGAACGGCGAGAACCCCGTGGATGCTTGAGGTACCTCACGGTAGGCAAACATCAGGTACGGCAGCCAGCGGTCCCAATCTTTGCCGTTGGCAGACACAAATTTCCTCAGCATACCTTTCAGTGTCTGATTGTACCTCTCAACAAGTCCATCTGTCTGGGGATGGTAGGGAGTGGTCCTGATCGCACTAATACCCAACAACCCATAAACCTGCTTTAAGGTGTTTGAAAGGAAAGCTGTTCCCTGATCCGTCAGTATTTCCCGGGGAATTCCCACCCTTGAGAATAACTGTAATAGTGCAGGGGCAATGGCTCTAGCCGTAACCTTGCGTAAGGGAAACACTTCAGGATAACGTGTGGCGTAATCACAGATTACCAAAATGTACTGGTGGCCTGATTGTGTGCGCTCTAAAGGTCCTACAATGTCCATACCTATTCGGGTGAATGGGACATCTATCACTGGCAACGGCTGAAGTGGATATGGCCTGACTTTGTGTTTGCTGTAAAGCTGGCATGTGGGGCATGTTTTGCAGTGTTTTTGCACATCAGTATACAACCTGGGCCAGAAGAATCTGTCTGAAATCCTCTGCAAAGTTTTCACACTTCCCAAATGTGCCGACCAAGGAATGTCATGACCCAAACACAAAATCTTCTGTCTTAGACAGGTCGGTATTACTAGCTGCTCTGCACTGCCACCTTCAGGCTGATGATACAGCAAGCCATCACGCACAAAGTAAAATTCACCCAGCAATGTCTTTTCCTGGCCTGTGCCCACACCATCCACTTCAACAACTTGGTCAAACAGCTCCTTCAGTGAAACATCTTGGTTTTGCAATTCTTTCAGATCATCAGGAACTTGCCACATCTCCTTCCCTGCATCAGGAACTGCCGCTAGCTCTTCACCAGACATGACTTTGACTGTGCCAACTAGTTTGTCATGCCTACGCTGTCGGCGTGTCTTCCTGTCTCTCATTTTTACAGGGGAACCAAAATCTTCTCCACTGTATGGCATTTCACGTAACAACTCCTGCGCCTTTTTAGCCTGTGCCCTGGTTGCAACGCAACTCATTGGGAGAGAAGCCTGCACCAGGTCTGGCAGAATCCCCACATCCTGACCTAAGACCACAGGATAATTCAAGCCTTTAACAACCCCGGCTTCTAACCTGAACATCTGATCTTGCACTTTAACAGACACAAGTGCTATGGGGTATTCATGGACATCACCATTCACACACACTACTCGCAGTTTCTCGCCAGTCAAAGCTTCAGGCTGCTGAACCAGGTGAGGTTGCACCAAAGTGTGGGTGCTGCCTGTGTCCAGGAGAGCCCTTGCCGGTTTATCATTCACAATCACACCCATTACTGGCACACTGTCAGCATACACAGCATCAGTCATAGGTCTAGGCACAGAAACCATACTGCAAGTAGCACCCCTAACCTTCTTCAGAGGACAAACTCTAGCCCAGTGACCTGGCTTACCACAATAATGACATACAGCCTGTGTGTTAGCAGGTGTATTGTGTGTTGTGGATGTGTCAGTAGGTCTAGGCTGAGAGGGGTGTTGAGGCATGTAATGTCTAGTGCTTGGGCCCCTACTCTGTGTACCACTCCCCGGACCAGGACCAACTCCACTCCCATATCCCACAGACTTACCCTTCGGCGGTTGAGGTGCTCTGTTGGGGCCTTGGAATCTGAAGTCCTTCGGTCCGCGGCGGGCTGACAGGTAACCATCCACGAGCTCTGCAGCCTTCAGGCCTGTGCTGGGGTTGTGCTCTTTGACCCACACTCTTACCTCCGGGGAGAGTGAGCGCAAGAATTGTTCCAGAATGAGCACTTCACCGATTTCTTCCACAGTGTGCTCCGCTGGGCGAATCCATTTTTGGTACAAGTCCTTCAGCCGGTTGTAGAATTCTTTCGGCGTCTCACCAGATTGAATGTTCGGCTCCCTGAACCGTGTTCGGTAGCTTTCGGCGTTTATCTCATATTTGGCTAAGATGGCATTCTTCACCTTGAAGTAGTCCACGGCTTCATAAGGATCCATGGCGACGTATGCAGCCCGAGCTTTGCCAGACAGGTACGGTACAAGGAATGTAGCCCACTGGGCTAAGGGCCACCTGTAGGCTGTGGCTAGGCGTTCAAAGGTGGTCATGTATTGCTCCACATCATCGCTGTCCTCTAGCTTCGGCACTGCTGCTCTGGTCCATGTTGCTGGCGCTGGTGCTGCTGGATCAGGAAACAGGATCGATGGGCCTGCCGCTGGCATCCATGGGGCTGGTGGTGGTGCTGGATACCCTGCTGCCGGTGCTGCTTGGAGGGTTGCTGCCACTGGATGTGCCGGTGCTGCTGCTACTGTCATGAGGGCTGCTGCCGCTGGATGTGCCGCCGCTGCTGGGAGGGTCGCTGCCGCTGGATGCGCCGCTGCTGCTGGGAGGGTCGCTGCCGCTGGATGCGCCGCTGCTGCTGGGAGGGTCGCTGCCGCTGGATGCGCCGCTGCTGCTGGGAGGGTCGCTGCCGCTGGGAGGGTTGCTGGCTTTGCTCCATCTGGCTGCTGCTGCTGCTGCTGCCCTCCCCTGGAACTCCTGCGATGGTCCTCCAGCTCATCACGGACGTTACCCAGTTGAACTTGAATGTTGCGCCACCGCTGCTCTTGTTTCTCCCTCTCTTTCTCCTGCGTCCGCATGGACCGTTGCAGTAGGCTGTACAGGTCTGAAAGGTTGAGTGCTTCTTGCGGCCTGTCGTCGTCATCAGGTTGTGTCTGTTGCTCTCCTCCTATGGCTCCTTCGACCTCTTCCTCACCTGGACCCAGGGGGTTGGTCTTCTTCAACTTCCTGTAAGCCATCTCACTCTGCTTGCACTTCTTTCTTGTTGACTTTCGTGTCGGCGCCACGATCCCACTTCTGACACCAAATGTGAAACTGGTGAGCCCTCTGGCTCAGGTTTCACTGCAGGATGGCCACCCAAATGGAATGAAAGCACTCAACAAGGAGGTCCAGTGCAAATGACGTGGTGTATATTTATTTACAGTGCTCTAACCAAAAAGTGCAGTAACAAAAAGACTTTCCAAAACATAAACAAAATCAACACGATGGTTGTTCAAAATAATAACTAATAATAAATCTAAGCACAGAGAGCAATACCTCTTTTGAACACGACAGTCTCAGGCACCAACCTTTCTCCTAGCATCCAACCCACAAACTGAGGAAAAAGTAGGTTTTTTATACAAACAGACATAATTGGCAAATTGCATGCCTACTGGACTAAATCACTGACTGATTGGATGAGACCACTATGCAAGAAAAAAAAGGTACAGCTGAAACAATGCACTACTTCATTTTCACTGTTAAATTACATGCCTAAGCAATCTACATTAACCACATTACTGTATGCATACATTCAATAAAACACATTTCTCATTACATCAACATTACACCTAAAAATAGCATTTTAAATGCATCAAACACTCAGTTTCACCCCGTCAGGTAATCAAAGCCTCTGATTGGCTGAATGAGACATAAATTATTCCCCTACCCACAGTTCGTGTTTCGAGGTCGGGTGGAAGGACGTGGGAGGAACGTTGGTCGTTTGGTGCATGGCGCGTGTTTTGAAGCTGCTCTGCTTGTGGAGAAATGTCCTGGGCCGTGAGTAGTGAGGAAACAGGAAGCGATTCTTGTGGGATGGAAGAGGGAAATAGTGACAATGAAGGTTGGAAGATAGCAGCATCAAAAAATGAGAAAAAGCGGAAAAAACAGAGATCAGTTAAAGGGGAATCTAGTTCAGAACAATCCAGTGATGATCAATCCATACATTCCACAGCACAACAAAATGAATTCAAAGTCATATTCAAAGTCGTTAATCAGGCAGACTCTTTTACAAACTGGAATCCGGTTCACTTAACAAAAACCATCAATAAACTTGTTGGAGAAGTCAGAGGTGCCAGAATTCTGTACAGTGGAGACCTGCTAATTAACTGCAGAGACAGCGCCCAGCAAGGCAAAGCAATACGTATTAACAAAATTGACGGGATAAGAGTTCAGTGCAGCCTAATGGAGAACAAAAAGATCAGCAGGGGAGTCATTGGAGGAGTTCCTCTGAAAATTTCTGAAAAAGAGATTCTGGAAAACATAAGCGGTGCAAAAGTAAAAGAAGTAAAACGGTTAAAAACAACAAGAAACGGAGAAAGATCTGACAGTTTATCTGTACTAATTAAATTCGAGGAAGAGCAATTACCAAGCAAAGTATTCATCGGTTACATCAGTTACAATGTCAAAATCTACAATCCACCACCATTGAGATGTTTCAAATGTCAAAAATTCGGACACATTGCAGCAGTTTGTAAAGGGAAACAGAGGTGTGGAAGGTGTGCAGGAGAACATGAATATGGTAAATGTGGAAAAGAAGCTAAAATAAAATGCTGTAATTGTGGTGGAGAACATACTGCTGCTTATCGCGGCTGTGAAGCAAGCAAAAGGTCTGAAGAAATAAAAAAAATGAAATTTGAGCTTGGAATAACTTATGCTGAAGCTGCAAAAAGGATCCCATCTCAGTCAGAAAAACCCAAACCTTCAGTTCAACACACGGCAAATTTCAAACCTCTAGAGAAATCTCCAAAAATTGATGAAGACTCACTAATTGTTAAAAAGACAAATTTTGTTCTTTTCATGGTGGAAGTGATTAATTGTACTGCTCAGACGACAAAAAAAACAGAAAAAATCAAAATAATAGTGAAGGCTGCAGAAAAATATCTGGATGTTAAAGATATGAACTGGGAGATGGTTGGAAGCATGATGGAAAGACCAATGGGACCATCAGAAACTGGCAGAGGTACGATGACCTAGAGTAAATTAAAATTATACGGGCAAATGTAATTTAGTATAATTTAGTATTATGTGGGTTTAAGTTACACAGGTTATTTTATTGTATTTTTTTTTTTTTTTTTTTTTTTTTTTTTTTTTGGGGGGGGTGAATCGTTTCCTGTTTCCTTGCTTTACTCCATATCAGTTGGTGGCGGTAATGCACATTTCACAAGTTTGCCAACCGCCATAAAATCTCATAAGAAGAAGAAGAAGAAGTTCGTGTTTCCCAGGGGAGGAGAAGTTGTCGGACCAGGAAGTGTGTGTGCGCGTTTGTGTTTGTGTGTGCAATGTGTGGAAACTGGAGCGGTATGGGATTATGGAGCGATATCGGCGGGTACCTCACCGAACGCTGCGATGGCTGGTCACTCAGGTAAGTACTGAAAGTTTTTGGAGTGTTGGCGTGACAAAGAGCTCTCATATGCGGTTGCCGGCTCCGCGAGTGAAAGTCTCAGATTCGTGTGTGCGCGCTTGTGTATGGAGGTGTGTGCAGGTGTGTGTGACGTTAGCCAGCTACATTGTAGCGTGCTGTTCTGTGGCATTTGTGAAAAGGGAGGGCTGCCTTTTCACACTCACTTTGACTATTTTAGAGTGTGGCCAGATTCTCCAATGTGATATTCTTTGACATTGTTGGGGATATAGGCAAGGGGTTACATGGCTAATCTGGAAATGCACTATCCTTCCCTAAAAACAATAAAATAAATAAAAATCATAGTGTAAGTCATGCATTTACGTATACATTTATTATATGGTTTTAAGACCTGATAATAAAAAAAAACCTTCTTTACAAGATCATATCTACCTAAAAGTGTAGAAGAACACACCTGATTTCATTTGGATAACTTTGAGAAAACTCATTAAAACAAAATTATTTTCTAAAATACTATTAAAAACCATTTGCTGCTAAGATAGTATTTGTTAGTGTTATCTAAACTTTATCTTAATATGTTTAGGATGCATCTTGTAAAGGAAAGATATAAAAAATAAATTCTGGCTTTGCAGAACAAAAGTTCTGTTTTTTTCCCAACAAGCCAGTATTACCTGGGTATTTACATGGGCCCCAGCCTTTACTTGGAATCTTGCCAGACATGCTTGTAACTTTCCTTTGGCTAAAAAAATTAAATAAAATAACACTTAGGTTTGCAAAACTGCATGTGAATGAACTCCGAAAGACTGGATAGCTTAAAACACATTAAGAACTGTTTGCAAGGCAAAGTACCCAGTTTGCTAAAGAACGAAAGATGAAACCTTAAACCAATTGTAGACCATGTTGGTGGAAAGGTGATGATTTTGGCCTCTTTGCTAGTCACAGAACCTGGCTACCTTGCATTGATTGAACTGACTATTAAATCCTCCTTCTGTTAAAGTATTCTAGAGCCAATTGTGTGTCCTCTTGTCCAACAGTGGATGGTTGGTCTAAACTTAGTTATTTACAGAACCCAGACACATTTTTACAACAGAATGTCTGAAGTTGTCCAGAAACAACTTTACAATCTAACATTCTCCAACAGTAAATGATTTCTGAGACATATTGCTGCTAAAGCTTCTCTGCATGCCGTTGTTAAGTTTTTCACGTGCAGCTCTTCCATTTTGGCCTTATCTTGTTGTGATGAACAATTGGGTTTAGTGAATGTGGAGCCCTTGAACTGAAAAACAATGTTCTTATTTTATTTTTTTTTAACCATGCCTGAAAATAGAGCAGTAATAGTTTGAATATCCACCAAATGTTTCATCACAAGATAAAAGTGAATTTGGACTCTCCTCTGCAGTCTGCAGCCAGTGTACAGTTGGTGTACATATGTGCGATAACAGAATTAGAAGGAGAACTGGAGATGTTATTTTGACAGTAATCCTAGTGTCCTTTAATTTAACAGTTGGCTCTCTGTTCTTCATTTGGTGGCCAAAGGCAGCCCACAGTGGGAGAATCAAGCTGCTCCCTGGTATGTTTGCCATCCTTTATCTTAAAAAGCTTCCATAAAAGCCTTTATTTTTCCCCTAAATGGCTTACTGCACAAGTGCAGCTCTTTAGGAAGAACACTGTTCCATTTCCTGTTTGACAGCAGTGGGCGCTTGGCTTCAAATGAGATTGTGGCAAACTGTCATTTTGCTTTCAGTTGTTGCAGTGAAACATATTTCCATAACACCTTTTCATCCCAAGCTATCTGTAAGGGGATGTGTTTTATTTCATTATCATATATGTTCTGGTTGCATGATGGCTGACTGAGGCATTCTGTGTTCTCTAGGTGATATGGGTGTGCAATAACTGCAGAAAGCAGCAGGAGATCCTCACCAAGCCAGGAGAGTGGTTCACTGGTCCTCCCGGGAAGGCCTCTACTCTCGGTTCTGCTGTCAGTGAGCCGTCTGTGTGCCAAGTGTCCGGAGATAAGCTGAGATCTCACTCCCAAGCACCCGCAGGCTCCACTGGGACTATCCAAGACCAAGCAGGTGTACTGGGGACCACCCCTGGTACAGATGCTCGGTCGCTAAGTGAGCCACCACGGGACAGGTAAGATGGAGGGACAAAAACACGAAATACATGTATGCCACTCAGATAGAAATCACATATTTCAGGTTCTGAAACTGGATCTGATGAAGTTGTTTTAGCGACCGCTTTGTTTTTATACGATTGTTTCCGTTGTTTACAAAACGCATAATGTGAATCTGCCATCCGGACATTCTTGCATCTTTCAGAACATAAAACCCTTCAGATGTCTGTAAAAAGAGCTTTTCAAACTTCACATCTAAGGAAAATTAGACTGTAGAAGGTCTGGATCTAGAGGAAAAATATTTCTCCAGTCTGTCGGGTATTTTTTTAGTTACTCAGTTACTTAAAAGCTAGATTATTCAAAAAAGGTTTTACTGAGATTATGCTCATAAAGTGAAATAAATTTTCCCAGATATGCTGTGAAGAGTGTACTGTGCATCCCACAAATAAAGGGTTTCCTTTTTTGTGTCATGATTTTTCTAAGGTTCAGACCCAAATGCAGAAGACCAAACAGGGAGACAAGGGAAAAGGTTTAACAGGTTTTATTGAAGAGATAATTCAGAGAGAATTGTTGCTCTGAACACTGCTCAACCAGAACTGAAAAGTGAGGGGGAAGACACAGCGGTTAGTTCAGGCTCAGTGGGAAATTTGACATGTGAACTTGGAGAAAAGGATTTGGTTGCTGACTCACGTTTCCAGAGAAGTTGTTGAATCCTTGACTCCAGTCTGTATGCTGTAGATCCAGTGATTGTCTGATTCGGTGGAGGGCGGAACAGGGTTTACCCAGAATGTGGTTGTTATAGGTGAACGGAGAAACTGACTGCCACTCAGATTTCCTGCGGTACTTGAACGGGTCGTAGTGGAGATAAATCCCTTTCTCAGTGCGAAGCTCAAACGATCTCTTGGGAAAAGTGGATCCAAACCTCCTGTATGAACCCCAGCTCAGTTTGTAGCTCAGTTGATCCTTCCAGGGAGAAAAGGTCTAAAAAATCCAGTTTGCAGGATGACGTCCTGCTGAGAGGCAAAGACAAAAAAACAAAGTTAAAACTCGGGTTGACTAGAACTCAGTTTGACTCAGCAAAACTCAGCTTGGCTGGAGTACCCAAAACTGGCAAACACTCTGGTGTCAAGGCAGTGTCAGTTAGCAGCTTAAGAACACTCCGTTAACGAGGAAACCATCAGCAGGTGTGTGAGGAGGCGGACAAACACAGAAACACAAACACAAAGACAGGAGTCCTGACATTTTGAGCAGTTGGACAATATTTGAGACTTTATGCTAAATAAATATATGTTACATCTGTTCACTGAGTGCTTTGATATATTCATTTATTTGGGGTTAAACAAACAAGTTAAAAGTCTTTTAAAGCTTTAAGAGGTAACACAGGTATTAGGCATTTCTGATGGTTGCTAATAATATGCTGCTTTGCAATATTAAAGTGGCATTCAAGGTAAGCATCTCTATATAAGGCTGTATTTGACTGTATGTTTTTGGATTGATAATAAATTCTACTTGCTCCTCAGGAGAAATGGTCGTGGAGGCGGTGGAACAGGTCGGGGGGAGCGGCGGACAGGCCAGCCTAGGCTGCAAACCCAGGTCTCCATGGATCGAGACCTACGAGGAGAGTCGAGGGAGCGAAGGGAAGGCCGGCTGTTGAAGGGACGGTCTCTGGAGCATGATCCTTTGGGGGGTGGTGTTGGTGTAAGAAGGACAGAGGATGGGGGTTATCAGCAGGTGGGCAACAATGCAGGTCCCCTTCGACAGGCAGAGCCATTTTCATCAGGAGGCAGGGGGCTGCCTGGGCAGGGTCGTGGCACAGGCAGTGGGACACGAGAGGTTGGGGACGCTACTCGACTTGGACAGAGGACGGTGGGCGGGGCACAGGCTGTTTCACAGAAAGCACCTCCTGAACTCAGAGTACCTTCAACTTTGGGACCTGAAACGGGTCTTGGCCAGGGTGCTGGGGTGAAACGGACCAAACGGGACAAGGCTGAAAGCATGCTGCGAAACGATTCGCTAAGCTCTGACCAGTCTGAATCATTGCGGCCTCCTCCACCACGGCCCCACAAATCAAAACGGGGGCTGGGGGCTGGAGGGAAGAGACAAACCAGTGTCAGCAGTTCAGAGGAAGACGGTGGAACTACGCCTGAGTACAGTAGCTGTGAAGATGCTGAAATTGAGAGCATAAGTGAAAGGGGTAAGTTGTTCTAGTTTATTTAATCATTATAAGTTTCTTAAATCTGTTTAGTCTCCATTTTTATAGCTGTTAAATCTGATATCTGTGGCACATTTTCATCTTTCCTTATTTTTTTTATCAAATAGAAATGCAATTCTTTCCCACAGTATCAAAGCCTTCTTATATTGCCTGTCTGTTGTACTATATATCACAACAATATTCCCACCTTTTAGTTTTTTTTTATTTTCTATACATACAAATTATTCAGACACTCACTGACACTCACAGTCTTTCAATCTGGTATTGGTGGTTATGATCCTACTTTATGGTACATGTTTAAACCATTGCACCTCTAAATCTAACATACAGGCTTGGACTGGGAACGATTTTCGGCCCTGGCGTTTTTCCATCTACACCAGCCCACTTATAAATATAAGAAGAACATCGTAGTTTGGTTTAAAGAAAGCATTTTAGTTTATTATAATTTAGTTTGTTGCAACAATTTTACAGCTTGAAGAAATAAGATTTTACAGTTTGAAGAAATAGAAAATTACACCATCTGCCAACCGTCACAAGGATGAGCAGGACAAGGAAGAGCTGTATATACTGCTTGCATCATTTAGATAGTTAACATTGTGTTACTTCTTAAGCTCCTAAAGTTATTTACTGTCACATGTAGGTGCTTCGGCCAGAGAGTAAGTGTTGGGGTTGGTATGATTTAAGGTGGGCCGGCCCTCGCACGTTGAAATTGGGACCGGCCCACCGGGCAAAGGCCCGGTATCACAGATTACCATTCCGAGCCTGCTAACATACAGTAACAGTCAATTTTTTTTCATTAATGTCAAAATAAGTCAAATATTTTAAATGACGACTTATATAATTTAACAAAATATAATGATAATAATTTTATTCTGAATCTAAAACATGCGACGAGGATTGGCAGCTGTCAGTAAAAATGAAAGCAACAATTTCTCTCTGTGATGTTTGTGAGGTCCTTCTAATTCTTCTAAATTTTGTTTCTTTCAAGATTTTCTGTTCACTTCATCCCCTCTTGTGGTTAAAAAAAACACACATTGTTGCTGAATCATGAATAAGGAAACATTTAAGGAGAAGTCTGGTCATCAAGGAATAATCAATAAATTACCTATACCTAAAAACAATATGTTTGCAGTGATTTAGAGTTTGAGTCTGTGAACGGCCATTTTTGTCCAAATATCGCAACACCTCAGTCATGACACTCCTTCTGGCAGTGACGTCACGGTGCACAGCCTTGGACCATTCTCCCTGTTTTGATAGTGGATTCTCTTTCCATTGATTGTTAAGGGAAATCTATGGACTAACCAGAAATCTAACATTTAAGAGGGGAAAAGGAATTACTCACACTCTGGGTTTCACCCTGAAGAACTACGTAGTACAGGCTATCAGAAGAATCTAGTTGTGAACCAGCATAACAAAAACAGATAGATACAAGTTGTTACAGGCGAGTGAGCATAATGGCAAAGTAACGTAGTATTGATGGTCACGACCAAAACAACAATATAAAACAGACATGTGCAATTGCTCTCAAATTCACGGTCCAAATTGCAGAAGAGAAACCCTGCATCCCCCCTAAAGTTCAACAGGAAGTTTTAATGGAGAATTAAATTTAATGATTCTAGGGTTGCAATAAACATAGGATGAAGTTTTTGTATTTTTCTTATGTTTTTACAAAAGTCAGCTCCAAATTCCAGTTAGGCTTAGAAAGATAGAAAAATAATTATAATACATCTATATTATGAATCACTGTAAGTCAATTCAGTTCAATTCAATTCAGTTTATTTATATAGCCCCAATTCACAACACATCATCTCAAGTCAGCTTTTTATAGTAAAGCAATAAGATTATAAATATAAATAATTATAAATACTATAAATTATCAATTTTAAATACGTTTATTTAGTTGTTTTATTTATTTATTTTTTTATGAGATTTTACTTTTTTTCCACAAGTTTTCTGATTCGGTGTTGGATATTGCAGCATTGTTAAAAAAATCTCTTACTCTGTGTGTGGTTGTTATTCTAAAAAGTGTACATCAGTCCATAAAGCATTTTCTAATTATTCGTTTGTCATTTCAAACTAATCAGCAACAATTATTCTGATCTCAGTGCAGTGCAGGACCAGTCTAACATTATATGCAGTTTGCCTGCAGCGGAGGCTGTTCGGCCTTTATAAATCCCAGGGTTTACTCCAACTTGTACATGGAAGCACTCTCTTTACAAGAACTCTCTAACCCTTGCTTGGTTTGAGCGGGTTCATGTTACTTTACTGCCAACTGCTTCCCAATAGATGCACAGTGCAAATTTGATCAAAACTACAATTCCCAGAATGCACCAAAATGGTTGATGCACTGTTGCAGGGCAGCTGTCACCGAAGAGTATGATTTTGTGTGTCCAGAAGCATTAATAGCCAGACGGTGTGGAGGAATTGCTGCAATGTCGGGAATTGCATGAGACCATCTAATAGTTCCACTTTTGGATAGCTAAAGTTTGAGATTAAAATATACTGCTGCAGCTAATTGTTTTTAGTGCTGGTAGGATAAATAAATGAACCTTAGAGCTAACCTACAGACATAAACATGCTTAGGAGTAGTAGGTTTTTTACGCAAGCCTTGGTAGGTATGGATAGGTATTTTCCCTCAAATAAATCTGTATTTATATTCCTCCTGGTTTAAACATTTTTGATTTGCAATATCCAGCCCCTCCCTTAGTGATTTTATTTATAAAGTGAAATCCATTAAAGGTGCAGCTCTAAGTAGCAGATGGGGTGAAATGAATGTTTAGGGTGAGAGTCTCATCAGACCGAGTTTTAAACAGGCCCCTGTGGCTGTTGCCTTTTTTAGCTCTACACTAAGATCAGGGTCAGAGGCGTATCGTAGGTGCTGGCAGAAGCGAGGCACCCAGCCATTCAAATGACTGAGATCACTACAATAAAACCCTGTTTGTTTTTTCTCTTTTCCTTCTTTAAAGGTGCTTGTATATTCCTGCATAGAAACACACAGACATGGACGACTGATCCTCTAAAACAGCAGGGAGGGAGAGGTCAAACACTTAATACACATGGCATTTGACTGCATCTTTTAACTTTTCTTCAGTGTTAAAAGCTCTTATGTTAGATTAGCAATGCAAACCATTTTTACATTTTTTGAGGGGTTTATTCTAGGACTGTAAGTAACATTTATTTTGAAATTTGATTAATCTGTCGATAATTTTTTTTTTTTTGATAAATCGATTAATAACCAGACAACTTTCTGGTTTCTTAAATAAGACTGTTTACATATTTAAACCAGGTGAAACTAAAAGTTTTCCTCTTGAGGAATTCTGCATTTTAACAGACAAAAGAGTTTGTTTTTTTATCTTAAAGGCAAAATGTTTATATATATATATATATATATATATATATATATATATATATATATATATATATATATATATATATAATTTAAATTTTTTGATATAATTACTGCTGTAAACGGGTTGCTCTGCCTGTTAAAGACATGTTTTAGTATCTCTATTCGTTGACGATTATTTCAATAGGCGATTAATCTGATTGTTTCAGCCCTAGTTTATTCTTTCATTCTTTTCTTTATAAAAACAATGATTAAGTCCTGTATCATTATTTTGATCAAGTAAGTTTTATTTTCTATTTACTTGAAAAATAATGTTGTAGTTGCTTCAGCACTAAACTAAGATTTATACTAACAGAATAATCCTGCATTGTTCTTGTTTTGCAGTCTTGATTAAAATATTAATTTGATATATTGACTTATTTTTCTTTCATAATAACATATTTGGACACAGAAACATGCGTCCTCTAAGAATCCCACCTCTGGGTTACATTTATATCTAAGTTATAACATCAAGGTCTGTTTGGTCCATAAGCAGGGGCGTTATCATTCATATTACATAATTGGCCTGTATTTATTAGTGCTTATTAGTGCTTTTTCATTAAAATTTGTATCACAAGTACGCTGTAGCATTGTAGCTTACTGAAAGAAGCAAAGCTGCCGTACACCTCTGACCACCAGAAGTAGGCAAAGTGGGAGAAGTGCCTTGTCCAATGACACAATGACATTGAAAGTTGGAGACTTGAACCGACAACCCTTCGATTAAAGAGCAAACTCCTGCATCCGACGCCACTGTCGCCCATACAACACTACTAAAGGTGGTCACAGCTTGTTAGCTTCACAGCTTCCCTGCTGCTGGGAACACCTGGCTTCGTTTTTTCTCCATGCCATAACAGTGTTCCTGAAGTTTTGCAAACATTGCACTTTTTTAAGCGTTCCTAATTTACATATACAACAGCTTTCTCCACAACATTTAATCTGTAAAGTATCTGGGGAGGGATTAAATTTCCTTTCCACCTCTGCGAATCAGACAGAGTCCTGCTGCTTTGTTGATATATTTTTAATCCTAGCCCAGACCTGAATGTTCAGTAAACCCAACCCTCTGTGTCAGCATAGGCCTTGGGAAGGAGCTGCAAGTTTGAGCTGTATGTGAAGGAAAGTTTGCTTGTATGGTCTCCACCGCTATGTCTCCATTATGTGAAATGATCTCTATTCTGTTGCAGGAGACTGGGAGTGCAATCCACACGACCCCACAGGATGGCATGTAAGTCAGTGTTTTTTTTAATTCTATTATTATTTATTTATTCATTTATTTATTTTACATCAGTACAGTGCTGTTAAAGGTTTATATTTAAGTAAATTAAAGGGTTAGGGTCATGTCAGTGTCCCTGTAGATCTACAGGTTTGATAACTCATTATGGGCATTAATTTATTCAAATGTGTTACACCATCTGCTCTCCTAGAAGCAAAGAGCAACTGACACTTGGACATCCTCTTAGGGTCATAATTATGCCTAATTACAGTCGTGTGTATTTACTCCTTGATATTTTTTAAACGTCTCTTTTAATTTTCTGGTTAAATATTTGACTCCTTTTCTTGGCAATGTTGTTTATTCTAATCTCATGCTTTCCTTCCAGCCCTAACCTTTACTGACCTGAGGATTTAGGCTTTTGGGGTTTAAAAAACAGTGTTAAAGGTTGTCAGAGTTTCTGCATTTGAAAACCAGTTTTCTTGTACATTTGCATTCTTTTTTATGTTGTTCCTATATTTATACCAACCTTCTTCAACTCACAGTGAGGAGTAATGGAAGGAAGGTATTTTAAGGTAGTCCTCCTTCATTCATCGATTCACCTACTTTAATGAACATTTACCACTTGCAAAAATACATCCCAGATCAGCATACTGCTACTTCCATGTTGAAAAGATTGACCTGTGTGCATACTTCAGTTTAAAGGTCATTCTTTAACTCCTCCGTCATACTTCTTGAAACGCTTCTACAGAAGATATTTAAATCATAGGCTTTCTTCTTTGGCCTCCCCATCTATGGAGATCTGCATCTCCCCTCATGATAGACAGCTGATCCAAAAGATTGGCCAGAAACCTGTAAATATTTTTATCTTTAACGTAAAAGTTATGATCATGATTTCCTCATTTTCTGCACCTACTTGAATCTGCTCCTGTAGAGGAAAGCTTCTTCAAAAATCCTCCAGCTCAGTGTAACACCTGGTGCCCTTTGGTGTTTAATTTATACTTGGTATAACTGTTTGTAGTGCTTAATATTAGAATTTGCAGCTTTATAAAAATTGGGACAAAAGTCCTCCCATACTGGTTTGAACATATTTTTTTGAACAGATCTTAAGAGTTTCTTAATGGGACAAGTGCCTACAAATCATTCATTGCTTTTCCAAGGAGAAATCTGGTGGTGAGAAGTAAATATCCCTTGGCCCTGACAGGTTTAGACATAGTTTGGCCCTCATCACCACTTTCTAAATCAGTTAAATAAA
Organism: Cyprinodon tularosa; assembly: GCF_016077235.1. Classification (NCBI taxonomy): domain Eukaryota; kingdom Metazoa; phylum Chordata; class Actinopteri; order Cyprinodontiformes; family Cyprinodontidae; genus Cyprinodon; species Cyprinodon tularosa. The sequence goes on along the minus strand of NW_024039056.1, from coordinate 2,407,943 downwards.
TATATGTCTATATGTGTGCTTTTACATAAAGTTTTTAGTTAACTTAAATGAAAGAACATAAGGGAAAAACTTCCACTGAGAGCACCTAGTTGCTGTTTTTGAAACATGAATAAAAAAAAAAAGTAAACTTTGTACTGTCTGACATTAACTACTTCTCAAAATTATTATTTTTTTTTCCATTTTTAATATATTCTTTTTAAATCAACTTTCAAGCCCCACTATATTTTTGTGGTTAAAGTGATCGTACAGTAGGTTTAAAATTCTTTGTCAGTTTGCGTGGAGTTTTGAAGGACCCAAATTGCTGAGATGGAAGCTGAGATGGTTTATTGCAAGTTTAATCATCTAAAATGGTTGCAACTGAGGCAACCCCCCCCCCAAAAACAAAAACAAAAAAACAACAGAAAACAAAGAAATAAAAGACTTCAGGTAAAACACACATGACAATAAAGAAATGACGAGGAACCAGCAAACAGTGACTGAACAGGAGGTGTATAGGAGACAGAAACAAAGACCAGGCTAATCAGTAGATTTGGGAGTGGGTACGGACAGAGGAATCTAGAAGGGAGCTAGGGGAAAGGGGACTGACAAAGGGAGGCAACAGAGGGAAAACAAAAAATACATAAGAACTCAAATGCATCCAGAAAACACCACAAAATGGGAATTAAACCAAAACTAGAAAACAGAGAAAAACTTGAATCAAAGTGAAACTGAAAACTTAAGCAGAACCAAAAAGTGCAGAATCTTTCCTCTGAGGTGCACTATGGCCATCTCTCCATCCGCCCTGCTCTGTCCCTCTGCAGCATCCTGTAACCTGGCAGCCATCCAAGGAGGGAGACCATCTGATTGGACGAATCACCCTCAGCAAGAGATCTGCTACCATGCCTAAAGAGGCTGGGGCTTTGCTCGGGTTAAAGGTAAGAGGCAGTCTGTTTAACATGTGGTTGGGAGCTCTGTCTTTGAATTACAGCTTCTTGGTGTGTGTTTTCTGCTTCAGGTGGTCGGAGGGAGAGTAACCGAGTCAGGGAGATTAGGTGCCTTCATCACCAAAGTCAAGAAGGGTAGCCTGGCTGACGTGGTGGGACATCTCCGAGCAGGTAGAGACCAAATGTTATGATCTCATAAAACATTTTGTTTAATCTCCTGATTTCTCTACACACACATACACAGTCGGTGATCATGCCTGAAACAAATTCATTTAGACTATAGCTGTGTTGAACAATCCCGTTTGTATTGGCACCTGGTTTTAGGGGATGAGGTTTTGCAGTGGAACGGGAAGCTGTTGCCAGGGGCAACCATGAAGGAAGTATATAACATCATCCTGGAGTCTCAAGCCGAACCTCAGGTGCAGCTGATTGTGTCCAGGCCTATTGGGTAAGTCATGACACACACTCAAAGCAAATGATTTTACATTTTAGAAAAGGTAGAAAATTATTCATAGTTATTTTCTGTGCAGTCAAGGTGAGAAATGTTGGTATGACAATTATTTAGAGGTTTCTAGTACAGTAAAACTTTTTTCATCAAGATTCAAACGTTTTTGTTTTTATCAAAACCTATACCATTTTCAGAGTGCATCTTTAGTGTTTTTACGTTTTTTACATTTTCAATTCTGCGAACCACCTTGATTTTTTGATATTACCAAGTCCTGTCTTTTGGTGGACATTCTTTGTCAAGTTTGTATTTGGAAAAGCTTATTAGTTTTCCTCCAGTTTATCCACCTCAATTTTGTGAATTCTGAAGAATTTTGGACAGATGCTCATTTCAATGTTCAAATCTTTGAGCAATTGATTACTCTGACTTTAGCCTGGTGACCTGGTACACCATCTCCTTTGAGAACCTCTGAATCATCACCACCTTTCCTGGATTGTAAGAATGGTTCTGATGAAGGACATTTGAGTCCCTTTCTCTTTGCTGGGCAGTAATGAGCATCATTAAATAGTAAGCTGCTTTCTTGGCTTCCCCAGTTGGCCTCGGCAGATGGCCGCTCACACTGAGCCTGGTTCTGCTGTATTTTTCCTTCTGTTAAAAGGGAGTTTTTCCTCTCCACTATCGCTAAACGCATGTTTTGTAAGAGGGATTGAATCAGTCTGACTATATGATCTGTTTGGATTGTCTCTGAATAGTGCCTTGAGATTACATGTGTTAGAAATTGGCACTTTATAAATAAACTGAATTGAATTGGCTAAAAAGTAGCCCTGCAGAGGTATGTTTGAATCTGCTTATTCTCAATAGTCATAGAGGGATTATTCTGAGAAAACAGGTCTTCGACTTTCCAACCTTCTACTATTAAATGAGCCATTTGAATAAGTGACGATCCATATCATAAAAACAAGAAAAGTCCAGTTGCCCTTCTCTAAACTGTTACAATGTCCTATCCATGCCAGACCAGCCATCTATTTACTTCCTGACTAATTTCCAGTAGTTTCTCAAGTTTTTTTTAAACTGAATTGGTTTATTCGCTGTTCTCGTAAAAGCCCGGTTATTCTATATATAATGTTTTTTTCTGACATAACAGATAAATCAGATTTAACCTACTACACACTAGCAAAAGAAAAATAATTGAAGTTCTGAATCTAATACTTTCTTTCCAAACACTCACGAAGGGTTTATAGAAAATATCAGTAAGTAATTCCGTTTTGTTTCATTTTTCTTTTTTTAAGCTTTAATCCTGTCACTGAATCTATTTTGGCTTCAGGTGCCATTTTGTATCTCCTGGTGAAGGGCTCTGATTATTTAGCATTGATCAAATTTCAATCCTTTCGTCAGAATTGCTGTTTGCAGTTATTTTTTATTAATTATTTATTTTTCAAAAATGTCCCTAAGTTCACTTCATGAGATCCAAAATGGCCACTGGGAAACATTCATCATTTTAGCCACGCTTTTGCAAGAGATCAAGTTGCCTGTGCAGAAAATTCAAATCCTGCACCTCCAACATTTCTGTGACTGGTGAGCTCTGCTGGAACATTGGGAGTCATAAAGCAAGCTATTCATTATATTTTCATTTTGAAATTAGCTCAGAGGCAACCAATACTTCATGAAACACTTATCAGTTTGTTTGATTTTTACCCAGAAAACAAATTTAGCGGAATTTTTGTCTGTTGTTAAACATACTATTTCATTAATGCATATGTGATAGGGCGCTAAATTTGTTACAGGTTAGATTTTTCTGGGTGCTGAGTGTGCTTACTGTACATATACATAATACTTTGTTATCTTTTCATTAATTTCTTCTAAGTTTGTCTATTTATACATATTGTCTGTACGGTACAAGTGTATGAAACTGCAGTTACATTTCTGGTTTATGTACACAATCTTGGCCAATCAAACCAACTCTGATCATCATTTCTTTCATCTGCTAAGTAGAAATAAAAACAGATCTAATTTTGATTTATTTACATTTCATATTATCACTGTTTTTATGTGTCCTGCCTCTACAAAATAAAATTCTTCTCTAAATGTGGGTCAGATTTAAAAACATATCATGAGGTTATGTTGAGGTTTTGAGGACCCAAATGCAGAGGTGGGGAGGCAGATGAGGTGAGTTCTTGTAGTTTTAATGGAGTATTCACAAGCAACTGAGGTAGGAATCCAAAAATCCAACATAAAGAGTATAAAAAGAAAAACAGAACCTTGGAGACATCAGGGAAAAACAAGCTTGAAAAGACAGGGAAAGATGAGGAACCGGCACTGAAGAATAGGGGGTTTTCAGTGACGTCACTGGCCAGCTCCCGGTCCGCCATCTTGGGTGGCATATTATCGTATATTAAATATATCATGTCGCGAATGGATAAGTACGCCAGCACGCTAGAGCCACCAGATCATGCAACATATCTGAGGAAATGTTCGGTGATCGACCATATGGACCCCTATGCCCTCCACGGTGCCTTGTTTAGCACTAATCCAGATGGTTGGCCAAATGTAGAGCACGGTAACATAGTTCATTACCCGGTGTTCAGTGAAAACCCTCTGCACACTCTTGAGGAAATGAGAGCGTACAAGGGTCTAGAGGCTCACAACCAGTTCACATCTGGTTGGGTACGAGATGTCGAAGTGATGTACATGAAGGAAATCGCCATCATACGTGGACGGGTGAGTTTTAATAAGATGGTAAAAATGTAAACAATCCGACGCAGGGCTCGCTATGCTAGGTGGCTAACGGCCGGCGGTGCGCGAACAGTTCCAAAGCTACAAGTCCTTGGAGTCTCATGTGCAGTTTACGAATGGATGGGTTCAGGGGCTGCAGCTCATAAAGCCAGCAAACAGTGCTAACCGTTAGTGCTAACAACCACTCAGGTATGTAATGTACTTTTAACTAGCTGCTATGTGTTTCAAAGGTTTGGTTAGTAACGTTAACTGCCAAACCTCCCTAAACCCTCCGGGTTTCTCACATATTTGAGCCTTTTCCCGCTGGTTGAAATCAAGTTAAGGTGAAATTAATCAAATTAAAACACGGCTGAGAGAGGGAGTCCAGTACGCGGTAGTCATAGGTAGTAGTCTGAGTAGCGGCGGCGGAGGCAGTCAACATTGCGGCCACGGAAAGTAATACGTCATGACGCCCAAGCCCTTTTATTAATATATTCTTACATGTTTTAAATGCTTGACAGTTAATTAATTACCTGTGACAAAGTGAGCACTGCAGACTCTGGCGTGTTCCAGCTTAACACCGTCCAAATCGGACCTGGATATCCGTGTCAGCCATAGGTGACGGCGTTGTTCAGATAGCTGTTTTGTTTTTTCACATTGATTCACGATTACGGCTGGTATGCGATAGAAAGAGCGTTGATCTCCACCTCCACGGGCCATGCAACCAACAATTACACACGATTTCACCATTTTTCACTGTCAATACTGCCTAAGGCTGCCACCCAATATGGCGGACGCGCTGAGTAGTCACGTGAGCGCGACGTCACCTGAAAACCCCCTATTGGACAGGGAGAGTATTTATGGGAGACTGAACAAAGACAGGACTAATGAGCTAATTGGGAGCAGGTGTGAACAGAGGCTTCTAGAAGGAGCTAGGAAAAAGGAGAACAACACCAGAGGGCAAGCAAAAAAGACCTAAGATTCATATCCAGAAAACACCAATAAAGTTAGAAAGCAAAGAAAAACAAGGATCAATGTGAAGCCGAAAATTCTGAGAAAACTTAACAGGTTAAAGTTATTCAAATTATTAGACCTCACTAGAAAGTACTTTTTGAAACTTTTTCTTCCTGATGGTGACTGTAAAGTGAGGCACAATATAATAGATTTTAGAGTAGATAGAAAACTCTTTTATCAGCAGAGAAAAGCATTGCGCCAGTGGTGCTTTACAGCAAACACAGAAAGACTCAGTTGAAAGTCCCAAACGGTTGGTTAAATTGATGCTGGAGAAGAGCATAAAATGTTGTAAAAAAGAGAATATTTATGAAATTTAATCCATAGGCACTTCACAGCAGGACCGAAATGCCAACTTTTTACAGTAAACAATGAAAGTAAAGAGTGGAAGTAGAATAATTCTGAATTTTTAGAAAATACTTTTTCTTAAATAATTTTTCTTAAAACTTGAGGCAATTAAAAGTTTATATTCTTTCTCTAATAACAAGCTTATTTTCATAAAGCCCCTAACAGCTGCTTGTAGAGATGTTTGAACTCCATCCTTTGTTTACTTGATTGACAGTAAACAGCAAAAAAAAAAAAAAAATATGTTTGCACTGGAAATTTTAGAGGAAACCTAAACCTGGCATATTCCTAAATCTTATTTTTGTTTTATCCCCTCCTCTAAAAGTTACATCTAATTCTTACATTGGTAGATAAGTAACCCAAACCTAAGGTATTTTTAATGAAGTGTAGATGCAAATTCAAACTGGAAGGCTCACGCCAGCATCACATGCATTCATTCACCTCATCATGTACATCAGCTCCAGCCAATCACCATCAAGTCCTCATTCCTGTTCAGCCGACAGTTGAGTAAGGTTCTGCTTAAAACTCCTCATCCATGGTCAATTCTGAACTTCAGCTGAGTTTCGACCCACCTCCACCCCATCTATTCCATCATGCTCTCAAGCTCTTTCTGTCTTCCTTCTCCTCTGGCCTCCACTCCACCAGCAGTGTCTAGATCCAGGGGGAACATATCTCTGAATCTAATTTCACAACGGTCATCTAAGTTCATTGCAATTGGCAGCTTCCATATCTACACACATACATACATTGGTACATACGTACATACATACATACATACATACATACATACATACATACATACATACATACATACATACATACATACATACATACATACATACATACATACATACATACATACATACATACATACATACATACATACATACATACATACATACATACATACATACATACATACATACATGTTTTAATCATGAACAAGTTGTTGGTAATGCCAAGCTAATGATAAGCTGCTATTATGTATTAATTTGTCAAGTGGGAAAAAAAGACTTAATGAAACATAGTATTTAATCAATGTTTATTCATTGGAGGCTTCTTCCTGTTAAAGGGAAGTTTTCCTTCCTACTGTCCCTATGTGCATGCTTGGTATAAATGATGGCTGCAAATTAAACAACACAATGCAAGGGGCTATCCACTGCTGCTGCATGTTAACCCAGGAGGAGGGAATTCAATGACCTGATGTTATCTGTTGGTTTCCAGGAACAGAAAAACCTTTAAACTCTATGGTTTAACTATATTGAATTGGTAAAGCACCCCCATTAAGCAGTAAATTACACAAAGAAAAAAATGTAACACTACTGATTGGGACTTCTGGTGTAGACAGAAAAGGTAGGGCACTGTATCCCTGCATATAGGTCCATCTTGAAAACATGGCTGCACAACTGAGATCTGTAAAGGTGCTTTTTAACAACTGGCAGAATATCCTTAGACAAGAAGAGAGTAAATATGTTTGCTCAGTTCTCTGGGAAACACAAACACTGATGGTTTGGGCCTATATTTTAGGCACAAAATCTGGATGCCCTGATGTCACAAGGTTAATCATGAGTCGATTTGTTGCATTTTTCCAAATTCTGATGTGCAGCAACAACTCGCCCCATATTGGATAATGTATCAAGACAATGACTGCCTTAATACTGCAGCATAAGAAATAGTACAACCTGTATCAAGTGGCAGATTAGAGGCCTGACTCCATTTGAGATGGTTTGAAATGATGACCTTTTATAAAAGAAAGAACTCAGTGGAATGAGGTGACCTAAAAAAAATAATAAATTCCCCCATAATCTTAGGCAGAATGTAATTCATAGTTCTAACAAAAATCTACTGAATCAAGATTCTTCCTGATGTTTCTTGTATGCGTTTTTGTTCAGTGTAGGAGTAGATAGTTAATTTGAAGTCCAAATTTATATATTCTGGCGCTAATTAATTAAAAAATTAGATTGAATGCAGCCATACTATCTCTTTACTATTTCAATAGTAGTCCTACATTAAGCTTATAATGTAATCTAAAATGTCCAGTTGACACTGATAAGTGCTTCACGGCTTGCTGATTTTTCTTTTGTGCAGTAAATACTGATGTTTCCACTGGATGATAGAAGAGGAAGAAAGGTGCAATTGACAAAACTGAGGCATTGACTCTAGATATGATTATTATTTCAGCTCACATCATGGCCTCTAGAAATGTGTGAATGAGTCAGGGAAACAGTGCAGTCACAAGCATGCTTCACATCTTCCCCTTTGCTTCCCCATGATATTTTTCATCTAAGCGTTGCTAAAATTTAAATTAAAGTGCAGCCTTTTTCCAGTGCTTGCATGCATTTTTTTTAATCAGTTTAATTTCTGACAAGACTTGGAACTATCTATGAGGTCTACATGTAAGTGAAAGGTGTTTTGTTTTCAACTCTTTTCAGTGATATCCCAAGAATCCCCGACACGTCCCACCCTCCATTAGAATCTAGTAAGTATCCTCTCTAATGTGCTTAAAGTATTTAAAGATTTGTCATTGTAATCAAAATCTAAGCAATATATTCATCTAACTGGTAAACCAAAAACTGCATTTATAAGATTGACCTTTGAATTTATGTTTCCTTTAAATGTCAAGTTTAACTGTGGTGAATTTACTACAGGTATATTTAAAGATCATAAAATGTTAAGGAAAATCATTCTTTTAAATCAAAACTAAGAAACTTAAAAACTTAAAAAACAGATTTCTTTCAGATAATTTATCATCAACCTTGCCAATCTAAAAGATAATAGGAAACTGATGGAATTTTTTCAGACTAAAAAAAGCCCCAAATATCCTAACACAATGGTTGTAATAGGGGTGTTTACATTTATCATCTGACTGCGCAAATTTTAATTCTGAAAATAAATTTGCTAAATGGAAACACTGAAGTTTAGAAAAAAAAATAGTTATTTGATATTTTTTATGCTTTGATTGTTTTGTTTTTTTTGCTTGTATCAAAATTAACTGCAATGGAAACACTTTTTTCGCATCACACGTATGGAATTTACTGCTGTCTCTGATGTGACAATGCAGATCATACAGTTACACCTTTAGATTTTACAATGTGGGTTTTAGATTTCACAGTTTTCCGATTAATGACATAATCAGTTGCCATAAAACACATTGTCACTGCAACACCAAGGCCTGTTAAAAGGCCTTTTTAGGATTTTCCCTTGCACTACCCTTCATCTACATTTTTGGTGACTTTTAAGAAAAGCTGCTTTTCCGTCCTTTAACTTCAACGATTTTATTTGATTTCCTAGCAGGTTCCAGTTCTTTTGAGTCCCAGAAGATCGAGAGACCATCTTTAAATGTCCTGTCTCCCTCCAGTCCTGGGATGCTCCGAGATGCTCCTCAGCTGATGCCAGGGCAGCTATCGGTTAGTGGGTGTGCTGTGACTGTGCCTTGTGGGCTGCTTTGGAGTCCTGAAGTGAATGTGTATGTGCATTTCTTAATCAGGTGAAGCTGTGGTACGACAAAGTGGGTCACCAACTAATAGTCAACGTGCTGCAGGCTACAGAGCTTCCTCTTCGGCCTGATGGACGCCCCAGGAGTCCATATGTAAAGATGTACTTCCTCCCTGACCGCAGGTAGGCCAGCCAAACATCCCAAAGGACACTTGTTGTTCTAATTACTTACTTGTAGTATTCTTATGATGCTTTTGAATCTATTTAAATGCTTTAAATAACAGTGCCTATAAACTGTCTCAAATAAATCTCTGAACTCAGGACAGATGTAGCAGAAGTTCCCTGTAAGCTGTGCTCCTTGTATTATTTTATGCAGTGACAAAAGCAAACGAAGGACAAAAACCATGAAGAAGACATGCGAGCCTAAGTGGAACCAGACCTTCGTCTACACTCACGTCCATCGCAGGGATTTCCGCAACCACATGCTGGAGCTGACTGTGTGGGACCAACCCAGGTCACCTGAGGAGGACAGCACCTTTATGGGAGAGGTACCTTACACCCAGCGCTTTAACACTAATTCTGCACCACCATTTAGAGGTGAGAGTGAGAATCTTTCTTTGGTAACTTTGGCTTTGCTCTTCAAGCTGTACATAAATACTCATTGTATTTATTGGTCAACATAAAATATATGCTTTATAAAAGAACTGTACACCCACCTTTCATTCACGTTTGTCATGTCAAAATATAAGAAACTAAAAGGTTCTGATCGACACCAGGTTGCAAACACAATTAAATTAAATTTAAAATGTATTAAAGCACACAACCCCCTCTTAGATGTTATTTAGTAATTAAAAGAGTAAATATTAAATGAAGTGTGTGTGCAAAGCTAAGTGAGCCACAAAAGTCAACAGCATGATGAACCACCAATACAGGAATTACATCAACTGTCAGTGTTTTTCTGCCCTTTTTAGAAGTTATGTTTCATTTTTACTCCCTCCTCTCTACAAACGGACTTTCCTTCATTGAGTTTTAAAGAAATATCTTTCTTCACATCGCTCTAAAAGTCCCAGAACAGTATTTTAATCAATAAGCAGTATTTTAATAAGTTTGACTGTAACTGGGCTGTTAAAACACAGGGATTCTGTATATCTAAAGCCATTCTGCCGAATATATTAACCCTGATTCGGTCAAGCTTCAGCTGTCCAGAAAATCTTTTTTTCATTGATTACTTTTGTATAGTTGAGTTTCTGGGTGACATAGTAGGTGTAGGGTGATGAGATCTTGTTGAATCAAAGCAATCCCAAATCATGGTTTGTCCAACACCATGCTTTATAGTTGGTAAGAGGTTTTTCTGCTTATGTTTATTCATTGTCCTCCAAATAAGCAGCCCCAGTTCTTATGGTTATCAGATTCAACTCTATGAACATTAGTCTGTCTTTAATTAGAGAGACTATATCAAGATTGAAATCAGTTTCAGTAAAAATTGCCTAATAATTGCCCCTCCTAGACTGATGGGCAACAGCAGTTGCTTGTCTATGGTTATTGCTAATCTAATGTAAGAAAAACACTTATGACATATGGGGACATTTCCTTGACTTGCATTCATTTTATATGGCCTAACCCAGACCCTTACCTTAAACCTAACTATTACCAACATATATATCTAAGTCTAACCTAAACTGAATTCACACCTTGGTCCTAAACCTAACCCCAACTCAAAGAACAGGACTTTACCATATGGGGACCAGTTGAATGTCCCCATATGTACCTCTAAGTCCCTGGGTGTAGGATATTTTACAAAATACTTCCTCCACATTGTCATGTGACCGTAAGCCAACCTTAAATTTAAACTAAACTCAGAAGAAAATGTGTATCCCTGGGATATGGACCTTTCCCTGTTCTCACAAGGTAATACACCCATTCTGATAGTCCAGGTTCTGACATGCATGTCATTAGAATGTAAAAGCTTTGGTCAAACGAGCAACCAGCAGCACTGAGTAGCGTACCTCCTTGTTTGGATCATGACCTGAACAGATCCTGATTGAGCTGGAGACGGCCTTACTTGACGACAAGCCTCACTGGTATCCCCTTCAAACCCATGATGTCTCATCGATCCCACTGCCCCGACCCTCCCCCTTCCTGCCCAGACGAAACACAGACGCTCCTGGCAAGAAGCTGCAGCGTAAGTCAGAGCTTGCAAAAGTTTTCCTCTGTTTTTATAACATTCATATTTCCCATCTGTGTGTGTGTGAGTGTACACATTATCTATTATTGTTGTGAAACAAAGTTTAAAATCTAAAGTTATTGTCTTTTTTTTTATCAGCCTTAGTTGATGCTTCCTACCTACCAGGAATACATGCATCTGTACGTCTGTGTTGCATTCATATATCTGTGTGCATGTGTGTGTGTATTTATGACCGTTTAGGTTCTCAGCGTATAACAGATCCTGAATTTGATGAGCATACAGCACTAGTCTCTAAAGGTGGGTGGGGACTCTTTCTCATGGTTACATGCACTGCGATCTGCCCTGTTTTCTTGCTTCATGTTTAGAGGTTCTCTTGCCTAACTTCCAATTTTCAACTGAAAATTGAAATGTTGGTTTTGTTTTGCAAAAAGCTAATATCACATGAAAGATCTGTGCATGCAAGCCAGGAGGACAGCAAATCTGATTTATAAATGGCTCTACAAAATACTTTTTTTGCTAAAGTAATACTTTGTTTATCCAAAATTGGATACATTTCTCATTTTCATGGTTATTGATAAATTCTGATTAACCTCCAGTAGCTGAACTAAAGTTAATAAACTACAATCAAGTTGGTGCCCAAGTCTAGGCCTAGAGAGATTATATCCTGCAACTTTTACATTCTCCCTTCTCCAACATAAGAGGGACTCCTTTCAATGCCTCAGTAGAGCTTAATCACTAAATGCTGGTGAGGAAATACAGCCATTCAGTTTTGGAGCATCACACATTCAGTTTTAGTGTCATCCACTTCTGTCGAACCTTTAGAGAAGTGGATGTAGCCTTTAAATGATCAGAGATCATTGTACATTTCCAAACTTCTAAGCTATTTAAAATATAAGTGTATTGTGTTTGATGTAGAAACCTTTTCTACACCTTAGTTGGTATTACTGTGTGTAAACTTGTGCATAACTCTATTGTGCCAAGCAGCAGATGGGCGTGGCAGAGAGAGGCAACGGGAACCGACGTCTACCTTGGAGGTGCCTGATCAACAGCGGACGCCTTCCCATCACATCCGCTCCCGCTCCGTGTCCCCTCACCGTGAGGAGCAGGGGCGCACCATCCGGTCCCGAGCACCCAATGTCCCCACCCAGAGGTCAGACCCTAAGACCGGCAAATTTTTTTTGTTTTTACTAATATTTCACTTGCAAGTCAACAAAGCCTAAACCACAGAAGAAAAGAGTAGATTTTATCAGAAGCCAGGAGGTAGAGTCCATCTGTTAATGAAATGGCAGCATGATGCAGAACAGGCAGTTCTGCCAGCTCTGCTTTTACAGGCTGAGCCAAATGAGCCTCACACATAGGCTGCTGCAGCATAGCCCGACTACCAACCTGACTGAGGTCCGTCTGTCTTTCAGGAGTTTGGATGACGAGCTTCCTCACTCTCGGCGTTCCCGGTCTCCAAACCGCTATTGCGAGAACTCCAGAGGGCGGCGTCAGGGGGAGGATTACTTGGACGACAGGTTTGTGTAAATGTGTGGAAACTCTCACCTCTGTATATGGACCCTTCCAAAGTATTCGCACCCATTTAATTTTCATGGTTTGCCCCACATTGTACTGTATCTGCAGATTTCTATGAAATTTTGTTTCCTTCTTTCTTTATCCTTTATCCCCCTCTTTAGTGACTCTCGTTTTAAGTGAAGCATTTGGCAGTTTTAAACTTATTTTTATGAACTCTGAACAGCTTTACTCTCCTTGCTGACAAAGAGCATACCCACAGCATAATGCTGCCACCACCATGTTTCACCTTGGGGATCGTTAGAGATGCACTGATCCAGTCCCTGGATCAGATATCAGATATCCATTATTTCTGAGGTATTAGAGTAAAGGGGACTTAATACAAATGCAACAAAACCCTTTTAGAAAATTTTATGTTTAAAAAAATAGAAACTCGTGTTTCAACAATTTTTTTCAGTTGTGTTTATTCAACACCCACAACCTTATCAAAATACATGGATGTTTGTGGCTATGTGACACAGAATGATGAGGTTCAGGGGTCTGAATGCTTGCAAGGCACTGTACTGTAGATAATGAAGATATGGTGCCTCAAGTTCCTCAGGATTGTTTTTTTTTATCTGCTTTCTTTGGCTGATAATTGAGATTCTGCTTCCAGTTTGTAGGTGTAAATGTGCTTTAATTAATTTACATTTTATTACCTTTTATTTACACAAGTGTTTTGTTTTTGAGTGTTTTAGTGCTGTCGCTCTAAAATATCTGCCAGTTTTTACACTTACTCGCTGTGTGTGAAAACAAAAAAGCCCTTATAAAAATCTGCACTATTTCTGAGTTTGTTTGAAGAACGTTAGCAACAGGTTCTCTGTCCTGTTCACATCCTTTACTTCTTCTGCTTTTCTGTTTTTTCACTGTTCTTAATTTCCTCATGTGTCATCCATCCCCATGGTAACCACAGTGAGGTCATCTTGATCCACCAGTCAATGCGCGGCAAAAGTGCCGAGTGCCTGCACACGAGGTAAACTGGCCACTCCTGACATGTAGTTGGCATATTAGGTTTCAGATGAGCTGCATTATCATGTGCTTGGTGTTTTTTTCTCTAATCGCATTTCATTTAAAAGGTTTTCAATGCTGTGTTTAATTACATGCTATGCTTGCAGAAAGCAAATGCTTGTAAAAAAAAAAAAAACTTGCTTTAAATTGGTCTCCAGTTTTATATTCCATTTGTCGTCTACCTGATGTCAAATAATAATTAAAAAACATACAGAAAGGCATCATATTAAAACTCAGCCACCCTGCTGGTTAGAGGGATTCCCTGGACTGTTCTGCTGTATTGCTGCTTCAGGTCCACAAGAGGGCACCAAAGGTTTTTGGTTGTGTTGTTTTTCTAAGATTCCATTAGGAGTAAAGTGCTGAGTGATTATTGAATTAGTTCATGTCTTCTCTTTCATTTAGTTTCACCAACACAAACGTTGGCTATTTATTATAATACAGTAGTTGCCTGATATATACGTTAAAGTTACATCTACAGGGGTCTTATTGTCTTGTTTTAGCATAGAGAAAGAGAGGTAAGTCTAACTCTTGAGAACTCATCTGTGTTCTTTTCTAAAGACATATCTGAGGGAGGTTTTAGATTGTGTGCATACACAGATGTGTTCAATGGAGAAGTGGGTCTCACTGGGTCAGACCTGCATTGCTTATATTTCAGTGCTGTGCTTTATTTGCTTCCACCTGCAAGCTTTGCCATTGATGTTCCCTCATTTTTAGAGACATGCTGAGTGTTTTACAGCATGTACAGAAATGCTTCATTTCTGAGATATAAATGTTCCTAGTGAAAACAAGTCAAACATTTTTCTCACTAAGCTCACCTGAAGTTCACACCGGATGACTGCAGCAACTCAAGTATTTCTCACATTCAAAGAGGTCAAAGCAAATACTGTTTTGTATGATAAAGTGGAAAAGCAAAAGGAATCCTCAGTAGTTTTTTAAGCCTTTTACTGCCCATTTAATTTTAGTGAACATAGGCAGCTTAGTTGGAAAAATGTTTTGATTTTATTTCTATGTGACCATTACTTGAATTGTTGCAGAAATCTAGTAGGAATTATATAAATATGCCACAAAAAAAAAATTCAAAAAGAAGAACTTGGACTTGGTGAACGCTTATTTTCCTTGCTGTACTTTGCTGTTAATTAAGAAAACAAATAAGTTAAATTTTGATTCTGCATCAGCTTTGCTCAAATATGCTATGTTTAAACATTCAATAAGTCCTGGTTTCTTTTTCATTTGATGTTTATATCCACTCTCTGTCTTGTTGCACTCTTTCCTCTGTCTTACACTTCTATCCATTTATTTGCATGCTCAAATTAGACTTTCTGTTAGATTCAATGAAAGAGGGAATAACTTTGTCCAATGGTACCTACAAAGAGACAAGGTAGGTGTATCAGTTACTGGTTCACTATGCTTGGAATTAACAAGACAAATTACATATTAATTTTTGGATGCTCTGCTAACATCAGTCTCCAGTATTGATATTAAGTAATAATTAATGTAAACTAGATAGAATGTGCAAAACTAAACCGGTTTTGAATATTTTTGTTAAAAACATATGTAGAATTAAAATACTTTTATCATAAGTAATTGGTATATGAGAAACAGGAAAAAAAAACTTCAGTGATCTGGAAACCCCAGCCTTCCGAAATACCCTTAAGTACCTTCAGGGTTAAGGGAGTTGGTCAACACTGAAAACAACAGTCATTAGAATACCTTTTTTAAAGTAAAATAACTTAAGGAGTCAACCCTCCTTTAAAATAAGACTTCACATTGGAGGCTTTCTTTGTAGAATTGTCCTTTTTTGTACTAGCTGTTCCAGTTGGATCTGATTTGTACAGTTGGTGAGTATCTGACTGATAGAGCAGGTCTTCTGGTAGTTTCACTGAAACTTTCTTCATGTCCTTGCAACATGAAATCTGTATTTTTGTGTAAAATGGACACAAGATGTGAGTATCTCCAAAGCAGCTTTTGCATATTAGAATAGTTTGCATGTTTTGTTACCAGTTTCCCGCTTCATGCATGATCAAAGCTGAGCTACTATACAACCAGTGGTGGTCTGAACAGCACGGCTCACCATCCTGGGCACTAATCAAATTTTGGTAAGAAGTAAAAATAATCATTAACATTACAATTATATTTTTTTTCTCAACTTCATCAGAACATAGGCAGACTCCCATCCTTAACCCTACCAGTCATGCTTTAGGTTAAACATTTTGGGAATGTAACCAAGCATTCTTTGAAAAACCTTTTCTGTTTGTCCATTGTTTCTCTTTGTTTCTGTCCTGTCCCTTTGTCTCCTCTTCCTTTCTCCTTCTATTCCTCTATTGGATGGCATGTTTTGCTGTCGTGCATCTAGTGATCTTCAGCCAACCCTGGACAGGGTTAAGAGTGCTAGCGCCAACTGTCTCACTCCAGACAATCATGTCCCCCCACCAGAGACTGAAAGGTACCAGCCTCTGCTCCCGCCCAGTCCTTGTAGATCCTTTTAGTTCCCCTGTTTTTTTGTAGTCCCCTCTTCCCTGTACGATCCTTCACATTAGCAGATTTTTTACCCTTTTTTCACTTACCCTGCTCTTGCGCCTGGCCCTCTTTATTTTTCTTACAGATCTTGCACATGGACTGAATCCTTGAAGTTGTATATTAAGTTGCAGAGAGTACAGCGATGGGAAATCTGTGACCACCCTTGTTGCATTCATATAGTTTAAGTTAAAAAAATCAAAAAAATTAAGAGCTGCTAGTTGAAATAGAATAAGTTATCATTGGTCAAGATACAAAGTAGGTTAGTTTGGTGCACGACGAGTTTACAATATTATTAAAGATAAATTTTTTGCTGCCCTTTCAAATTGAAAAGAGTTATTAAAAGAAACTTCCACAATATCTCCACCAAAAAACAAAAATGGATTATTCTGAAAGGAAATACATTCAAGAAAATTGCTAGTTTTCCCAATAAAGAATAGTCCAGCAAATTAGCTACACTAGTGAAGAAATGCTCCAATTGTCTTGTTTACTTTTTTAACCTTCATTTGTACAAGTAGTCTCAGGCATACAGTAAGAGAACCCATATAAGCAGGGCTCCATCTCAGAGTCTTTAGATCCTACTTGAAACAACAATCAGTAAGGATCCAAACAACTATGGCTATTTTGGGAGCATTTCAGACGATAAACTCTTTAAAACAAATACACATAGGACTGCAACTTAAGTTTAAAGTAGGTTTGAATATGACCCACATAACTTCAAGAATAATGTCATGTGGCTCTGGGTATTTGTTCATAATGCACAACTCCTTGATTGGAAAAAAAGACAGCAGATCAGGAAAAACATCTTCCATGGACTTTCAAACATGGTAGAGGAGGGGTGATATAGGCTGGTTGTTCAACTAAAGCTAATGAGAATCTTGCAGTCATTCAGTCAGAGATGAACTCCCTCAGATACTCAAGTATTCTCTAGTTAAATGTGTCCTTCAGCTCAGTAGTGAGAGTTTGACCCAAAACAAATCTTTAGGACAAGGGTCCCAAAATACATGAACAAATCTGCAACACAGTGACTGTTTAATAGACAACAGAATCAGGCTGTTGCATTGGCCTTGTCAAACTTTAGACCTCTACCGGTTTGAAATGCTGTGGTGGGGCCTTAAAGGACCCAGTCACATATTATGACTATGAATGTTTCATAAGTAGCTCATTGGGTGAATACAAAGGCTTTCCAGTAAAGTTATAACACTGTTTCCTTATTATTATATTTTATTTCTGTTTTGCTTCTTGTTTTTTCCGTCTGTTTGTTAGTTAACATAAGTACTTTGTGTATTTACCTTGCAAAGACCAAGTGACCGAAGTTAAACTCTTGCACATGTGTGCAATGAATGAGGAAGGAAGTTATAGAGCCAAGCAAGTCAGCAATTCCCTAGTGGCAGCTTGAAAAAGTGCAACAATAATTGGACTGCAAACACATGATTAAACACAAGTAGCACTCAGAAGACGATATGAACTTAGGACTATGTGGAAGCAGAAACTATCAAAGCTGTTGGGTTGATGAATGCATGACAATAAACTGAGGTCGTGACGGCGTACAATGCCTAAGTCTGCTGATTGTGGGTGGTGCAAAGAATTTCAAGCTTAAAAAGGACTACAAGAACAAGAAGAATATTTATTTATTTTTTGGGTGGGCTGTTATAGGCGCAATACGTGACTAGGACCCTTTAAAAGATGCATGCAGGGGAGAAAAATGAAATTACTTTGAATGTACTGAAGCAATGTTGCCAAAAGTAAAAGCCATAAAGCATATGATCACTGATAGCTGATTAATGTTCTCAAAGTGTTTCTTAATGGGGTCTTTCTTTTTCCCATTGCTGTATATGATTAACAAATACCATTTAGCAGACTCCACTGGTTTACCTTCAAATTTTTAACTAAGGGACTGTTACTCTGAACTTTTCTGTAGCTTTTTTAATGTAATTTACCAAATTACAACCAACATGGACAGGATGCTTGTCTTGTTGTAGAAAGACGGTTTACAATCCAGTTTTGAGCTCAGCTGCTCAACATGCGGTTAGCTTAGCTTCAATCCTTCATAATTCTAAAATAACCCCTAACATCATTAAGGTACATAGGATGGGAGTTATCACTGTGCCAAGCATTATTTGCATCTCAGCTGACATTGCAAAACACTTGGGTCGCTATCATTCATTGTGTTCATACTCACCTTGAAGCATTAACACCTGAATCCATTTGATGTCTGCATTTTTGAAGTGTCTTTCACTTAAAAACCAGGCAATGAGAAACACTCTTTGTGATACTTTTATATAATAGAGTTAAAAGAAGATGAAATCCTTTTTTGCTGGTTGCATTCAGCCTCAGAACTACTGGCAGCTGTGTGACAAATCAAGGTTTTTAGTGATGAAAGAAAAGCTTTGCACTCCGATGTTGGTATCTGGGTGACATATTTTGTATGTGTACATGTAGAAAATCTTTCTCCCAATCCCTGCCTCGGAGACGTCCGGCAAGTCCCAGGATTCTTATCCAACATGCTTCCCCTGAAGATGACAGGTAGTCTCTTGTGGATGCTCCTCTGCTTCCTTTTGGAGCTTGACTTGTGCCTTAAAATCTGATGCCAGTATGACCCAAACAATCAAAAAGGGTATCTGTTTATTTCATTAAAGTGCTTAAAAAAATCTGTTTTTACTTTTAATTTCTCTGTTTTATATAGTATTTATTATTTCTTTTGCAACATAATTTGTTTTTGCTAAAAGCTGACTCAGCATCTCTTTGGTTCAGTTGGCCTTAGTAGGTTCGGGCAGATGTCAAGCTCTATGTTCGCTCCAATCTTTTTGCTGAGAGCTGATATCTTTGTGATAGCTTCTAGTGAACCTTTCTAGACATCTTTTCTAAATATCCTTTCTGACAATCATGTAGCAAGTGACTTTATCTTGTATCCAACACATTAAGTGTAAAATAACAGCAAATGATGGTCTTGGGTGTAATCAAAGTTAAATAATATTGACGTAAAACTTTTGATCTTACTCTGTCAGGATATTCTGATTTAGAAAGTTTACTCACTTCAACAGAAAAAATAGTCAGGCCCTTAGAATGACTGATAGATTTGGATGTGGTGTACAGTAGTACACAAATTAAGCCAAGAGTTGTATTTAAAAGGTTTTATTTTGCAAGCAGATGAGAAATCAGACATCAGTAGGTACAAGCTGTGTCATTTTAGCGCAGTGTTGAACAAGGTACAGAAGCATCCAATGGTCAATTCAAATACGTTGATGAAGTCACAAATGACAGTGAATTATTCTACAGTATACTCAGCTGTAACAGTTTAAGTTAAAAATATCCTACAGCTATTCTTTTTCCTTCTCACTTTTTTAAATGATGGTCACGAAAAGAAGGGGAAGAAGTTCTGAATTTAGACAGGTCAAATGGTAAGTGTAAAAAAATCAGACACAGATGAAGCCTCAGATACATTACAGGACATTAGCAGCACCTGGGGTGTGAGATGCCATCAATTCTGGTTTGCATGACCCTGGATGGTTTTATCCACTGCCCATTTAGAGACATAAAGAACTGTACGGATGTACAATTTCCAGTGCATAGTCAGTGATTTTTTTTATTTATTTTTTATTGGCTATGTTATACAGAGCTATGTCTATGATACACTTAACAAGTTTTGCACATTATAACAAACAGGAAAACAGTATGCCACAAGGGCACCCATCTTTACGCGGCTCGTCTTTGGTAGTAAGGTCTAAGTGTAACCCCCTGCATCAAGTACTGTTAATGTTGTCTAATGAAACCAGCCAACATCAATGAATGACTGAACATTGGATGCTTTGGGACCTGCTATATCACTCCACTGGTGATGTCAACACTTTTTCTCTTTGATGCCCATTCTAGATCTATTTTTATAGTGGCACTCCTCTACATTATACATTCAAATCATATCCTTCCTTCAAGGGTGCTTTAGCCTCGTTTATCAGTGGAGATGTTTAGAACTAACCTAATAAGTAGGAAATAAGACTATTAGATGGCCATATTTATCTAGCTGGACTGTTTTTTTTTGTGTGTGTATGTTTCTAAACAAAGAAAGCAATCTGCCAGCTGACTCCTGAATCTTAATAAATATAAATGTCAAAAAGCCATTAATTTCAGTCACTCTATTCAAAAAGTGAAACTCATACAGATATAGAACATGCAGAGTGATTAACTGAGAGTGACAATGTGCTTCCTAGTTTTAATGTGATCATGGCCAACAACTACTGACGACCAAAAAAAATTGTTTCTCAGAAAATTACTTTTACACATGACTAATAATAAAAACAGCTGTAACAGACAATTGTTGGTCTACTGTTGAGAATTTCTAAATTACACATGCAGTAAATTTTGCAGTGTTAAAGTAACACTTAAAGAGTCAAAAAGCCAATACTTTTGCATTTAGTCCCAGTTTGAATCAATGTTGAATTAACTCCCTAGATAGTGTATTACTCCAGTCGTAATAACTCTAAAAGAGTCAATTTACTTTGACACTGCATATTTAACACTGTGAAATTTATTGCATATAGCTGTGACCAAGTTAGCGTTTGGTTTGGGCTAATTTTGCATGAAATAATGCATCAGCGCAGCGTGGAAGGGAGGTGATAAGCCTGTCTTCCTACTGAGGTTTTAAGGAAGCCCACATAACTTTAATAATGGCCTGCTATGTTGGCTCTGCTGTCTCCCGTCTTGTGCTTTATCAGTCACAGTGAGACCATAGTAATTAAAGCAGCTGCAGCACTTAAGCAGTGTGGGCTGGTGCCAAGTCCTGCTGGCTCAGAATCTCCACTGAGGCTGTAAGCAAAAGGAAGCCGAAAATTCTTTAAGATTTTCTGATTAAGAGCTGCTCTGACTTTGGACCTCAGAAAAGACAGATGACCTGGCTACACAACACAGTACATAATGTAATGGAGTCTGCACCTTCCTAAACATCCCCCAGACTGTGGGACCTTGGTTAAAAAAAAAAAGTAAACGTTGCTTCTGTCCTAAAATAGAACTCTGGACCACTGAGCCCAGTCAGCCCAGTGGTTTTTCTCCTAATTCCAGGTGAGAGTCTATAGTTCAGGAGAAGTTAATACAACATTTGTGGCCCATATCCTAGGAGGGCTATGTTGCAGCTCCAAATCCAACTGGAATTCACAGCTTCTGAATCTCCCCAAACTCTTTAATGTACTTTACTTCAAAATTCTCTCAAGATTGCTGAGTACCCTTTCCTTCAGCACCTGTTTTCATTCAGCAGCATCCAAATAACTTGCCTGCGTACAATAATTAATGATCCATTTTTTCTTAAGAGTGTATGGCTGCAGCTTGGACACATCCTGTGTTATAGCGCTCGCCTTGTGGCGCTTGTCTGGTGACCTTAAGGCACTCCTCGATGCTCTTAACCTCGCAAACAAGTCATCTTTTGTGTGATCATAACTTAATCATCTTAACTATTAACAATTTTATTTCAATTAATTTAAATATAGGAATTAACATTACATTTTTATTAGATATGAACTGTTAAAGTGAAAAGAAAAACATCAGATATATCAATATATTCAGTTCAGTTTATTTACTGTATATAGCACAAATCTTAAGGCACAATCTAAAGGCTACACAGACAATTCAAGGAGAACTGGGTCAAAGTTTTGGAAGGAAACAGCAATCTCTCGGCCTTTAACTTTTGTCAGTTAAATTGCCAGAATAGTAGCACTTTTTTTTTTAGCCTAATCTATTTTAATTCACTTTTGCTATTTCTTGACACAACTTGAAGTGAACAACTTATACCCTTAAAAGTCAGTTGCAATGATGCTGTTGACAAATACAAGATAAAGTTACAAGCTACGGTTGTCACTTGCAAACTCTGTGGCCTCCTGTTGGCTGTGATGTAATAGCTGAGCTGAGAACAGTTTGAAGGACTTATGATATAATATAGAGCTTGTCATGCCTTCCCAGGCACAGACGAGCTCTAATCTCCCTATTTTATTACAAAGTGCTGCCCACATTTTGTGAAGGGTTGTGCAGACTTATGTGCCAGTGGTGTTTTTCAGTTTGTACTCTGATAAGAAAAAATAGCCGAAGCTTTTAGTTGTGATTTGTGGTCGCTTTTAGTTTTCTCTTGACTTCCTCTCTTTGCTTCACGACTTTCTGTGCGAGGTTTGTGTCGCTTTTATCTTGGAGTTGTTGGATCTGGCTGTGGTGTGCGCTTCCTGCTGTGTTTGCTTCTTATAGTCCACTTTTTCAGTTCTGGGAATTTGCAGTTACTGTGTTTGCGCTTGCTCCTCTCAGTCTTTGAGAAGTGTTGCTGTTTCTGTTTTCTGTGTCCCCAAGCCCTTTTGCTCAGAGAAGATGTGACATCCATTATTCATATCATAAGTGTGTCTGTGTTTTTGTGTGTGTGGTGGCACATACATCATCCTTGTCGTCTTTATGGCCATGAATGGAGAATATGGATGCTACTTCCATCTGAAGAGACTTTAATCCACCTCAGTACAAAGAAGAGGTACTCACACACTGAAGTGCACACATTCGCATGCATGTGGGCCACGATGAAACATTTTTTGGTTCCACTACACAATGCATTACAACAGGCCTCTGTTTCCAGATTATATACAAGTTCATAAACTGTAAGGAGGAGTTTAAAATCTATCTCCCATCCACACATCCATCCATTCATGTTTTTATTCTTTTTTTTGTGTCATTCCCTTTGCTCATCGGCCATTCTCCAGGCAGCCTCGGACCCTGGAAATCCCAGAATGTCAGACTTTTGGCAGGAAGCGGTCTGACAGAGGCAGGTAAGACATGTACTGTAGACTCAGCACATGTCAAAAATGCTCAAAGGCAGATGGAGCTCACCTCTGCAACAATATCAGACACCAGTTTTTAACAAGCATCTTCTGCAGGGGGGCTGGTAGAGTTATTGAGGTTTCAATTTTTTTTTTACATAGGAAAAATTACCAACTAATAAGGTTTCAGGCACTTTACAAAAATAAAAGTCAGTTAAATTCAATGATTTCATCTAGAATAATCCTATGGATCAAAAATTGCAGTTGACCTGCATAAGATTATCAGTCCAATGTTGGTGTGGAAAGATAGCAATAGCCTCATAGAGGAAACTGGTCTGTTTTTGATCCGAGAGAGGGAAAAAAAGCCTCTTACATCTTCCAATAATCAAGTCCATCATTCTATAGATAGATTATTCACAGGTGGAAAACATGTATTGTAAGAGTTGTAAAGTACAGGTCTCAGCGTATTTTATTTAGGTCATATTATTTAGTTCTATGAGGAAATAAAACTCCTGGTTTATGTTTTAAAGAAAAGACTGAACAAGCGTGTTGAGTTTTAAAGGAATTGAAGGAGAAAGCTCTTTTCTCTAACTTCCAAAGTTGCATAGGACCAAACAAGAAGCCCTCTGTAACAATGGTCTTTTGACAGATGCGAACAGATGCAATTGATAGCATAATTTTCCTGCAGTTTTCTGTCACATCTGTAAAAAAATCCAGAAAATTAAGCTAAGATTCACTTCAGGACTGATCAACAAATCACTTACCAGGAAAATAGCATTTTATTTAGTTTAATTGGTGTCTAATGAAAAGGCTTTGCCATTTTAAAAAATATTTTTAATTTAAATACTTCTTACCTTGATGCTGAGTCCCTGTTTGCCTTTGGTTGGAGAGGTAATTTTATTTTTATTTTATGTTCTAGTAGGAGGGTCTTGGAAGTCAGAGTTGGTGTAGAACAGATAATTTTTTTAATGTAAGCTGGTATGTTACCACACAGAGCTGTCGCTGTTCTGCGAGGCATTGCAGCTTGGTCAGACTTTATTATGTAGCTCCATTAATGACCACCATCTAAGTTTCTGGTTGTTCAGTGGTGCTGCTGACAAATGGTAGCATGTCTGTTTTCCTGCTCAAGGTGACCAGTTCTGGAATTCTATTTAAGCTCAAAGAAGACAGGCCAAGCACTATCAGGATGGTCACTTGGTGTATATGTCCTTATTGTACTGTGTTTAAATGGTTTTTGGTCTTTTTAGTATAGATATATAATGTGAAGATTCCCCTTTAAACATAAAAAGCAGCTCAGTGGAGGAAGTACGTTATCTGAAATGAAACTACACTGACCTTATTTGAAACCTTTTTTCCTCATTATGCATAGTGTTTAAAGTTTTAGTAAGGAGGAAATAGGAAGGGTAGGACTTGTCCATATTCCTGTTAAGTGAAATGATTTTCTTTTACTTTTGATTGGTATTTCTGTGGTGATGTAGCACTGATAGTTATTGTAATTGGCAGTGATGTTTGGATCAGACGGTGTTAAAATCTTGAACCAACACTCATTTCTTCATGAATTAGCTTCAAGACGATTCTTAGAAACTTTGATATAAAGAGAAAACGTTTCTCAGCTTTTTGTAAGCATTACGTTTTCCACTGTCCTATTTTCCACAGTCCTTGTTAAAGTAAAAGGTAAAGTAAAACTCTCTCCATGTTTAAAAGAAAGCAGAACTTAAGATTCACAAATTTTTTTCTGTTTTAGTTTTTTTCCTGGAATGTAAAACATTTTGCATAATTATAGACTCTGCTGTATTTGATGTGATTAAAAATGTTACCTAAGCACCATTTAAAAAAACGTTCTTGAGTTATAAATAGAACAAACATTATCTAGGAGATTAAGTCAGCTACGTATTTATTGCATAGGTGAGATACATGTTTCTCCAAAGCTAAAGCATCTTTCTAAAACGACAAATACTGAAATTGTGTGGAAAAAAGCCATTAAAATCTTAGTTTTCATGTAAGGTTTGGAAAATATTTATAATAAATCTTAACTATTGAATGTAAAAAAATTAAAATAAAATAAAAAACTGCATGAGAACACTCTGAACAGTGTGAATATTTGTGTAAAAAACAATAAGGAGTTTTTAAACAGAGTTTAAAAATCTGGTTAAAATGTTTGTTTATCGTCTATTTTGTGACTATTTAAGCAATTACAGGTGCTGGTCATAAAATTAGAATATCATGAAAAAGTAGATTGATTTCAGTAATTCCATTTAAAAAGTGAAACTTGTATATTATATTCATACATTACATACAAACTCATATATTTCAGATGTTTATTTTGTTTAATTTTGATGATTACAAATGACAACAAATGAAAATCTCAAATTCATCATATCAGAAAATTAGAATATTACTGAAGACCAATAAAAACAAAGGATTTATAGAAATGTTGGCCAACTGAAAAGTATGAACATGAAAAGTATGAGCATGTACAGCACTCAGTATTTAATTGGGCCTCCTTTGGCCTGTATTACTGCAGCAATGCGGCGTGGCATGGAGTCGATCAGTCTGTGGCACTGCTCAGGTGTTATGATAGCCCAGGTTGCTCTAATAGTGGCTTTTAGCTCTTCTGAATTGTTGGGTCTGGTGTATTGCATCTTCTTCTTCACAATACCCCATAGATTTTCTATGGGGTTAAGGTCAGGAGAGTTTGCTGGCCAATTAAGAACAGGGATACCATGGTCCTTCAACCAGGTACTGGTAGCTTTGGCACTGTGTGCAGGTGCCAAGTCCTGTTGGAAAATGAAATCTGCATCTCCAAAAAGTTGGTCAGCTGCAGGAAGCATGAAGTGCTCTAAAACTTCCTGGTATGTGGCTGCGTTGACCCTGGACCTCAGAAAACACAATGGACCAACACCAGCAGATGACATGGCACCCCAAACCATCACTGACTGTGGAAACTTTACACTGGACTTCAAGCAACGTGGATGAAGTGCCTCTCTTCTTTTCCTCCAGACTCTGGGACCTTGATTTCCAAAGGAAATGCAAAATTTACTTTCATCAGAGAACATGACTTTGGACCACTCACCAGCAGTCCAGTCCTGTTTCTCTTTAGACGCTTCTGACGCTGTCTGTGGTTCAAGAGTGGCTTGACACAAGGAATGCGACAGCAGAAACCCATGTCTTTCATACGTCTGTGTGTGGTGGTTCTTGAAGCACTCACTCCAGCTGCAGTCCACTCTTTGTGAATCTCCCCCACATTTTTGAAGGGGTTTTGTTTCACAATCCTCTCCAGGGTGCGGTTATCTCTCTTGCTTGTACACTTTTTTCGACCACATCTTTTCCTTCCCTTCGCCTCTCTATTAATGTGCTTGGACACTGAGCTCTGTGAACAGCCAGCCTCTTTAGCGATGACCTTTTGTGTCTTGCCCTCCTTGTGCAAGGTGTCGATGGTCGTCTTTTGGACAACTGTCAAGTCAGCAGTCTTCCCCATGATTGTGTAGCCTATAGAACTAGACTGAAAGACCATTTAAAGGCTTTTGCAGGTGGTTTGAGTTAATTAGCTGATTAGAGTGTGGCACCAGGGGCCATCAATTTTGAACCTTTTCACAATATTCTAATTTTCTGATATGATGAATTTGAGATTTTCATTTGTTGTCATTTGTAATCATCAAAATTAAACAAAATAAACATCTGAAATATATGAGTTTGTATGTAATGTATGAATATAATATACAAGTTTCACTTTTTAAATGGAATTACTGAAATCAATCTACTTTTTCATGATATTCTAATTTTATGACCAGCACCTGTACTTTTATTGCTCATCCTAAGTGTTTCTTAATACCCTAATTTGGGTGGAGGGGTAATTGTTTTAAATACAAAATAGAATTTGAAAAGACCTGAGCTTTTCAGTATACTCTTACACATGTTTAGGTGATGATTATCATAACACTGGTGTTTATTATAAAATATCTACAGTTGCTAAGCTGTGTTGTTTTCCTTTTTTTGTTCCAATTTTGCTTTGCACGCTGCTAATTTACATTACAGGGTTTGTATGGTAACTATGTGTTTGTGCATCAGTGAGTGACCATCGAGTGTATGCGCCACAGTGGAGGCCACCTCACCAGGTTTCACCAGGCCCTGAATAATGGTAGCTAGAGAATTGGTCAGTAGTTGCCCCTCATTCAGCTGGATGCTGATGTTGTTGATCTAACTTTGTGTGGATGTTCTTGTTGTGGTTCTCATCGTATCATTGTTCTAGTGTTGTTTCTCCACTGCTCCATTGGTCAACAGAACTCCCCCCAAATCCGTGAAACCTTTTTTATTATTAGGATGAAGGTGTTTATGAAATTAGCTTTTCCAGAAGCTTTTTTTTTTTCTTCGGTATCTAGTATCTGCATTTGCTTTGTTGGGATTTTGTATCTAGTTTTCTACAGGTTTAGCAGTCTGCTGCTCCTCTGGCTTTACCGCTTAACTTTTCCACATGTTTTCCTCCTTTCAATTTTAACCTCCATCTTGTCCCAGCTTGCTTGTATTCACTATAATACTCATATTTTCTCTCTGTCTGCTGTGGCTCTCATGCTTTGTGTTAGGGGTCATCTGCACAGTGGTGCATCTCTGTCATCAGCGGCGGCAGCATCGGCAGCACGCAGAGCAAGGCAGCTTCCACAGCTTCCACCCCAGAGCAGCTCCGTAGAACAAGGTACGCGAAAAGAAAATGCTCCACACTACCTCAGTAGTAGTTATAGATACAGTAAAATGGGCTGATTTGGGTTATTCTTTCACCCTCAGCAAAGTTATCCAAGACCAAAACTGGAAGGTATCTTTGTTTTGTTTTATATGGAAAAAATATGAATTAAAAGGACACAAGTTTAAGCGATACTCTTCTCTTTTTCAGATGTTTTGTTCCGTGCTTTGACTTAATTATCTAATCCTGCTTTAAACTTCTCCACAGCTTCATCCATGACCTGTCTTTCGTTTTCTCTGATTTTACTGCAATTATTTGCTCACTAATGTACTTTAATAAACTTAGGCTTTCACAAATCACTACATTTATATTACATTTTACCTATAAATAGATTATTCACTAATTGGAAGATGATTTGTTTTGTGGGATTTTGTTTGTGGGTGTCAGTAAAAAAAGGCTGAACACTAATACACATGACACTTTTTGAATTTTTATCTCAAAACTTTTTAAAACCAATGTATCTATGCTCATCTTGTTTTGGTTTTAAAGAAACTAAGACAATGGTTGCAGCTTCTTTGTTGTGCATTATTTGTCTTCAGGTAAATGACACCTCTACCAGCAGCATTAACTGGCATTCCCCCCAAACAACATGAAAACAAGGCAGATTCTGGGAATCTACATTCTATAAAAAGAAACAAATAATGAGTATAAAAGCCACCTACATGCAGACTGTACAGAGCTGCTGAACATCACAAGGTCCATCTCCACCTTTTTATACAATAATATTACCTTTGAAAACAATGTATCTTATTGTGATTTGAAATGTCATAGTCAATCTGGAAATGCAGTGTGTTACAGAAAGGAAAGGTTTGCAAAAGGTATAAAATCTACTCTTGACAGAATTAGCCTATTTACCTCACTCACAATGAGTGCTCTGTATGTATGTTGCCTGGAAGTCCTTAGCAGCTGTAACATTTCATCAAAACTTGCAATTAAATGATTTGCATTTGTGAAGGTTGGAAATCAGACAGGCAGAGAATGAACATTTCACCCATACTGATATATGTATTAAAGTTTGCATTTAAACAATTTTTAAAACTAAGTAAATATTAATTACAGTAATTTAGTTATTTGTTAAGTTAAAGACGTTAAAGAAAATGACTCCTTGTGATTGCTCCCAGAGTTCCGCCTCCCTGAGATTGTGGTTCTGGGACTCAGTAGCTGGATGTGCTCAGACTGTTTGCTGCAGGTCTCCACAGAGTTTCCCCTGAGATTATTATTGAATGGATGCTAATCACTTTCTTTATATCCTACACATGCAGCCCTGGTAGCAGAGGAGCGTGTTCGTCAGCTCCAGATGAGGGTTCATTCTAACCGGATTTCAGCTGCCACCACCTCCAGCCAACAGGACCTAGACAGAGCCCTCAGAAACAAAAGAGAGGTCAGCAACCACTGTTTTGTCTCATTGGGTCCTAAAACCTGAAGAGGGGAGTTTTGAACAAAAAAAAATGTATCACAATAAGAACTTTTGTAAGAAAACAATAAAAAAGAATCCTAAACAACCTTCAATCCGCACATACAGTGTAATGCCAACAGTGCCGGGTCAACTAATCCATGAATTCAGATATTTAAGTCACTTCTATAGCTGCATGTGTTCAAAAACTTAACAGACCTCAACCTTATAGAATACCTTTGGGAGGAATTAGATCTGCTGCTGCGTTTCTGGTTTTCTCATCTTAATATGAACCCAACCTTAAACTTTGTGGACAATGTTTAGAGATTAGTTTACGGGAATGGGGGTCAACAACAAATGGGAACCTGTAGATTAAGGATAGGATATAATCAGAGTCAATTTCAAATGAATGCAGACAGAAAACACTTTTTGCATTTCCGTGGATATATGCATGCTACTCCGCCATTTTACATCTCCCCTGCAAGTTGTAGCATAAGCAGATGGTGGTGAAGAGGCACAGGTTCCAAAGCCATCATAGAGCCATATGCAATTCAGAAAAAAAAACCCAAACTAAAACATGTCAGTAGTCATGTATAATTTTCCCTCTATTCTCCATTATGTGTACATCTGTTGATTAGTCACAGAAAAGGCAAGTGTAAGCAGACCTCATTCCTTTTTTCACTGCAACCCCAGAAACAGAAATGTGAGTGCTGCCTTCTGTAAGGCAAGGCAAGTTTATTAATATAGCCCATTTAGGTAGCAAGACAGCTAAAACTGCTGTACATGAAAAAACTAAAAATGATCATAACAGGAAAACCAAGAGAAGTACATTGCAGCGGCATAAAGGTAATTAAAAAATAAATCAAAATGTAAGTGAATAAAAATGAATAGTTATAATAATACAATTCTTATAACACAGCATAATAAAATAATGAATGAAATGAAAAAGACCTAGACTGCAAACCTTAATAATGTTTAGATATTACAATGAAGGGGCACTCTAAACAAATAAGTTTTTAATCATGATTTAAAACAATTAAGGGTTTCAGTACTTCTATAGTTTTCTGGGAGTTTGTTCGAGTTTTGTGCTTCTCCATGTTTGGATCTGGGTAGACAGAGTAAAGTCGAGAAGACCTGAGAGGTCTTGCCGGCTGATAGGCTATAGTGATATATGGGGTAGCTGTGCCACCAACGTATTTAGGTGCTCTGTTGGGTTAGAGGCTTGAAGGACATAAAAGGAAGGACAGGTAAGATAAACAACAGGCCTCTAACAGATGTGGTAAACATAACATGGGCAGAGGCATGGAGAGGATACTGTCTGTAGGTGTGAATGATACAATAGTAAGTAGCTGCCTGAGGGGCGATCCTCAGGTAAGGTTGCTGTAGCACTTATCTATTAAACTAATGGAGTCATCGCTACTCTTCCTGTAGCAAACTGAGTGCTTTATACATTAATGGAGCAGCTTTTTATCAGCACCAAATCATAGACCACAGTAACTAGCTACTTTATTTGTAGCTTACCTTGGAGGTTAAAAAGTCACACTACTACAATATGTAATAGCCTTTGAAACAACTTAAGACTCTGACTTGTAATGACACGAAGCTAAACTGCTACTGATCTGTTGATGAATGCTTATGTAATGGTATAGTCTGGACTAGAGAGCAGATCTATCTGTCCAATGTTGGTGAGCTGTTTAAAGAACCTGCAGTGTTTTTTGGGGGGTAAATTCACATCTCCTCGGCAGATGTGAATTAACCTGGGCCCATGTAGATTCTATGTATGGAGAACTGCTGTACGTGTGAAACACACCAGCCTGAAACATTTTTATCCTTTGTGTCCTGCAGCTCTATAAGGACCAGCGGAGGAGCAGTGAAAATGTATCCCATAAGTCCTCAGACAGTGATGTCAGTGATGTGTCAGCCATCTCTCGAACCAGCAGTGCCTCTCGCATTAGTAGCACCAGCTACATGTCCATCCAGTCAGAGAGACCCCGGGGTCGCTTCAGGTACCCACACACACTCCTACAGTTAGATATAGACTTTCTGTGATCCACATAGTACTAATGTGTCTGAAATGCTGACCATCAGCCGAGCTGTACGTGCATCGGGTCGCCACATTCTGAAGAGCACCAGTGTCAGCGGTGAGATCTACGGCATGGAGCACGCCGATGGCAGCCAGTCGGACACGGCCCTCGGGAGTCTGGGGAGCGGAATCAAGAAGCGGCGCTCAAGTCTGAGCCAACGGGTTGTTGCCATCCTGCCGTCGAGACGGAGCCGGAGTACTTCACAGATTAGCCAGACAGGTCAGAAAAAAAGTCCAGAGTTTAGCAATTTTTTTTTTCCTCCAAGGATTGATATGATATAGGCTAAGAAAGATGGGACAAGACTTTTCTCAGACAAGGAATGTAGAACACTGTATTTTTATCCAGTTTAATTATGTATTTTTCTTTTTTTATTATTATTTTAAACTCAACAGCAAAATGTTCCCAATAGGAATTCACATGCAAATACGCTGATCTTCCATGACCAAAGAGGCCAACATCCCTAATTCAAGTACAACAACCTTTAGGAAACCAGTGAGCTTATTTGATCACATGACACATTAGTGCTTTTGGCACTAGCTCTCATCGGGTCAGTCAAATATCTCAACTGTCATGCCTTCCCCAAAGAACCTCTCATTTTTTATATTATCAGTTAAAAAAGTAGAGGTAAGTCTGATGCCTTGAAAATTAAGTGTTTTATTATGGACCCAGCACCACTACCAAGCTCTGCTTAAAGTAGTGGTGCGTCATGTGATCAAATGAGCATATTTAATTTCCTAAAAGCAGCTGGACTCACTATATCAGCTTTAATTGTTATAGGAAGTCAAAACATTTGGAGGCCAATTTTTCAAAGGTAAATTTGAAAATTTAGGTACATGAAAAAAATATGAAAGAAAAGGACACAAGTTTAAGCGATACTCTTCTCTTTTTCAGATGTTTTGTTCGGTGCTTTGACATAATTATCTAATCCAGCTTTAAACTTCTCCACAGCTTCATCCATGACCTGTCTTTCGTTCTCTCTGATTTTACTTAGGCTTTCACAAATCACTAAATTTATATTATAGTTTACCTATGAACAGATTATTCACTAATTAGAAGATGATTTGTTTTGCAAGATTTTTTATGTGAATATCGGTAGGCTAATTTAAAGTTAAAATAGAAATTCTAACAAATAATAGCATAGGATAAATATTATAAATTATAAATTTAATGCCACATAAAGAATGGATCAGACAGGTTAACATTTAATGTTTGAAGTGCAACCTCTAAAGGAACATTAAGAGTACAGAATAGAATGGAATAGAATAGAATAGAATAGAATAGAAAATCTGTTTATTGCCCCACAATGGGGAAATTGTTGAGTCACTGCAGCAAAAGATTATAGCCAAAGTTCTCACACAAATGTGGACCTCAAAAGGTGTTTACACTAATAAGTGACAGAGTAAAAAAGAAAATAAACAAATAAAATACTGTACTCTACAGTGTTTTACAATATAAATACTGTGCAACCTGGAGAATGAATAATCAATAGACAGCTAGTTAATATGTATATATGTACATATTTTAGTTGTTTTCATAACTTTACCTCCATGTGAATGCAATTAAATCCAAGAATACATAAGGTGATGTTTTATATTTCAAAGCTCTAAAAAGAACAGTTAAAAAATGTATTACTAAAACAACAAATGATTAAAAATTATAACACTAGCACTAAAAGTAGCACTCACAATCAGAACATGTAAATGTTGGATTGCAACTGAAGATGAGTGATCTATTCTTAAACAAATACATTTCTTTGTTCTCCAAGGGACCAGTTTCAGACTGTGTTCGTCAACACTCAACCACTTGACATAAAAGCAATAACTGCTTGACTTTGGTAAAAACAAGCAGTTAGTGTCCTTCAAGCATTTGTTTTTAAAAACCTAACAAGTAATGAAAACGATCACTGAATCAAGAGGACACATTAAAAACCTGTGAGATTGTTGTTGTTTATTGTTCTTGTTGTTGTTCTGTGTTATTTCAGAGGCAGCGGGTAAGGCGGCGGACAGACAGAAAGGTAAAGCAAAAGGAAGGAGGTCCTTCACTGCAGGGAATTTAGCAGGCAGGACATCCAATAATAAAGGATGCTATGTCTATGAGCTCATCATAAATACTGCATGCTACTACGGTGTGCAGGAGTGGATGCTTAGAAAAGGATATAGAAGAGGTTATATTTATAGTTTATTTATTACTTCACAGATATAATGGTTATGAATTATTGAAAAATACTAATAACCTTAAAGAAACAGATAATCATCACTAGATGTAAAGAAAAAAGAAGTCATAGGAAGAACAAGTACCTGCAGATGCTGATGTGCAGTTAGAAAGGACTCTGTAAATCCTTCCTGGTCCCTGTCTCTGGCACGCTCCCTTACCCCACCCTCCAGCCATATATCTGTTCTGTTCTCCAGTGCCTTTTAATAGCATCACACTCCTTGGACTTTTTCACTTTTTGTCACACGTGCAAACTTCAATGTGGCAAACACAACACAGTCCATAACTCTCCAAAATCTGAAACAAAGCATGCATTTGTGTTCACCTTTATTTATTTTTGTATCTCTAAAAAAAAAAAAAAAACTCCTCCCACTCAACCTATTGTAATAACACTGGCAGAGCTGCATAAACCCCTGACAAATTTTATGAAAGAATAGATTCTTAGTCTTCACTCATAAAATCTGACTTTTAAAGGTATAGAATAGAGATCTTTTATTTCCGGGTGGATCATCTAAATAAGTGGTCCTCCTAATTGTCAATCATTCTAGTAATATATTTATGTAAGTTCTATGTACTTGTCCCATTAGCAATATTTTTCTGTGCATGCGCACTTTCAGGCATATATTTGAAGTGAGCTACGGTTTCAGACAGTCCTTGAAGCTCTCCTTTTTCGCCCCGGTTCTTTGAAAATGGCCAAGGGTCGTAAGATAAAATGTCTACGAAGTGTATGAGAAGAAAATAAAGGCATCAGAAGAGGCATATATATCCCAGATTGCTTTGCGCAGAGAGCTCTCTTCGCAAAGCATTATGGGATTTGCTGTCACAGCAGCCCGCTGTCACTACCCGACAACGGCGACATCATCTGTCCGAACGGTCAGTTAACTGAGTTCACTATAAAGTCCACTATATAGTCCCCCCTCTATATAGTGATTGAGGGATTTAGGGGTTAGGGGGGATGTTCGGACACAGTAAGCTTGTAGGAGCTATGAGAACAGCAACTTTTAAACAGAGCATGCTCGAGGAGAAATAGGCTCATGCATGCACATTTTGTGGAGAGAGAGGGTCTTTTAAAAAATTGGCAAAAATCCTCCACAATACCTTTAAGGAAGAGGCACAAGAGGTACAAGAAAAAGTAAAAAATTTCAAGTAGTGTTGCACCGATACTAATACCAGCATCAGACGGGGCCCCGATACTGCACTAAAATGGTGATATCGTTATCGGCGAGTAACAAACAAACAAATAGGGCACGAGCCAAAAGTTTATTCAACTGTTTTATTGTCACCTGTTCCAGGTAGGCAATAAAAAGTTCTACTGGATTCACTTTGTATTAGTCTTTTTCCTGCTTCACAAAGGAAGGCAGCAGCTTCGCAAAGCCATGATGGCAATTATTTAACATCCAAGTAGTATGCAATTTTTCATATATACACACACACATCAATTTCAAACAGATGGTATCGGTATGGTATCGATATCGGCCAGTTTGCACAGCCAGGTAGGAAAGATGAACGCAGCTAAAAGCAGGAAGGAAAACTTGCTTGAGGCAGCTTCTTGAACAGAGGCTTGCATGCAGCTCCGCATTCTTATCAGAGGAGATTTGGAACGCGATGCTTCTTTTACTTCTCTACGATGTGCTCCTACTTCGTGCTGTGTCCCCAGTAACAATAACAAACTTAGGTTCATTTAGCAAGGTTCTTTAAAAGAAGTGTGTCCGAGTGACTTCAATATGACATTCCTCTAAATGTTAGAAATTTTTTATTAACTTGGTTTTCAGCTGAATTTTAACCCTCTTTTTTTTCATCTGTTAATTTTTATTAATTTATTTATTTTACATCCGCACTTTACATTTGTTGGAATGGTTGAACCCTGTGTTTAAATTTTTATTTATTTATTTTATCTATCTCCATTCAGCGACCTCATCAACAAAAACTAACGTGGTTTTTAACAAATCAGTAGGAAGTGAAACGATCTAAAGTCGTCCCAGATTTTAAGAGATGCTGCAGATTTTAGTTTTTCTCAATCGTGCATTAATATCTATAAGATGTTGGTGAGGTCACCATCCGATATCCTTTTGCATGGGCTGTTCTCCCTTAAGTTAAACCTTTGAAATTGGCCAGATGTTGCCAGAGGCCTGGGAATCTTGGTTTAAAAAGACACTTGGATTAACAGCGTTTCTCTGTGTTTACCACAGAGGCGCCGGCGGGTAAGAAGGTTAGTAAGGCGGGCAGCAGCACAATCCAAAGGAGTGTGGAGACCGGGATGGCAGTGGAGTATCCACGAGGAGGATCAGCCATGAACCGCCAAGCCAGCAGGGAGTCCACTGATGGCAGCATGAACAGCTACAGCTCTGAGGGGAAGTACGTATACGCTTAGAAAAACATCAATAGTAAAGAATAGCTCTTCAGTTTTCACACCTAGAAGGTGAGAAATGAGGCACTTTTATTTCTCACAGTCTTCTTCTATGTCTGGCAAAGTTCTATTTCACTTGACTTCTACACTCGCTGAAAAAGACTCAATTTTGATATATTTTTCTGTATAAGTGTAGATAAATGGAAGACTTCAGAAAATTATGTATTTTTCCCTTTTTTGTTCTTCCTCCTCATTGTTTCCTTCCTTCCCTGTGAGGTTTTGGTTACTTCCTTTCATTTCTTGTATTCTTCATTTTCTTTTCCCCTCAGCTCCTCATATGGTCTCACTCTCCTCCTTTCTGTTATTCATTTCATCCCACCTTACTCCTTCCATGCATCGTTCTTTCCTATTATCCTACCTTGATGTCTTCCTGGTGTTCTTCCTTCTTTGCTTGCTTGTTCCTTGTGTTTGTCACTGTGGTCTTGTAGTTTTATTGCTTAAGTTGATATTTAAGAAAAAAATCAACCATAGGTTGGTAGTGAAGAACTGTAATATTTTACATTCTAAAGTGAACATAAAGGATTGAGAACTCTGAGAGTTTAGAATCTGGTAAAGTTTGAAATGTTTCCATGAATAATGTGTATTATCCCTGTTCTTTAGTTCCAGATGTGTTGTAAATCCCCCACAGCTATCTGAGGGTCTCTTTAGCAAACCCAAGACATTGAGGGTTAAAACATCAGTGATCCACTAATATTTGATTGACTGTCTGAAGGAGCCAACAGTCTTCAGGCATAATTCTGGCTTGATGTTTGACCACTCTTCTTGGCAGAATTGTAGAGGTTATTTAAATCCACAGGTTTTACTGACAGACATAAAACCCATAAGCAAGGCTGGTTGGATGGGCCTCCTTTATCTCCTGCCTTTGGAACAGCCTATTGTGTCCATCCGTCTAGTCGTTGATTTAAGATGAATAAAAGAATTTGGGGGTTGCCCTCTATTTAATTCAATATATGCAATTTATCAGTAGTACTGGAAGCTAAACAGCCCTACAGTATGATGCTACTCCAACCGTGCTTGAAAGCATTATACAGTACCCTCTAGTTTGAAATCCTTTTTTTCATCTCAAAAACCTACAATGGAATTTTGATGAACTTAGTAACAATCATTCTGCTAACTCTTGGATGACTGAAAATCTTCACCAGCATGTCTGCTAATTCGTGGAGTTAGCAGGCTTAAAATCCCATATTTTTGTTTGTTTATTATTATAATTTAGACTTAGATGATTTTAGATATTCCATTTGAGTCGAAAACTTAATTATAATGTCATAATGTCTTGTTTGACAGTTGGTACTGTCGGATAATTTCTGTTTTGCATGTTTCAGTTTGATCTTCTCAGGGATGCGCTTGGGTGCTGACAGCCAGTTCAGCGACTTCCTGGACGGATTAGGCCCAGGTCAGCTGGTTGGCCGGCAAACACTAGCAACACCTGCAATGGGTGAGTTGTAGATCCTAGAGGGGGCAGTGGCAAGATACCTAATAATTGTGTATTTAAGTCTTAGTGGTGGTTGTGGACAAGGCTTTAGAAAGATTGTAGAAAGTCTTATACTTTCTGAAAGCAGTTTTTGAATGTATCTGTTTGTCAAACCTCAATAGGTGATGTTCAGATCGGGTTGATGGATAAGAAAGGCCAGCTAGAGGTAGAGGTGATCCGAGCGCGAGGCCTTACCTCTAAACCAGGCTCCAAATCCCTCCCAGGTAACATGGACTCATTTGGATTGGATAAAATGGTGTAAAGAGGCATGTGCCTCCATTCCTGCTTTCTTACACTTTTTCATTGCTCACATTGAAGTGTTTCCAGAGATGGGAAGTAACGAAGTAAAAATACTTTGTTACTGTACTCAAGTAGATTTTTCTGATATTTTTACTTTACTTTACTACTTATTTTTATAGTGACTTTTTACTTCTACTCCTTACATTTTTACACAAATATCTGTACTTTCTACTCCTTACATTTTAAAAAATCGGCTCGTTACTTTAGTTTTGAATCATTTCAATGGAGTTACCGTTATTATTTTTCACTTCATCAATACCAAATTCAATCTAATTGGATGGGAATCTACGTTGCATTTGACGCACCACTACAAGATGAATCGACAGATTCGGCGGTATTCATTGGCGGCAAATCATTGCAGCTTGGTGGCGGTGGCGTTAGCATAGTAGCATGGACGACGAGATGATTGAAAATGAACACAACGGAGATCTAGTCCTATTGGCAGACATCCATTTAAAATGTAGGCAACGGCATGAAAAAAGTGGTTTCTACTTTTACTTTTATACTTTAGGTAAATTTACAAGCCTGTACTTTGTTACTTTTACTTGAGTAAAGAAGTTTAATCAGTACTTCCACTTTTACCAGAGTATTTTTTAACACAAGTATCTGTACTTTTACTCAAGTACGGAAAGTGAGTACTTTTGCCATCTCTGAGTGTTTCACAACCTCACATGCATTTTAATATTTGTCAAAAAAATAAGGGCTTTATTGTTAGACTTCCTTGCCCCTGTATGAAAAAGTCTGTAGCCACTGTTCTTAATTAAGAAATCATTAAATACAATCCTCAAAAACTGAACATCATGCAGAAGCCCAAATAAAGTCGAGGAAAAATAAGAAAGAACATAACTTATCTATAATGAAAGCTAAGTTTACACCTTCGAGCTTTCTCTCCCCCTTCTTTCCTTGAAAGAGACCACTGCGATCAAACATCTGTATATATATATATATATATATATATATATATATATATATATATGGGCATAATGACAGGTTTAACGGAATTTAATCTTACTCAGACCAGGCCTGCTGGGCTCACTTCACCAGGAGGCGCCCCAAATAACAGTTAAAGGAAACTTCTTATAGATTTGTCACATTATACAATATCATCACATCACACATCTTTAGATCATTTTGAGCCTCATACAAGAACTGTTTTTTTTTTTGCACTTATTTGCTCGTAATAAATTGTTCGTACGAATGTCTCAATCACCAGTTTTCTCCTATTTCTAATCTCTCAGGCAAAGATTTTATGAGCATATATGAAACTAAACCATTACAAGTACAATTTACTTTTTCTTTACTTTCTGAAATTCAGTTTCTGCCCCAAAATTGTAATTTAAAAAATCTGTTATTAAAGTTCAGTCTAGGAATGTGAGATTGACCAGGATTTTAGTGATCTACAAATAGAGCACTTTGCAGCCGTAGTGCTGTTGAAATTTCTCCAATTTTTTATTTTTTATTTTTTCATTTCTGCATTAAAATCTTTAGTTCCAGTTGTGTAAAATAGGCACTTCCTGTTGTCTGCTGTCATGGTGACATGGTGGCTTCCATTGATAATGGCTTCCATTGCCATTGGACCTACTCAGAGTTGATTAATCTAACTCATAGCAGCTGTTGTGATACAGAAAACTCAGACTCTCCAACCTTAGGCTACATCCATATTCAGAATTCAGGATTTTAGTCTAAGTTTGTTAAACCTGCCTTGTGAACAGGCCTGTGGTCTGGAGATGCCCCCACCAGAAAAACAAGCTGAGCAAAAAGACCAAAACCCACTGCTGAGCAAAAAGGAGCACTGATAATTGAATATTATTTTATGGTTCTTAAAACTTTAAGAGACTACTCTGTGGACAGATGAGACAAAAGATGGACCTGGCAGTGGAAGGCTAATTTAAATTTGTTTGATGCTGTGAAACACTTAAATGCGACATACATGCAAAATAAATAAATAAATCAGGGAGGGGCAAACACATTTTTCACTCCACTGTACCCTGACAATTCAGTCTACTGCAAACATGACATATGATTTTATGAAGGACTCTTCTGCTCATGTATTCCAACTGTTTTTATCTTTATTTTTTTCCCTGCTGCTCAGCTCCTTATGTCAAGGTCTATCTGCTGGAGAACGGCACATGTAAAGCCAAAAAGAAAACCAAGATTGCACGAAAGACCCTGGAGCCGCTCTACCAGCAGCACTTGCTCTTTGAAGAAAGTCCTCAGGGCAAGGTGCTTCAGGTAATAAACATGTTTAGTTGAATATTTTTTTTTATCGTAAGTTGTCAGATGTATTTCAAAAACCTCAACACCAGAATACCCTTATCCTCAAGTTCCCTGATTTTTAACTCCATAAAAACATTTAAATTCAGCAAATTTGATTTATTTTGATCTAAAGCCAAACATTCATTTTGAACTTTTAATTAAGAGGGGAATACTTTGCAAATATTATATACAATATTAATAAAGTAAAGTAGGTAATGGTTATTTCGTTGCTTCTTTGTTTCTTTTACAAATTTTTATCTGAAAAGTGTGGCTTGCATTTGCCATCCCTCTGATACTCCTATGTGAAATGTCATGCAGCTCATTAATTCCAGCTGTTCTCTGAAGACATTAGAGGTCAAATTGAGAACAAGAATAAGTAAACAGCATCTTAGGCTACGTTCACACTGCAGGCCTTGATGCTCATTTCCGATTTTTTTTGCGAAATCCGATTTTTTTTTATGTTGCCGTTCATATTTCCAAATATATGCGACTTGTATGTGATCTCCTGTGTGAACTGCAGTCATACAATGCAAGTGTCCCACATGCACAGTAGAGGACGCAATGATGTCACAGGCCAGTGTAGGGCTGGGCGATATAGAAAAAAAAGCTTATCGATAAAAAAAAAATGCATATTGATCGATATCGATAATTATTGAAAAGATTTGAAACCATATTTTATGTGCAGCTCTGCCTGGACTTTTTATAATATTGCTAAATGATTTAATTTTAATAAAAAACACAAACACAGACTTCGAATTAAATCTTTATTTAACCAACTTTTTTAACCATAACAGAATTGTTTTAAAGAAAAATAACTTAAGAGACCTGAGTTATGTTATTAAATACTGACAAAGAATAAACTAAAGTGACCAGAAAAGTGACCAAAATAAATATAACAAATAAATAAATGCCCCCCCACCGCCCCCATTCTTCTAAGCTGAACCTGGTTCAGATAGTTTCCTGCTTTAACCTGAGTTATTACTTTGAAGTTGCTGGCCCCTCAGCATTTTTATCTCAATTGTTAGAACTACGTGGGAAACTGCCCAGAACTGAAAATATATATATATTTTCCCGAAATTCCCAAAGATTCCTCGGAGGAGAGCCGCGCCGGGGATTTCACAGCTCATACTCCTGCGGGTGTGAGTGGCTGAGATGATAAAAAAAAAAGTTGGTTGTGTTATCAGACTTCGTTTTCACTGGTTCCCGACACATTTTACAGATGACTGCGGTTTGTTTTTGGTCCAACTTGCCATGACCGAAATACTGCCAAACTGGAGAACTACAAAAATCCTTCTTTGGAACCATTTCCTCCGCCTCTCCTTGCTGCGACATCTTCATGTGCTCTGTGTTGTGGTTTGAGAGGGCGGCGCTTTGTGACGGCGTGCCTGGGTCCGCGATTGCGATTGGTTGGGAGGAAGTAGTGACTAGCATAAACCTACATGCTAGGCTACAATGAGAAGGAAGGAAAACTGCATTTCTTTTTTGTCGAACTTTTATCGACTCTCTTTTTTTCTATTGCGCCACACGTCTATCGATCGATATATATCGTTATTGAATTATCGCCCAGCCCTAGGCCAGTGTGCTTTCTTTTCCAGAAGTAAACATGGATGGTAGTGCCGATGCTTATCTAGCGGTCTTTTCCCAACCATAAAAACTCAATCTTTTCAATATGGTTAAACATAAATACTGCTCTCCGCATCATCATCTGCCAAGGTTGTTGTTTTTCTTGCCGCTTTTGCATAGCAAGATGCAGAATAGTGACCTTTGTCGGGTATTAATGACCTTCAGGTCGATGAATCCAACCTGACCGTTCACACACGGGTCGCATTTGAAAAGATCAGATTCGTATTGGATTCAGGACCACATAGCCAAGGGGCCTGGGTCACATTGAAAAAAATCGGATCTGTGTTGTTCAGACAGCCATGAAAAGATCTGATCCAGGTCGCATAAGGGTAAAAAAATCGGATTTGGGTCACTTCAGCCTGCAGTGTGAACATAGTATAAATACCAAGGAACACAGCACTGTTCAGACAGAAAAGAAAAGGGTATGGCACAATATTAAACCTACTAAGACATGGCTGACCATCTGAACTGACTGGTTAAGGAAAACATTAATCAGAGGAGTAGTCAAAAGGCCAGAGCTGCAATTAATTGGTTTAGATCCGGGGAGGTTAACCACTTAGAGCAGTCCACTCAAAGCTTGAATATCTCCATGTGATGTTGATTTATCAGCTTTACTCTTCCAACATCCTGGTTTCTCTGCTTTAGGCCTACAGTAGCCTAAATTATTATATCTATCTGATTTTATTTCTTATGTGTTCTGCTGTTTCATACTTTGCTCCTCTCTGTTTAGGTTATAGTGTGGGGCGACTACGGACGACTGGACCACAAATGTTTCATGGGTGTAGCACAGATCCTGCTGGAGGAGCTGGACCTCTCAAGCACGGTGATTGGCTGGTACAAACTGTTTCCACCGTCCTCATTGGTGGACCCCACGCTAGCTCCGCTCACGCGCCTGGCGTCTCAGACGTCGCTGGACTCAGGACCACCACCCGGCGTTCGTTCCTAGTGACCAAGTGGCAAACGCTCACCCCAAAACAGCCCTGACCTGATCAGATAATGGACCGCAGCTGCTGGACCACACCTGAGCAGAGGGTACAGACACAGCCCGAGGACGCCAGCGAGGAGACGCACTCTGGGAATCAATGAGAAACCAGATGGAGAGCCAGGAAATGAGAGAAAGAGGGGAAAAAATGAGAGAGGCAGAACTAGCCAATCAAAGCTTAGCTGGAGTCTGACAATCACGTTTCAAACCTTCCCTCTGCTTCCTTCTCCTTACATATTTTTGTTGTGCCTTCTTTGTTTTCTTCTCTGAGCTGCAGCTGTGGAGCTTTTTGTCCAACCTCCTTCACTTCTCAGCATTTTTTCTTTGTTATTTTCGGTGAAGTCTCTGCAAGAGCGAACGATCAAACTGTTTCCCTGCAGCCAATCAGAGCAGGGCTTCTTCCAGTCTTAGACAAGTAAGACGCAAACGGTTAGAGCTTCTTGCAACTGTCAGCAGAGGGTGGCTGTTGTCTCTGATGATGTTAACTCAGGAATTCTATCAGTCCTGAGAATTAGGGGCAGCAGTTTGACACAGAATGATAATCTTTAGAGAAAGGCAGCACATTCATATCCATGATGTTAAAAATGAAAGGAAGCACAAGAAGAAAGGCTTGAATCATTTGTTCTGACAGAATAGCAGGAAGGTTTCTGTCTGAGAGAAGACGATGGCCAAATAAATCATCAGCTTTCATTTCCAACCATCCTTCATGTTTAGGTTTAACCTGTCGTTCAGATTGGAACCTCAAGGTGCAGACTCCCGCTGTATATTTGTACGTTTGATTTTCGAGCCGT
This sequence comes from Cyprinodon tularosa, assembly GCF_016077235.1. Lineage (NCBI taxonomy): Eukaryota > Metazoa > Chordata > Actinopteri > Cyprinodontiformes > Cyprinodontidae > Cyprinodon > Cyprinodon tularosa. Next base: position 2,364,785 of record NW_024039056.1, on the reverse strand, counting down.
GCCGATCGCAAATGTCACATTAGCTCGAACATGCCTTCACCCATCAAACCCAACCCTCCTCCCTCTTCAACCCTAAGCCCCCCGCTGGAGGGAGCAGCATGACTCGGGGATGCCTCTGCCCCGCCCCGCCCCCGCCCGGCTCGGCCCCAGGCTGCATGCACGTTTCTTTGCTTTCAGTTCGTTGCGTTTTTTGTTTTGTTTTGTTTTGTTTTCCCGTTTTTTCGTTCTTTACCTTTTTTTGTAAAGTTGAAAGACGAGACTAAAACTACAATGAAGCAATTCTCAAAAAAACAAATGCAGAAAAAAAGACTAGACTATGTGTGTTAGTTCCACATACTTTTAGGCCAGCTTGTATGTTGCATGTTCTTGTACAGTTTGCTCGTACTGAATATGAATACAGAGAAAAGCCAAGCCATCCCCGCCTCTGACATGAGCGGACCAATAAGCGGCGAGGGGGGGAGGGGAGGGTTCAGCTGCACTCAGGCCACGCTTAACATTGCTGGGTCGAAATGTCTACACAAAACAGGAAAATCGTCTCTGTTGAGCTTTTTATTCCTCAAACCCAATGAATAACAGTGCTGTTCTGTAGTACTGAGCAATCTTGAGCCCCTGTAGGCGTCTAAACTGTAGTTTGAGGCAGTCGGGGCTAGAGGCAGAGATATAGAATGTGTGTATAACGGCTAAATGTATATGAAACCTCATTATGAGACAGAAATTTTAAAGATATAGCTATATAAATACAAAAAAAAGTGTATTTTATTGTACACGTCCTCAGCCCACACACACAAACACAGGTTGTACATACTGATCAGAACAAGCAGCTTCAAATGAGCATCAGAACAAGTCAAACACTGCTGACACACATCAAACATTCCCTGGTCTTGGGGGGAGGAATTTGCTTCTGGTGCTTGAGCCGCTGAGCGGCGTTGAGCCACAGAGGACTGGTTATAGGCCTTGTTTGGACCCAGTTGGAGAAAAAAAAAAAGAATAAGAAAAAAAGCTGATCAAATTAAATCCTCCCCTTCCCTATTTTATGACCAAGTTTGGACTGGACTTCTGAAACCGATGATAAATCTAGTTTTGCAGACATATTTTGCAGATTTTTTTGTTCATCCTTGGCGGTGTGGCCGACTGCCCTTTCCTTTGTCAGTATTACTTCTGGAATACTGATTGTTTACAGCCCATGGTTCCCAAACCACGATTCTTGACGAAAGACAAAGTATTCACTGCAACAGTTCTTGTTTGTATAACAGATGTGGCTCTACTGATGTGTATGTTTTATATTCAAGAGTTCATTTTTATTATTTACAAATAAAAGACTATGTGGAAGAAGAGCCTGGCCTTTTTTAATTACTAGGATCTCAAGTCATTAGGAAGCAGCTGTTATAAAACACCAATTTAAATATTATAGGCTTGATATTGTAACATTCTCGTATATTTTTCTTGTTTTCTATTACTGTCTTCCAAAGACTAACACGATTCTGCCTCACCTATATTTGGAATCCTTTCTTTTCTTCCTTATTTTGAAAATTTGTTTAAAAATTAGGCGATGTCTTAAATTTATACCCTGGGAAAACAGATCAGTAATTACATTTTATTTAGGATTTTCACAAAGAAATCCTAATATCATTCTTCTGTAACTAAAACTAATCATTTTTATTTCACCAGGCCACAAACATATCCAATTATGTTTAAAAGAAAGCATTATGTCTTATGTGTGCTAAATTCACATAGCTATTTTCTTCTTTTTAAGTTTGAATCATCATCTGCTGCTACCTGGTGTTGTGAATAGATATGACAGCTAGCAATCTCAGGCTTAACTGATATGTTTCAATAATTTTTAATGGATAAAAACATAAGTGATGGATTTATATTTTCACAGAAATATTTTAAAATCTGTAAAAGTAGTGAATTTGATTTCAATAGATTTGATTTAATTATAGAAAAAAAATTATTTCAGGTTTGATTCCTTGTCAAAGTGTCAACACATGTCATCCATCTATCATTTATTCACCCATCCATAGTTCCCCATCCATCTGTTAATATGTTATACCTACCAATTTAGGATATGTTTGAAAGATTTATATTTAAAACTTATTCTTTAAGATTTACTTAAATTTCCCAATATGTCCCAAAGTAAATCCATCTTAGCAACATGTGTCCAGCAGATTTTTTATTTTTTGATTTATAATACTGTATTATATGCAAGGATTTGAACTTCATTGGATCAGAAAATCAAGAGCTTTCCCTTTCAACTCCATTCCTTTCCCTTATTACTGCAAATAAAGATCCAAGGTATCAAAGAAATTTGATCCTGTGAGGCAGAGGCTATTTGGACATCAGTCCAGTCTTTTCAGATTAAGAATCACAGCATTTGACTGAAGCAGACTGTTATCCTGGCCACTCCAAACATACCTGTGAACCTTTCCAGCCATCAATTGGAATTGGTAAGAGAAAGCATCCTCTCCAGAAAGAACAAGAACAGGATCACTGAAAAGGGGGCAGTCCTGCAGTGTCCAGCTTCTATTCCCAATGAGCGTGCCGAGCAAGTAAACACGCCTTCCTTTGGGTGCAGATAGGTACAGATCTGATTGCATGCAACAAGCTTTCCCCACAACACTCCATATGGTTCAACAGGTCCCCCCAAAAGGATAAAAAAACCAGCTTGTTTGAGTCTGCTGAAATAAAAAGTGTAGCAACAGGAGTTTGACGGTGTACTATTTTTTGTTTATCTGGTTTTTTTGTCTTAGATTTTCTTATCTAATCACCAGCTTCTAAAGCAAATGGACAAAGACACTCTTTATTACATGTTCCCAGGACAGCTTCAACAGAAAGATCAGTTCTATGAACTGTAAGAACTAAAACCAGTTAGATCATGCAGTACATTTAGAATGGGCAATAATTAATTTCTCAAAACTTTCAAAAGCTTTTCCAAAACATTATATGAAGCAGCAACTCAAATTTAACAGGTAAGAATGATTGTACATACGTTGGTTTTCTCTTTAAATGTATTGATTGATTAAATGTATAGATTGGAAAAAAACAACACTTATCTGCAGAGGTGGATAGTAACTAGTTAACTAAGCAACATTTGAGGTTTTGTTGTTTATTTTTAGGAATCATTTTCCTGTAATGTACTTTGTATCAATACTTGACTAATATTCTTGTAAAGTATCACTACTCATAGATGTGTAAAGATTTCTGTGTACTCTGTACACCTGAGTTATTTAGAGACTTATTGTAGAGCAAACAGATTATATTAATAGAGGGAGTTTTTTTTTTATTTAACCATACTCGAATATATATGTATATATAAATGCATACATACATATATATATGTATATATATATATATATATAATAATTACAGAGATGATTTATTTTTTTAAGTTTTAAGTTAGAAAAATGTTAAGTTACTAAGGTATCATTCTTATATAATTAATTTCTCTAAATGTATTTTTTGTCTTCCAAATACTAGGTTGTGCACATAAGCTCCATCTCACTGCATGGTTTCTAAACATTACATAAGATGAGATGACAAAACAGGAAGGCTACTCAGTAGTTCTTAGAGGACTTCTTTTTACTGTAATTTGAGAAGAAAAAAGGGAATTTAAAATAGGAATATTCTTGCTAGAGTGTTTTTGTGAACTTTATAAACCTCTGCTTGTGAGCTATAGAGTCAAGAAAAATGGAAAATTAACCAAAATAACTGAATTCACTAATCAAGTTAATACTGCCAATCCTTTGATATATTTACATTTACACTCAAACATGCTTCTATGCAACAACATATGGTCTTACTCGCTCATGCAGAGGAATTACCCATATAGGACAAGAAAATCCAATTTATTTCAGGCTCATTAGTGCCCTCTTGTGGTAAGTCGGAAGAGCGGAGAAACTTTGCAGTGAAATCTTAACTACAGTGCTCCTTTTCTTTAAACCAAAAATTCTCCGACAGTGAAACGATTTGTTTTTTGTTTTTCACAAAAATGAAGGCATTGAATTTGGGCCTTAATAAAAGAAACCGACTGGTCTATTGCTACAAATCAGAATGAAAAAAAGCTGATAATGAGACTCCTTCATCTGTACACAGATAATTGCAATTTCCCTTTGGCCAAACGCAATAAATTCCCCAAGTCAAAAGTTTTATTTTATTCATCTGTCTCATTCAAATAGTAGCTACTTTTCATTTATTCAAACATCTTTAAAAGAATTCAGAAATGGCTAAATTCCAGTGGATTTAATCAAAATGTGACACAATTTACAGGGCATCAGGGAAATTAGTAGCATTTCATAATTTTTTTAATCAAAGTGACCAAATTTATTTTTTATATAAAACGTTTAATTGGCAGTACCAATAATAAAGAAATGATAATAATATGTATTTCAAATAAACAGCTTTAGATGCTACTGTTCACTTCAAATAAGTCCTTACTTCTTTGAAGATCTTTAAAAAATAAGAAAAAAAAAATGTCGACTTTGTTCCAAGGGTAAGCAGTTTCCTTTTAGACTTTTTTAAACTGATCTCTGTTTTCTTTTACTCGCTGCTGTGAAATAGTTCCCCACGGCTCCTTGAGGACCTGCAGCAGTCCATAAATCTGAAGTGCTGAAACTCCCTTTAGGGTCCCCTTCACTGGAAACTCAGCCACACTTTCCTTTTAAACATTTAGTTTCTTCTCATTGCGGATTTTTTCTTTATTTCCATATTCTTTTTTTATTGTTAACATTATTAACCCTATTTTGCGAGAACCCAACCGGCTGCTCAAATGATTAACTTCCAAGAGTTTGTCAGCTGAAGGCGCAGCAGTGAGGAGCCTAATACTGATCCTGGTAGCTCTGTAGTAGAAATGAGGCCTAGGCTATAATTGAGCACTTAGGTTAATAACATGTTGTCAGAAAGTCAGTGAAGGCTCGAGTTTTAGCAGTTAGGGATCTGGAGCGCTCCGGGCTTGCTGGTTAACAGGCAGGCTGAAACAAGAGGGGTGTCATGTCAGATTAGATGTGTTATGGGCCCCTCCCTCCCTCCCCTTCCCTCTGTCTTAATGCTCTGAAAGGGTCTGTCTGTTCGTGGCAGCGCCTCAGAGCCCATTAGAAAGTCGCCTCCCCTCGCGTCTCTTAATCTAATTACATAGCCGGCCTTCATCGGCCCATCACGCAGCCCTCTTCTTTTTTCTCTCTCTCTCTCTTCCATGGATTTTGTCCTCTGTAGATATTCATTAAAAGATCTGATTTATAACTAAGCTCTTCTCAGAACGGGCCGCTTTATAGGCTCTAATTTATTTACACTCTGATAACTGGGCGGATTAATAATCCCTAGAAGCAACCAGGCAGACAATGTCTAATATTAGTTGGGCTCCATGGGAAGAAGGGTTAACTCGGACTACATTAGCTTTATGGGGCCATTAGTAGAGAAATAAGCCGAATAAAAAAGAATTATAGATTATTATAATGATTGTAATATTACAAAAAAATATAAAAATTGATATTTGAGTATACGACTGATAATAATTAGAATGTTATAATCATATTTCAAATAAAAGCTAAATATTTTATTAAATCGTTATTTAATTACTATCTATACTCTTCCATGATCATTTATAGATACTAACAAGTAAACCTTGTCTTAATGTTATTTTGTGCCAAATGCAAAAATGTTGAGTTGAAGAAGATTCAAGGTGTAGAAATTAGTAAAAGACTTATTTATCAAATAAACCAATGGTTCTTTCTTTCTTTCTTTCTTTCTTTCTTTCTTTCTTTCTTTCTTTCTTTCTTTCTTTCTTTCTTTCTTTCTTTCTTTCTTTCTTTCTTTCTTTCTTTCTTTCTTTCTTTCTTTCTTTCTTTCTTTCTTTCTTTCTTTCTTTCTTTCTTTCTTTCTTTCTTTCTTTCTTTCTTTCTTTCTTTCTTTCTTTCTTTCTTTCTTTCTTTCTTTCTTTCTTTCTTTCTTTCTTTCTGTTTTTACCTCTGTGAAGCTTGACCTGAGCATGAAGGCCATCTGTGCAGGCTGCAGTGGACTTGGGGCCTATAATAAACTTTTCTTTGTGTTTAATTTGACAGCATTTGAACACAAGAGGGCGCTACAGTCCGCGTTTAAAGACATCTGGTTACAACGGGCGCTCCACGATTGTCCAATGTGATTGGCCCTCACCATATTCGCTATTGTTTAACTATTCTCATTCTTTTCATGGGTGCTGAAACTTTCAACTTCAATTAATTTCAGTCACCAAAATAATTTATTCTCACCTTAAAACCGCACTTCCAGCCCTAATTTTTACTTATTGGGACTTTATTAAAACAGAGCTTTACTAATTAGTTAATATATTACAGGAAGACTAAATTTTTTTTTTTTACTTTTCCATTTAATAAAAATGAATGTATTTATATTCTTGTCCTTTATTGCACATCTCTTTCAGCATATACAGGGATAGATTCTTGATATATGTTTGTGAAACACTCTGATATGCTTTGATATAAATGATTCCGGTATATCAGTGGCAGTAGATCGTCTCTCCTGTTCGAAGGTGAATTTCTGCCCAGCCTTAAATGTTTTAGAGCATCTAACTCTTTCGGGATGCAATATTTAGCTTTATCTTCCCAGCAACAGCAATCAGTCTCCTGTTTTTTTTTTCTCCTGAACAAATGTTTTCTATGATATCATTCTTCTAAATCCATGTTTCATCACGAGAAAGGTATGTTCAGGCTGGTGTGGAGTATTAGTTTTCCACCACACAAAGGGAGTTATATCTGTAAGCCAAAAGCTTTTGCTTCTGGACCAATGCCCCTTCTCCAGTTTAAATGTCTCCTACATGGCTATAACAGGATTTTATGGCTTTCTTTCAACCATGGTTTTATTCTTAGCACAATTTTGTGGACTTTACAACTAATAGCTGACAGATTTTTCTACCTAAGCTCCAAATCTCTGCAGCTCCTCTGCAGTTACCAAGGAGCTCTTGGTTTTCTGATTTAGGCACTCCCTGTCTGACCTATTTTTTTTATATAGATGGCCATGTTTCTGTAGCTTTGCTGCTGCATCCTCATTTCAATTTTCAAATTACAATCAGTGCTCTGTGAAATTGCAAAGGCTTGAGATATAATTTCACAAATTAAGCCTGCTTTGAATGTCTCCATGCCTCTCTCATTGACCCATCTGGTTGTTTCTTTAGCAAACTCACATTGCTCACAGGTGGACTTTACAAGTCAGGTGACTCAGAGTTAAGGGCTCTGGATCCAAATGCCTTTGAGAACCGTGTTCCTGTCCTGTTCCTTTTCCCAGTTGTGTGATAATATATGTTTGTAATACATTAAATGATGTTGATGATTGAAAGGTGAAAATGTGTAAATAGTTTTGCAAGGTTGTCCATTTATTAAGGGTTGTGCGCACGATCCAATTTCGTTGAGCCTCTCTTACGTCCATTAGACGCAAATCTCTGATTTAGACTCGGCTGACACATTATTTCCACACATCAAACAGCAGCAAAGACTGAAGGCAGACTGGGAGGTGGAGGCATGTAGGTCTGGTGGTGGTGGTGGGTGTTGGAGGGCTCAGATAATTTGTTCTATAACCATGTAATCCCGCCCGATTTCATCTAATACCACCGGCCCGACTCTGCTCCGTGTGTGCACATCCCCAGATGTGATAATGACGCCTCCTGAAAAGAAATAAAAATCCACCCACTGCGCTCTCGTTACAGTTGAGCTTTTTGGATAGAAGGCTGGTGGCGGCCGCGGGGAATATGTGTGCAAAGTGTATTTATGTGGAGGTTAGAAATTCCTTCCAATGCACACAGACACACACACCCACACACAGAGAAGAGGAAAGGAACTGGATTTATAACGGATCTAGAGTTAAGTCTCCGTGGAAATAAAAGATAAAACTAGAATATGCTATATTATTATTATTATTTAAGTAATTTCCATTTTCTAAGGTGTAGAGGGGATTAAAATTGTCCAAAAGAGCTAGATAAAAAAAAGTGTTTTTATTGTGTGAAAAAATAATGAGTTCATTCTGATCCACGGGTAAGAATTCGTGGATAAAATGATCCATATGTGGCTCTAATTTTTGTCAACTTTCACCTGACAGGTGGTCAAATGTTATTGTGTCACTTGATTTTAGTGTTTTTTAAATATCTTTTTTTCTTAATTTGTGCAACCATTTAAGCAGGGCATTTTCTACACGATTATTGTGACAAAAGCAACAGAATCAGCGGCTGATGGAGAAAAGCTAAGGTGTGACGAGAGGCTTGGGAAAATCATGTGTTATTGAAGGGGGTGGGGGGTACTCTGTACAGAACTGATTTATCTCTGCATCTGCAACACCCTCACCCCCTCCTTCTACCTCTTCAACTAATTTACATATATTGAAATGCGCCCCCAGTCCCCCTATTTCCCCGGGGCCGCCGTGCGTTGCAGAGGAACCATCCCTTCTTTGCGGAATTATGAAGCCTTGTCAAAGTCCTTCTCTGTCCATTCCATCACTCTGTGTCTCCACTGCCTGTTATGGCTTCTGCAAAGTGGAGCCATCTGCACAAGAGCTTAAAAGTGCTGAACAGAAGGAATTAAGTGGCCTACATAAGAGAGAGAGCGACGCCACTGCAGTATCACCTCCACCTGAGCGCGGCTTGCGTTTTCTCCAAACTCTGCTGCGTGTTTCTAAGATCAAATAGGAGATATGCACAGGCGTAGCTGCTCTCGGACGTGCAGAGCAACTGAACCTCCCCCGCACTCGGCGTTTTCTGCATGGCTGATTAATGAAGCAAACTGATTCTGTGCGCCACCGCAACCTGAGCGCGTGCGGTTTGGAGCAATAAGGTGCTGCCTCGGTTTGGAGCGCGAGAGGGAGTGGGGTCTGGTTTAGATGAGGAAAAGGGGTCGGGGGATGGAGGGGGGGGGGGACAAAACGCGTCCTTTGTCACCGACAGATGGAGAGAGGTCAAGGTTGGCGCGCTGCGATGTGCGGAGAGAGGCTGTTTAAAACATACAGGGCCCTTTAAAAGATTGATAGGCGACCACAGGCCAGTTTAAAGACTGAACTATAAGTTTGCTTTAAATCCACTCTCTAAATCTCTGCACACTAAAGATCAATCAATGCGCTTTTAGAAAAACCATCAGAGCGTCTCGTTTTATATCTGAAATTAAAAGGAGGAGCAGCTTCTCATGTGTTTTATTTTATGGTGTGTTTAGGTGCGAATTTGAAGCTTGATGATAAAACTACCGACATCAACGGATAGTTTTGTTTCCTAGATTAAATTGAATAGCCTATAGGAAGAGTTCCTTTCTCTGACGTTACTTTCTTCCTTTTTTTATTTTTACCACAAAGCTTTTCTAAAAGAGACTTTGATTAGTGATTATTGATTATTTTAAGTAGTTTTCTGTATTCTGCTCAAAAGTATGAAAATATCTACATGGCTCCTGGTTATCTGTGTTTGATCAGGGGTCTCCTCGTTCTAACCTTTGGGTCCCTGCTTTCCGATGTTCCACTTAAACATTTCCGCAAAATTTAAGTAATTTTTTCTTAATTTGTTTTTAATGCTTTTTTTACACGGAGGAAAGGGGGAAAAAAATCCACGCTTTTAATTTATAACCGCATCTGTGAACTTGCTCTGACTTTGAACGCATACATTATAGAATATTAAATGATATAGCGGAAAACTAGGGTAATAACGATTTTATGTCTCTAAATATAAAGTCATATGTTTTCACGGTAAAAAAAAAAAAAAAGATGAATAGTCAGGCATAAAGAGTTACATGATCTACTAAATAAGGTTGAGAACTCCAGGTACGAATGGAATGTAATATAAGCACAAAACGTCCTAGCTACTTTATTTATCTCTAAAGTTGAAAGTAGGCTACTTGGAGATGATGCAAGGTAAAACACACAGATATGATATGCTTAGTTTACGCGGCCAAATGTTAGAACGGGATGAAATGACCTGGCGTGCGTAGAAACTCCTGAACGAGAGGCCTGGTAGATTTTGGGAAAATCAAATGAGAGCTTCATCTAAATGCAGAAAAGTCTACAGAATGCTTCATTGCCTGCGAAGCATGAAAAACAACAAAATAATAAAAATATTTATGGTGAACAGGTAAAATGGAGAGTTTCTCCCGGCCAGCTGTCTTACGTGAACTGAATGGTCTCTGCGTGATCTTCCACACTCTCCGTCCACGCACAGTAGGCAACATGCACGCGCGCCAGTCTTTCAGATTGCGCCACGCGGCGAGTTGCAACCTGCAGAAATATTTCCCTCTCTGGTCATGCATTCTTCCCCCCCTGACGCTGAACCGCCTCCTCCTCCCTCTCTCTCTCCGTCTCATCCTCTCTGTCTCTCTCCCATCACCCCGCTCCACCTCCTCCTCCTCCTTACTGTCCTGTCTCGCTCGTCCACCACCAGCTTTCACCTCCCCACCTCCCCCCCTCCCTTCAGTATTAAGTGTGCGTCCTCCTCCGTCGGGCTCCAGGACACCGAGCCACAGGCAGACCCCCAGCTGCTGCTGCTGATGCTCCTTCTAGGCGCAGAAGCTGCTCCGGCGGTGGGGAATCTCTCCGCTGCTGTTCGCCTCTTGTATTTGTCTCCTTCTATTCCTTCTTCCGTTCCTCCAAAATTGCTCCATGGCTGTGTCCTCCTCTGTCTGCCCACATCGGCACCAAAAGAGAAAGAAAAAAGGATGGTGATCGGAGCGCAGCGAGCTGCTCTGCGCTGCGCCGATGCAGTTTTAAGCCCTGCGTCTTTTATTACCAAACCCTCTTTATTACAAGCGTGTTTACAGTCTCTACCCCCTCCTCCTTCTCTACTTCTTTTTTTCTCCTCCTTCTCCTCCTCTCCACCCCACATCCAGCAGAACTCCGTTCTTTATAAATATGCAACTAAAACCTCAGACACATCTTAAAGTTACTGCAGCCACTTCTAACAATGTGCGCAAAATATATGAAGTGTTGGATTAATGGAGACAAATGGATGGATGGATGGATGGATGGATGGATGGATGGATGGATGGATGGATGGATGGATGGATGGATGGATGGATGGATGGATGGCTTATCTACCTTTGCACACTCTCCAGATAAGAATACTTTATCTTCAGTAAACAACAAAACAAAAACAAAAAACTATATTTGGAACATAAATTGATCCGTTTTCAGATATTGAAATGTAAATGAATTAAGCCTATTCTAAAGTTATATTTTTGATTTATTTTGAATTCTACAAACTGAATCCTTAGTTTGGTTCCCTAATTCTGCTTATTTATTAATGTCTTCTGCTTCTGTCTCATCTATTGCAGAAAACAAATCTTTCACTGATATATATCAGCTACCCCATCACTCAGAACTTTTCTGAACAAGGGGCACACTGGACATAATTGTAAGATAATGAGTCAGAGAAGGAAACCCATCTCCAGACTGTCATTTATACACAATTTATAACATGAAGCCGCTTTTTAAAAAATCTAAACTCAGTCTCGGAATGGTTCCTTCAAAGTTGTGGCGTAAATTGTGAATCTAACTGTTTAACTCACTGCACACATTTAAAAAAGTTGCAATACTTGGGCTGGTGCTGGTCAAGTGTGACTGTAAAAAAAACAAAAAACCTTCTGATTATTTCAAACAGAGGTTGTTAAAAAGTATTTTCAAGTTGGATGTTAGCTCAAAATTCACTGCATTGGTAAGCAGATAGTGAGTCTGGAGGTTCTAATATCACTTTTCTCGACCCTAAAGGTTGTGTCTAGAGACCATAGACAGTCATCTGTTTCATTACTGGTATTGGATTTTAAATAATGCTTCACATTTATGAGATATTTTCCAAAATCTGCAAACCCTTAAGAGTTATTTCCCAAACGAAGAGAGAACACGTAGGAGGATGAGTGAAAATCTTTCTGTTTCCTCTTCTTTTTTAGTGGATTCTTATGCAGATTTTTCAAACAAATGTATTATTTCTTTCTCAGGATCGCTTTTTCCTTCTCTGTAGGTTGATTTCTCTTTACAGACAGACCAGAGGTGTCCTGCCTGTCCCCCTACCATAAAACCTATCAAAGCTGTGTTGCGAGAAATAAAATTTGTGTTACCCAATGTCTGCCCTCTGCGGATCCTTTGCGTAAACTTTTCAATTAAATTTTTTATTAAATTCAGTTTATTTATATAGCGCCAATTCACAAAACATGTAATCTCAAGGCACTTCAGAGACACTTCAACCAGATCATGCAGTCAGATTGGTTCAAAGTTTTTGATCTAAGGAAAAGAAAACCAGCTGTTTGCATCGACTCATTGACTAGAATGCAATCCTTCACATAAAGCATGCTTGTAGCGACAGTGAAGAGAAAAACTTTGTTTTCACAGGAAGAAACCTCCAGCATAACCAGGCTCAGTGTGAGTGGCCATCTGCTGAGGCCGGCTGGGGTTCAAGGAGACAGAAGCAGACATAGAAAAAGAAGCAGAGATAGAAAAGGCAAACTTTAACCAGGAAACAGGCAGACGAGCTCCGAACCAGCTCCTATGTCAGAGGATAAAAGATTAAATGAGAATGTTACGTTTTGCTGTACTCTCAGTCAAAATGCTTCTTGTATTAAAATGCTTTTGCCATCTTGACGAAAACTGCCATTTAATTGGGTACACGATAAGTTTGCCAACATCATTTCCAAATAGCCACAACCCACAGAAAAACACAGGGCATGAGCCAATTTTGGTGTTGATTTGGCCATGTAATTCTGTCTGAAAATCCAAACGTTGAATACATTTTTAACGGACCTGGAGTATTTTGAAGTTTAACGGATGACCTTCCATCAGGATAACTTTGCACAGTAACACAAATGCTACGTTGGAGAAAACAGCCCCAAACTTAGAGGTATAATGAGGCATAGTGGAGGATGTTTTTTTTCATCAAAATAAGTGGTCCATTTCATTGTCAATCTCTCGATGATAAGTTTACATAAGGCCGTCCTACATGCTCCTTCCCATTTCTCCTACCGGTGGTGAGTCTGACATAATGGAAATTCTTCTTTTGGAAGGTAAGCTTGTAGGAGTGATGCAAACAGCAACTTTTAAACAAATGTGCGCAAGGAGAAATGGGCTCATGCATGCTCTTGTACGCATTTATTAAGCGTTCCCTCTATGGAGCAGGTACAGGGTTTTGCATGTGCATTTTTTTTTAAGTGGAGAATGGGGGACTTTTCAAAAATTTAGTAAATCCACTATACCTTTAACTGTTGTCCAGTTAAAGCGTAACACACCCCAATATTGCGTTGTAACTATAAAACTTTTTAAAGCTTATGCTGTTCTAAATAGCTAATATCAGAGCAAACAGGAAATTTGGCTGAATAGTGCCCCTTTTCATTTGGCGCTGTTTGGCTCCACTTAACTCCACTAATTCTCAAACGTTCCCTTAATTGCTCTTTCATTACTGGTACTGCTTTGTTTTCCCTGCTCAGGAGTTGGTATGATCACAGATGAGTGGAGCCAAAAGATCCAGTAAGTTATGGAATCGTAAAAAAATCTGTGAGGTACATGTAAGTCTGTAAGTCTTCCATGGGCCAAAGGACTTATTTAACCCAACAAGCTCATACTTCTGTCTTTAGATCTGTTTGCCCCTTTGCCAATTTTATACCAGCATATTGCCGGATAGCAAATCATGTACCGGTAATGTTTATTTCTTAAAACTGTACTGAACATTGTTAAAAATTGTGTTGAGTCATAAAGAACAACAGCCAAACTATGTTCAAATGTCATTCATAAAATGTATATGAGTATTAGAAAACTTTGCAAAACATGCTCTTTTAACGTATTCTTATTTTTTCCCTCAATTTCCACCATTAAATTGTGTTGTGCATGAGGAATTTTATCCTGTGACCAATCAGAAATGTTTGACCTCCTTATGGAAAAAAATTTTTTGGAGGATTATATATCTTTATCTCATTGCATGTGTGAAATATAGATTCATCCATTTTAAATGTGCATATCTCAAAATGGTTGCATATTGTTATACGGTCCGTATGAATTGTGTCGTGAAAGATGCATTCTGGAATGTGAGAAAAGCTGTGGGTGCATCAAAACTACAAAAGGAAACACATGATTCCAACAGTTGCATTCATATGAGGGAAATAGTTCCTTTAGGATTATTATATAAAATAGGAAGAGAAAAAATAACAATGCAAATGCATGTAATGAGATGCAAATTAGCAAAGTGGCTGTTTGCCACCCTGATGCTTTATTTTCTTATGCAACATCAAGAATAGGGGCAGTTAGGAGTAAGTCTGCGGTTAAGGGCTGGGCCTTTCAACTGTCATTTCTACTCATTGCTTACTTCAAATTACTGTGTTTAAATCTATTAAATAACATCTATGAGCTTTTAAAGTAGATTTCTGATCAGTGGTCTTCCATCCCATGTATCAGGAGTCAGCTAACCCAGATATAGAAATATAGAGTCAGGTTAAGACATTGTGGTCTGAGGATTTTTACAACTATTTAATCAATTACTTAAAAGTTATAAAGAAAATATGCCAATAGAGATGTAATGTGGGGGGCTTATAGAAAAGATCAAACAACAGCAAAACACATGATATGATTCCTGCCATTTGAAATCTAATTTGGCCCCTGGCCCCATACAATCTTGGGCCGGCTCTGGGTGGTGATTTCCTGATGTTTGGACCTTTGGTCCCGGATGGAAAGAACATGCTGCTGTCTCGTTGTTCAACCTGTCCCTCCTGTTCACTGCAGCCACACATACTTATCCCTTCCCCGTTTCTTTTGCGCTTCCTAATGTTGTGCACAGCTCTGGGGACACGCGTGGGTCCAGGTGAGCTCGCTCACACAAACATACCCCCTCCCCCCCTACACAGAGACTTATGCAGCAGTGCGCTCTGTTCTGCATGCACCTTCCTCTTTCTCTCTGCATATTGCTTTCATTATACATCTCTCTGACTAAAACACACACACAGACACACACACACACTCCTCCCTCCCGTGCAGAGCCTCTTGTCCGGCCCCCCTGATCTCTGTGTCCATTGGTTTGCGCTGGGTCTATTTCTAATGTCCAGCCCCCTCCTCTCCCTCACTCTCTCTCTCTAATGATCGTCCAATGGTGTTGTCTGTCCCTCCTCCCACTTCCCACTCCCACTCGGGTTCCTAGGCCCGGCCCATGTTTTTGTATGTCGGGTGTCCGTCCGCCGCCTGACGTTCAAGTTCGCCGGGAACGTCACGTCCGTGCACTTGAACTTGCACGGCTAGAAGGGGAGGGGTGGTGTGTGTGTGTGTGTGTAGGGGGGGTGGTGGGGTGGGCTGGGGGGGTTGGAGGGGGGCTTTTGCCATTTTTTTTTTCAATCTCACTCCCCTTCTCTCTCTCTCCATCCACCTCACACTCTCTCTCTCTTTTTTCTCTACTCTCCTTTCTCAAAAAAGCCATGACGGCGATCCCGCGATCCATCCTCGCCTCCGCGCTTTCTTTCTATAATTTCTAATTTATTTTATCAATATATATCTCTATTTTTTTTACTCCGTCTCCTCCACTTCCTCTGGTAGATGTCCAAGGCGTTGGATGAAGATCTTTTCTCTCTTTTTTCCCCCCTCCTCCTCTCCTGTCACCCCGGCATCTCCCCGATGTGATCCGCGCTGAACGCAGCCGCTGAACAGCCACCATGTCTCGCCGCAAGCAAGGCAAACCGCAGCACCTCAGCAAACGGGATTTCTCGCGTAAGTAGAAGCATCTGAAAAGAGAGTTAGAAACACTTTTGTCTCAGTTCGGTCATCTGAGAGCCAAGGTGGGACAAAAAAAGGTGTAGTGGTGGTGGGAAGGGGGATTGGACACCGGACACTAACTGGACTTTGCAGCACCGTGAGAAAGTCTGACACCTTCTGTGCGTAAAATAAAAGGCTACCTTCATGAAGAGGGAGAGAAAGAAAGAAAAAGTTTTGATGGACCGGTTTTAAGTTCTGCGGCTCTGACAGGCTGGTAAACCTTGGACTTGGACGCCTCTCTGATCGCTTCGGTCAGAGCGTGTCCTCTCCGCAGCGCACCGTGGACAGATCCCCCCATTAGAATATCGCTTTCTGCAGTGCGATCTCGTCCACACTGGCTCCTTTTGGACGCAAAGGAATGGAAATGGATAGTGGACTTTTTTGTTTTTTTTGTTTTGGATAAGCGAATAACTCTTTATTCGATTCTATAAACATCAGTTTATATTTATGTTTTAACAGTTTCATCTTTTTAGCTGCGCGTAAAGTTGATGCAGCGTTTTTTTAAATATAAAATACAAAATACGCGACAAATACTCTGCAAAAATATGTATAAAAATAATAAAAATAATAAGGAACAGATCACAAAATACTTTTGTAAACATCAGCCAAATTTGTAAAAAAAAGTAATTATACTTGTAGTTTTTTATTTTAGGATAAAAAACTTTTATATCCGACAGAATCTGACTTTTACGCACTCCGTCCGTTTCTCATAAAATACCTGTATGTGTATTTCGGGGGGATTTATTTGTCCAGAAAAAGGTGTCAAATATGAGGAGAAGCGATGTTTGTGTTTTGAAAAACAGTTGTCAAAGTGTGCGCCACTCTTTGCGGAACATGCTCAATAAAACAGGAGCTCGTTCAGTTTAGCGCATCTTTAGGCGTCGGTGCTTAATTACCTTTGGAAATCGTTGATGGGCAGTCGCGTGTGTTTAGTTTGGAGATGCAGACATTGTGATGTGTGTCTGTGTGTGTGTGTGGGTGGGGGTGCGTGTGTGTTTCCTTCAGACGGGGCGCAGCGCAGTGACAATGACCCTGAACTGTCGCTAGGAGGCAGAGCGCGCTTAGAAAAATCCAGCTCCAAACTTGAACCTGAGGAGTTTCACCCCCCCCCCCCCTCCCCCCTGTCTATACGGATTGATGTTTTGCGAGCTCTTTACAATACAGTGAGAGCGAACAAGACGTAAGGATGGGTGGGGGGGCTGAGACAGTGAGGGAGCACCCCAAACAAGCCCCCCTTCCCCCATTTGGTCCTCACCACCCTAAACGTTAAATCTCCGGATCTACCTTTTTCCGTCTCTGCACACATGCACAAGTTTTTAATCCTCCTCAGCCATTCAGAGGTTGTCCGTTTATTACTCACAACATCAAAAAATTTATTTCATGTCTTCTTTTTTCATTCCCATTCTTCCAATTTTACACACAATCAGATATATTCTTTAGATCAATAAAATATAGGATTTAGCACGTCGTTTATCCCCTTACTGTACCTTCTGTATTCATTTTTCTCTTTGTAGTGTTTTCAAGCACAATCTAACAAAAAAAAAGCATGTTTCTGAAAGGTGATGTTACAAATCATGTTATGGCATGTGAATTTAGTGAGCAGCAGACATATCCCCTCTGCTCCTCTTCTTGTTTGCTCAGCTCTAAAATTAGATACAGATGAGTGGCTTCTGCTTGTTGCTGTAGAACAGATTTTTTTGTGTTTTGTTTAAGGCTGATTTACCCCCTTCCTTCAGCCTAGACGTTCTCTCTCAAATTCACCTTCATGTATCCGGAGAGTTTTCCACATAAGTTCCATTAATTTAAGAGGAAATGGATGATACCACACCTCCTTTCGTCTAACTTGCTTTGACCTAAAGTTTAATCAAAGACAGAGAATATTTTGGAAGCTGTGCTGCTTGGCCTGTAGAATCCACGTCCCAGTTTGATGTCGCTCAGGACCCTGGCATCCACATATTTCCTTGAGGGAGATGTACTCCAAATCACAATCCCCCCCCCCTGTACGCACATACTTTCAGGCAGACACACGTGTGTGCACACGGAGCTGCGTCCCATCTCCCTGCCCCTCATACCGTTATCAGACCAAAATCTGTATCCAATCACCCGGACGGTGAAAATTAAAATCTATTTTTGGATTCTCAGTGGTCTTAAGTTCATTAAAATGTGAAATTGGTGGATGAGTAAAGAAGGTCAGCGCACATTAGGCTACTAGCTCAGAGTCAGACTCTTCACCTTGGACTGGAAGATTTTCTTTTAAAAGAGGGACACTGTTTAAGTTCTCCCAGTTTGCTGCTTTGCTCTCTCCTTACTGCTCTCTGAGATCAACAAAACGATTCCTTAAAAAGCAGTTATGTCTGTGTTTTCTTCACCTTAGGAGAGAGAAATTGGGCTCGTATGAGCCTGAGCTCCAAGTGAAGCACACGTTATCGAAGCGGAGGGACAAGACAAACCAGCCCTCTATACCCCCGTCTCTCCCCCTGTCTCTCCTTCTGTCTGCCCTGTCTTCCCCTCTCCTTTTGCAGCATATGTGCTGGATGTGTTTGTGACAATCGTCCGTGCTGATTAAAGGCTCAGCCCGTGTACAAACACGGACCGCCAAGTCAAAGTCATCCACATATTTAGGTTTTTCAACGCATCATTTTCTAAGCTCCCCCTGTCATTGGCTATAAAATTGTTATCTTTAAAGCCATGTGATTGGAGCTTTGCATCCATTCGGGATATTATTTCCCACCGTTTATTGCTGTGATCTGTGATTGAGATCCATCTTGCATTGTAATCATTTTTGCTGCATTTCATGCATTTCTATTATTACAAGGCCCATGTTCTCAGCCCCTTATTGTGTGAACCACATGTGAAGCTTTGTCTCTCTGTCTCTGATCCTCTGTGTGACAGCAGAAGGAATGTTTGGTCCCTCTCATCAGTTCGCAGCATGAGTTGTATCAATAGGTTGGAAAATAGGAATTTAAACATGAGTATCTAATTTCTCTCCCCTCTGTCTCCGCAGAGCCCCTCTCCACGGCCGTCGTCTCGTCGGAGGAGCTGTCGGAGCGCTGCTCGGAGCACTCGGAGGACAGCGGCATTCTTAATGGGCACCACCCGGCCCCCTTGGTGGGTCGGCTGGCCCGGCTTGGCCCAGACTCTCATTCCTCTCCAGAGCAGGACCTCCTGACCTGTGGTCAGTGCCAGGCCACCTTTCCTCTGGCAGACATATTGCTCTTCATTGAGCACAAGAGGAAACGATGCCATGGCCCTCCCTGCCTCACCATAGGCAGGGGGCTGGACAAACCCCCTTCGCCCTCCCCAGGTTTGGCCCTCACCCCATCACCCGCTCTGAACACCCTGCGTGGCCGGAGACCAGTTGAAGTTGGGGTTCAGGCCACACTAGCAGATGAGGATGACGACAGGTTCTCATCGCCTCGAGGGATTTGTCCAAAACAGGAGCCCCTTCCAGGTAAACAGAGCAACTTGACCACCGCCAACTCTTTATGAAAACAGAAGCGCGGAGCTGCAGGAATCTGTACATTCAGAGCACTGGCTTGTGTATAGAAAAGGCTCTAAGCAGAACTACTTTAACTGTTCCATTTGTCATTTGGTGTAAAGTCAGTTTATATCTTAACTCACTAATGCTTCATGTTTTATCATGCTACAACAAGCAACCCTGTTATGCTGCTTCACTTGATCAAGGTTCCAAATGGACGCTTTTGTCTAAGAAAACACACCTTTGTTCTGCTGAGAGGGACTTCAGTAGAAGAAGGACTTTAATCAGCTTCATCTGGCACAATGTTTGTGTGCCTTTTTTCCTAGTCTGTGCAGCTAACCCACTGTGACCTATTCCCAGGTCACAGACAGGGGTGCCCTTGAATTTTTGGTCCCACTGGCCACTGCATGTGTGTGTGTGTGTTGAGGATCTTTTTCCGATCAGTGTCTTTTAGTCTCAGGAGCAACTGCAGCTTGTCTCTGGGATTCTGTATTGTTAACTTCTCTTGCCCTGCCTTCCCTCCCTCTTAGTGTAGCCTATTTTACCAGAATGAATTTGGCCCAGATCGTTTTTTCCCCTCTCTGAGTTTACCTCCTCGCCGGAGGATCCTTCTACCTTCCGCTTTCGGATCAAACGAGGGCCTTGCCCACGGAAGGGCTCTAACACCACTAATTATTTGTTACAGTGTGATTTTTTTCCCCCCTCTTTCTTCCTTCTGCATTTTAATTAGCAACAGCTTTTAACAGAGTACTAAATTAGCTGTTGCAAAGAGAGAGAGAATAAAAAGCACCTATCATAAGCCTGTTTGTGGAATGCAGCTCAGGAATTTGAGAAAATGAACCCAATATTTAACATTTGGAGCTGAACTCAGTTCCCATGATTGAAACGGGGAGTCAGATGAGGGCATTGTTTTGGGAAAACATGATCCATCCCCGTCCTTCTCTCCATGGTGGTAAAAACACCAGCTTACATTTTCTGGTTTCTGTACGTATAGAAAATGCACACACACAACCACACACTCACACACCTCCTTACACACTCTTACTCTCGCAGACACTCACCAGCTAAACTGGGTTATTAGAGCGATTTACATCATAATAAGAGCGTCTGGTTGCTTGAATAGTGCTGCGTGTGGGAACGTCTTGGTGGGAACAGCTGTACGCTCAGACAGGACAGAAAAACAGGACAGCAGCAGCATATATCTTCTCCAAGCTTGACAACACACTGAGCAGTGGTCAGACCAAACACTATTAAAAGTTTGCATCTTTTTTTGGATTAAAAGGGGGGAAAACCCTCCTTAAATGGTCTGTTTAATTTACGTCATACCCTTTAATTGTCCTTTCTCTCCGCTGCGCTTTTCTCCGCTGCGACACAAACACCCAATCCCTGCAAAACATCAATTTTGATAGATAATAAATAAAGCTAGCCCCCCCCACACTCAACACCAGCTTTCATCCTAATTGACCCCAAACTGGCAGGGGATGGAGAAAAATATAATAATCTGCTGAGGCTGCAATTGTGGCGATTCAAAAGTATTCAGAGTGACCATAAAAAAGAAAGACTGCATTGTAAATCGTCTGCTTTATACATTTTATAGAGCCTCTGAACAAGGGGAACAAAAAGGAATCAAAATGCAACTTATTCATATTACTGCCTGGACTATATGTATTTGAGTGATAATGCTGAGTGGACAAAATTGAGATTTTATATACCCTCATGTTTGCATCGGCAAGCATCTTGCACATTTTAACCTGCGTTCTGTGCAAACTGAGTGCATGTGCATTATGAAAAATAAACATCTGCATCTGAGCAACACAAAGCCGTTTATTATTTTAATTTTTCGCAACAAACAAACTGCTCTGGCCTAGATGTTTTGTGTGTATGTGTGATAGCTAAATAGGAAAATCAGTGGTGCCCAAAAAGGCTGCATACCTGACCGTTCAAGCCCCACACTCACACACTCACACACACACACACACACACACACACACACACACACACACACACACACACACACACACACACACACACACACACACACACACACACGCACACTTAGCGCTCTCTTGCTTGCCCATTTATTCTATTAATCCCTAACTGAGATGAAAATTCTGATTATAATCCCTCAGGCAGTCCCTCGCTCAAAAAGGGCATCGCTAATGTCTCAAAAGAGAGAGTGGTCTGTGTGTATGTGATCGGCTTGTCTTGTCCTATTTTTTCTCACCGACGGTGGATATTAATGAAACAATTCTTGGGTTGGAAGATTGAAATTTAGAAGGAATTCTTTGTGGATTTCATCGACTATAAATACAATTCCTCCTGTTTGGTTTTCCAAATTGATTTCCTCATGATAAGGTGCAAGTATTTAGCACACGTGGTTTAGACGTAGAGTTGGGATGAGGCCAGCGATTTGCATTTCAGTGAAACATTGGCTGATAAGCTATCTGCGTTAGCTCATTAGCGTGGATATTATCGCTACAAGAGCAGGATGATGAATTCCCCAAAATTTCACATTTCTGAACCCAAAATATCCGGTCCTCCATTCTGCTTCGGCCCTGCTGAAGTGCCGTCCTGGCTCAAAGCCGTGCACCACAAGCATTGTTAGTCTATGATCTGCTGATTAGCAATTAGCTTATCATCACCGGCTAATGCTGCCCATCTCAGTGCACATTAGTGCATTTTTAACACCCAATCACAGTCTGGCTGTATTTCAGATCGTGCTCCCTCATCTTGTGTCTCTCATCTTCTATTTCTTTTCCCTGTTTGTCTTCTCTCTCTCTCTCTCTCTCTCTCTCTCTCTCTCTCTGAGTCTCACCCTGATGCATTAGCAGTCAATGCAAATCCAGGACAGCCAATTGATACTGAATCAATTACTGTATGTTTGGTAAGCATGTGTGTGAGTGTGTGCGTGTTTCACACTGTGGAACATCCCGGCGAGCCTAACAA
Source organism: Cyprinodon tularosa (assembly GCF_016077235.1). NCBI lineage: Eukaryota > Metazoa > Chordata > Actinopteri > Cyprinodontiformes > Cyprinodontidae > Cyprinodon > Cyprinodon tularosa. Next base: position 2,342,647 of record NW_024039056.1, on the reverse strand, counting down.
AGAGATTTCACACGCTGGCTGCCATCACTAATCTATTGTCGCTCTTCCTTTTTATCCGCCTTTCTTTTTTTCTCCACATAAGATTTTATTTAGTGGACTCGAGTGCTGTGCTGCGTTTGAACAGCTTCGCCACAGTGAATGGCGAATGCACAAACACTGGTGTGTGTGTGTGTGTGAAAAGCAGAGGCAGGATAGCGCATGTACTATTACATCGTAACTGGAATGACTGGAAAAGCTAATAATCTGCTACCAAAACCAGTAGCCTTTTCTGTGTTTCATATAATTATATTTAGATAAACATTGCTGCTAGAATGTATTTGCTTTCTTACAGAGTCCCTCTGATTTTAAGGGGTTATTTAAAATTAATTTTTTAAATATCTGCAATAATCTTACTAGATATAAAAGAGGCTTTGAATGATGAAGTCATTTATTTAGGGAAAATACAAAACTATTCCAAGCTGGATTGTCCTGTAAATATATATGTATAGAAAATAATCTAACCCAAAAACCTTTTTGCAACTTCTGGTGGCTAAAATTGGCAACAAAATGATTTTGACCCACTCCTCTTTTCCGAATAGTTTTTATTCAACCAAATTTGAAGGACATTATTAAGGTCGCGACACAGCCACATCTCAATCATATATATTCCCAGGCTTTTGTCGTGGCCCTTTCCATCTGAAGCCTACAAGTGAGCTTGCTCACATAACATGCCTGAGCATATTCTTACCACCTTTGGGCACCTTCCACGAGAATTCTCTAATAGGAAAAAGAACTTGAATCAAGTATAGAAAGTAGTTCATTTCCAGAGCACCAAAGTACCCAGAACCTTAATACTAACATCACAGTCTTCAAGTTTAAGTTTTAGTGAAAACAGAGTTTGGATACTTTTTATCCCATGACATATGCAATATAGTAAAAAAAAAAAAATGTTTAAAAATGTCACATTTTGAAATACCTAGAAGATTGAAAAACTAAATCTTATTTTCTGTGTTATTTAAAATACATATTCATTGCATAAATATACATATACTGATGCAATTAACTATCCACTGTGGTTACATGCATCATGAGGACAGTTAGGTGCAAAGTCGAAAACTTGATGAAGAAGGGCTTACTTAATTACATCACTTTAGAAAATGATATTTACTACTGAATCTGACTCCATTTTGTTACAGTTAAATTGTAGCTGGGATGTAAATAACTGAGCTCCAATCTGGCTGTATGGCTGGATCGAATTTATTTGATTTAATTAAACATTTCTAATAAGAGCTGGAACTCTTAGCCTTTTAAAAGAAATTTGATTTTCCTTTCATGAATTTATGAACTATAAATCAATTGAAGTGAATTACATTATTTAGTTCCAATCAAAAAAAAGGTGACTATGGGCAGCATGGGGACGCTTATGATATTAAGAGAAGTAATAAAACAAAGACGAGGTGCTTTGACTTGAGCTTTATTCTGTTTGGTAATTCCACAGCACACACACCCACACTGTTATATAAGACAGCCTTAAAGTGTTAACTACCATAAACCTCGTCCTGCGTCTTCGTCTGGCAGGTTTTCTGCTTGAATATTTATAAAGCTGAGGAATCCAGGCTTTCAGCAACTGCAGAGAAGATTTCGTTAAGCTCCTGGTTTTGAACCCCGTCTGCTTAGCGAGCACCTCCGTCCTCCTCTGTCTGCAGCTCTCCTTTCTCTCCCAGACTTGTGAAGCTTGAGGCCCAGGCTGAGGTAACCCTGATGACATCTCGACAACATCACCAGTGTTACTTGTGACTCCTCCGGAGGCGCAGAGGGGATCATACAACTGATTTTTCTATGCTTTTTGGTTTGAAAATGAAAAAAAAAAGGGCGAAACAACGGATTTAGATTAAAGTTAACGCTGAATACGATCCTGAGTTTGACCTTTGACTTATCTATGGAGTAGCTGAGGGATTCCCTGCGGTGATCATTAGAATTCTGCACATACTTATAGCAGGTTGTTTAGATTTTTGCTTTTTTTAAAAGTATTTTTCCCGTGCTTATAGTAGTGATTGGCATTTTACATTTTTCTTGCAACATAGCATGTGCTTGCAGAGAAAGTGATGCAAGGAAAATAAAGTGGAAAATAGTAAGTATTAATCATATAATAATATTAATAATACACCAGTGTAGATGAACAGTGGTTGTGCTCCTGATGTGCAGAATCTAATGTCTAAGCTCTGGTTGCACAATGAAGTTAACCTTCCCTGCTTGAGTAGGCACCATTTATTGTATCAAGTTATACCTGTGTTTGAAATCATTGGGCTTTGAAAATTACATTTTTAATAGTAACATTTTTAGTGTCTTAAGTGTTTTTAATGAAATGCCAAATAGATAAACACTTTTTTCCATCTACGTGGTGCAAGGAGAAGTGTAGCTCTACCTTTCCACTATTTCTGTGCATTGCCAGACAGTTCTCCGAAGGGATGCTGTGCTTTTCCATTTTTGTTTATAAAACTGACATTATATCATCATATGTGAAAAGTCTAGAAGTGTAATGTAAGACTGTTTCAAAGCCACAGAAAAGGTGGTTACAAGACTGTTAAAATATTCCGTGATACTGTCCATATTTTCTGAAAATCTTAAATGTGATGCCAGAGAAAAGGCATAAGTGTTGGAGTTTTCTTTGGCTGTACAAAGCATAGGATAATGTTGTTGCTGCACACTGGTGGTAAGGTGGCTGAAAGATGACTCCTACACTGTCTCACTTTTGGTTACAAAACACACAAATTTAGATGATGGAAAATATTTCTGGTTACTAAAAAATAGTGCATCACAGATGGGAAGCGTGAATCCACACCCAAAGTGGTTTTATTACTAACTGGTAAGATATAAACACCAGATAATTAGCAGCAGACTACAGGCTAGCATTTTCAGTGTATAGCCTTGGAAAATAACCAGCTAATAGGAGACGTGTTTTACTCTAGAGCACAACTACAAACTTCAGAATATTCTAAGGAATACGCAGATACAGTAAATCTTCTAAATTTTCTTTTTCCAGTGTTTAAAAAAATTAATAAATCAATACTAAAATTGCAATTGAAGCAACTGGGAAATTGTTGCTGATTATCTGTTTAAATCCCAGCAACCAGAACATATTTTCATTTAAAATAATATTATATTAAGTCACAGTAGCAAACCCTGAGAAACGTATAGCCTATGCCACACTGGAAGTGACACATTATTTGGGGTTTGGAATAAATAGAAGAGAAGCAGAGCATGGAAGGGACGGCACCACTGTGATGATGCAGAAACGACATAAAAATAAAAGAGGGGAGAAAAAATCCCAGAGAAAGACGTCAGCCTGCCCACACATTTTGACTGATAGCTGATCTCTGGGAAGAGTGGCGCTGACGCACCAACACGGCTACGACGGTCAAAGATGATGACAGATGTGTTAAAAACGAAAACAAAACAACAACAAAAAAAGATCACCAAGCTTTTGTTGGCTGGCTGGAATACTTTTTCCAAAACGGTGACAGGCCAGGAAGAGACCTTACAGAAGGAGAATTATTTCCCCACGATTGTGGCAGTGTGTCGGTGACGTCAGGTCAGGCCGCTCTCTGTCATGGAGGATTGTTTATTGATCCGGCTCTTTGTGTTTATGCAAGTGCCTCGACATCCACGCTACATTTACTTCTTGGTGGTGAGAGGGAAAGCTGCTGTTTTTGGCCGCACACTCTGAGTGTGTGAGAGTATTTGCTCCAGTGCACACACACACACACACACACACACACACGGGGGCTGCACATGTAGCTCAGCTCTCTTATTATGTTGAAGGCTTGTACATAAAACTGTTTATATACTACAAAGCTTATTTATATAGGCCACTGGATTACAGACTGGCTTTAAATACCACACACACACACACACACACACACACACACACACACACACACACACACACACACACACACACACACACACACACACACACACACACACACACACACACACACACGCACAGCAATTGTCAATGCTACCTGTTATTACTTACATCAGTGTGTGTTTCAGTGTGAGTAGATGCAAGATAGCCCCTGTTAAAAGCTGCCAGCGCTGAGCTGGCATTGTGTGTGTGTTTGCTCTTCCCTCTGATTTCATGTTTTCAGTTTGGCTAAACTGTTACTTCAATGTATGACCGTCCTATAGCTAGTACAACGAGCAGGACACAGGCTGCACATATCCTTTAGTTGTGTGTGAATCAGTATAATTGTTGAGTTTTGTATCCTGAGATTAAGTCGGCTTTCTCCTCTCACCGCGACTTTCTTGTCCTTTAATTCACATCTTTCTTCTTTGCATTTTGTGAACGGATGGAGATCCTCAGTTTTGATCTTAAAGACTGTGCTGGTGGTTACACCTGAGGCTCAAATAACATACAGTATATAACAAGATTTAAGGAAATTTTTAATGTTCTGACCTATTAAAACATTGCCAGTTTGTGTTTAACAATTTTTAACATTTACATATCAGACAAAACATCAGAAACATATACATACACATTGATATTAATATAAAATGACAACTAGAATTATCCATGGGCTTGTTCTAAATTCTGTCTGTAAAAGCATATCACTCCATCTTAACCTGCAGTTTCGTTGCCCTTTTAGGTGTAATTTAATTTACTTCAAATACGTACGTTGCAGTGAAGTTTAAATATGCTCATTTGGATTTAGGTGAGCAATTTTTTTCTTATTGTAAAGCATATGACTGCCCTGATTAGTGAAAAAAGGACCAGATGCCCCTGTTTTCCAGTGGATTTTGTCTAGTCCACACAAGGTCAAGTGTTATAGGCACAAGCTCAAATACATGCATCCAACCAAACAAATTCTGCTTGATATTTGACCACTCTTCATAGCATAACAGGTATAGTTTATTTAAATTAGTCAGACCTGACATTTTAGTGCAGTTAATGAATTTTCAACAGGGTTGAGGTCTGGAGATTTTTGTAAATTTAATGTCACCCTGCTTGATCTGTACAGAAATCACTCTTTATGATGGGTAAACCCGATGGTGTTCAAGCTTAAACCATCACTGTTCATTTGAGATGGAGTTGCAGGATTATAAGTGTGTCTTCCTTGGTGCAATGCACCAGTGGCACTTAAAAATAAAACAGCTGTAGAGCAGAATGCTGCCATAATTAAAGTGTTAGGTACACTAACTGTGTGACAGTTGTAAGGTGCAATACACTTACTAGTCCATTGTGATAAAACTGCGTAATATTGTCTATCTGGCAGTAAAACTGACTTTTCCATGTGAACAACTAGATCATACTTTTGGATTAGGTGCCTCGGTTGGAAGCCTCACACTTCATTGCTACCAACATGGCTTTTTGGACCGATTATTAAGTCTGACTCCACATCATTGGCACTAGCAGAAGACATGACTTTTTCCCAATAATTTGCGGTGGCTCATTTGAATTTTAAGCACTAGTTTAATCTTCTAAGCACAGATAGCTTTATGAATATGCATGCGATGGCCAGACTTTATCTCATTACCTTGTTGTAAATTCTAATGACCATTAGGTCCTCACAGTAATTGCCAATTGTTTTGCATTTTTGATTGGGCTATTACCATGCGCATTGGAGGCGCACATCAGCCACGCTTGTCAGAGCCGGCATGTCAGCAACTGTTTGTGTGTTTTTTATGCCTCTTTGTGCACATGTGTGTATTTTTAATCATTTATGCCTTAGGTTGGAGACATATATATATATATATGCTTTATATGTGTTTTCTAGACTACTATAAATGAAAGGAACAATTTGAATTAAAACAATGACTAAGGAGTGAGTGGGAGATTAAATGTGTTAATTTGCATGATGTCTCCTCTGTTTCCTCTTCCTGTTTTTTTTTTTTACAAACATCCTTACAAAGATCACCCAGCATGAACCATCTGACTCTCACCTGTACACTTAGGTTTTGACATGTTGTCGATGCCCACATCTCTTTCTGTTTTCCTGCCTCTCCTTGGACATACTTGCATCAGATACATCTCTTTTTTTTACCATTTGTCCATAGTCATCTATATGTTCAGCTGCCATTTTGGAGTCAATGATCTGTCTTGCTAATTGAGTTTTTCTTCAAATGTTGAAGAAAACTCTTTAAAGGGAAGGAAACAGAGAAATTGCATCCCATTGTTCTGTCGTTAGCAGGAAAAATGCTTCTGTTTCTGCAGGCGGCATGTGCAGAAAACACACTTTATTCTGTCTTTTGTACTCAGATACCTGTGTTTCTTTTTTTGTGGGAGCAAGACTAAAAGAAAAGAGTCAATAAAGCAAATCAATTTTCTTTTACTAATAAAGCATGACAATTAAGAAACAAGGAACAACAAACAAGAAACAGAAAACAGACACTAATCTCTTTGTTTTCATCTTTATTGTATTTTTTTGTTGTTTTCATCTTTAAACCTCCCTTCTTAACCTTCAACTTTCACACAGGCACTATTTATTCCTCCTATTCATAAGGTTTGTCTGCGAGTGCTGTGAGCGAGATATGGGAACTTTTACATACCGATGAAAAGGAATTCTTAATTGCATAGGAATGACTGTGGTTGCAAACGGTGTTGTAATGGATGAGTGAAAGTGTGTGTACGTGTGTTTAGAGGTCTGAGGTCTCTTTTAGCCCCCTTAAAAATACACACACATGCATTACCCCCCACGCACACACAAACACACACCTATGGCTGCTGTTACTAACAAAGTTGTATATTCAGTTGGGAAACAGTATCCAGAACACAACTAAATTATTAAGCCTATGAACTTTTTAGCCAGTAAGATGAACTGATGAGCCACATCTATGAGATCCTTCTTGTCTTTGCACATGTGTGTGTATGTATGTGAGCATGCACATGCCCTCTCCTTCTGTCTAGTGCCTGGTCTTTAGCCAAGGGCATGCATAATTGATCCTGTGCCCGCGATCATTTATTTGATGTAATTGCCCGCGTAAGATATGATGAAATCTAATGGATAATTCATCTACGACACCCCAACCCCCCTCCCCCAAAATGGATAAAGAGCTGCTAAAATATACCTTTTAAGCAATTCTGTCTGAGTCTATGGGTGTGTAATCGATGGCCCAGAAATACTGATGCATCCACAAACACAATTAAAACAGCATTTTTAGGATAAACTGTTGCAGTGCATAGACACTGATAGCATCTGTTAACTCAAACGAATTGAGTCATTAAGTTAGGGAAAGGACACAGGCAACAAGGGAGGTTGAAGTCGACCCACTGTGTCCCGCACCAACTGACCTATGCAAGGGCAAACCAGTATTTAAGTTCAGGTGTGTGATGTAGTGATAACAGACCATCTGTGTGGCCAGTTGGCGAGGGAATTAAAGGTAGAAAGGCAGAGGTAACCTCTTTCAGTGGGCAGTTAGTACAAGAAATCTCTGTCCACTGGCCAAAATGAGATAGCGCTGTTTTAACAGAATTTTATTAATCCAACCATATATATTCTTGCATTTATCTGAGCTCAGGTCATTGGAGTAGCTGTTCTACAGTGGAATCCTGATGTATTTTACATAATAAGTCCATATATAAACACCTAAGCAATTTCTAGGTCTGCCTAAACAAGCCCAGCTGACTCATGTTGATGCAGAAGAGCAGCAGCCCTTACCCCTGGATGACGGGTCTCCTCTTTCTTATCTTAAAGGTTGGGTTCTGCCACTCTACAAAGAACCTTTGTATCATGGGTCTGATTCTGATGATAACTCATATCTCATAACCACAGAGGAGGGTTAGATCTAATAAATCAAGTGCTCATTGCATCAGATCAGAGCAATGTTGTCATTATTGTGGGAAAGACCTAAATGTATCTTTCTCCTTAAATCGAGGCATATATTAACTTCAATCTAAGACCTAACAATGAGCCCAGACACTGATTCCCATCTTGACACTTGTAGCTGCAGGCAGCTCCAGAGCATGCAAAAGGTCACGACTCAATGCCCAGTAAACCAAGTTATCTATAAAATGTGAGAACCTAAGGTACATGTTTTTGACTAAATGGGGAAAGTGTGGCCCAGTAGTTGAAGCAAGGTCAGTTGTGATCTGGGAAGACTGTAGGTTCTCTGGTTTGAATCCCAAAGATTGCCACCCGAGGTCCCTAAGCAAAGCTCTGAGCCCCAAAATGCTCCTGTGTACTGTACCATAGTGGCCCACTGTGACCTAAGGTATGATTTAAATGCAGACGAACATTTCGGTTTGAATTTACAAAGTTGACAAATTAAGATTATATTTGACAAATATAGATTATATTTAAGTACAACTTGAGATCCTGACAATTATCATCTCACACAGAATCAGTGACTTATACTTATAAAAATTCTGGCTGTAACAGCAAACTTTTGTGAAGCTGTAAAAGATCATAGGTTCAGATTCAAAGAAAGTGAACTGTATTGTTTTGTACTTATTATCATTCAATCATTCAGCTGTAGTTGCAGTATAATTAAGAAAGTGAACCACCAATCACATGGTAAGCAGCTCATCTTGTCTCTACCAAACAGCAATCAAAAGGAATTGCTGGGAGCATCAAAGGACTGAATTTTGTGTTAAACAGAGATTAAAGAATGATGTCTTTTTTTTTTTTAGCCCTTTCTCTACAAGTATTCAGCGGGAAAGCCCAGTTGAAATCCCATATGCCCCCTTTTTCCCCACTGTTTTTCATTGAAGTCCAGATGTGTTTCAACATGCTCTGAACTGTAGTCACTTCTGCTCTTTCTCTCCCAAACACACACTCTCAGAATCACACCTTGTGAACCAAACATGCTTTTTGGTCTTTGTTTCATATGATTTTGTTGTCTCTAGCTGGACAACCCATGTTTTTGAGGTGCTGTCAAAAATGTTGATATATATGTGCAACATCAGTAACATCCTGTGGATGGACCAATGGGACAAAGGGACGCACAGAAAATGTTTATCTTTGCTGCACAAGGGAAATGTAGGCCCCAAACTGAACCACCCTCAGAAGTGTTGAGAGAAACAAGGGAGGAGTTGAGGTGGAGGGGTAGCAAAAAAAGGCTTGATAGAGAGAGACTGGGAGATGAGAAGGAGGGGAAAGGGGGTAGAGTGTCCTGGGGATAGTGGACGAGTGGGAGAGAGAGAGAGAGAGATTCAGAGGGGGTAGAGAGAGGAAGGAAAGGCTGCGTCCCATCGCTCTCTGCCCATTAACAGATGAACTTGGCCAACATCCAAATGTTTGATGAGTCGGGTGTCGCACAGCTACGTGTGTAATGGGTGGGTGTTAGGGTTACACACATAGTCACGCATGCACAATTACATACACCCGCTCCAGCTCTGCATTTTAAGTTGATGCTGCTCTCTATAAACAAGCTCTCTTTCCCCCCCTTTTTTTTTTACCTACACACAAATAGCTTGCTTCTTTTTTTTTTCAATAACGCAAACACACTTACAATTGAGTTCAAGAGATCATGCTCAGACTGGTTTGCTGGCATAAAACTCTGGATTTTTTAGAGGAATAGTAAGGTGAAACTACAGCTACAAGGTTTAACAAAAGACAGTAAGAAAGAAAAATAAAACACTGCAGATTTCAGCCAAAGTTCCTGAACTACTGAGTCCTTCTGCTCAACAGACAGGGTGAGCTAAACAGGAATATAAGCATGCAGACAGGTAGAGAAATAATATGGGGAAAGTGAAAGTATGGCAGAAAGTATATGCAAAGAAGTAAAAATAAAGATATTTCCAACCTTTACACCCACCTTTTGCTCTTGTAACCAACTGTGAGTTGAATGCAGGAGCTTGCTGATATTATCAGCAACCAGTTGGGTCAGAAAGTGTACAAGGAGGGAGGGTCAAACACAGCCGAGCTGCTGGCCAGCAGGTTCTGTTGGTTTGAATCCCGGCCAAAGGGCACATCCATGTCATTTGGCTCTTTGGCTGAAAGTTGATGGAAACATGGCTAGCAAAATTTTTCTTCTATCTTGCATTGTTTTATTTCTGGCTGGTGTGTCATACAGGGTTGAAGATAACACTTTTCTTTTTGCTCAGTCCAACTCACCACTTTCCTTGCTCAAGGATAGATGGGCTGCATTCAGCTATATTTTTTCTTCCTTGGTAATTACAAAATATTTTTTCACAAGGAGGAAGATTACAGTTTAATCCTTTTCATTTTTTTAAATAGATACATCAAATTATATCTTATTTCTCATGTTCTTTATGTTTGAAAGGTACATTTTTAACTTGGAATGTTTTAATGTTGTGGTGTAAAAAAACGTCTTCTTAAGACTGAAGTTAACACTTACCTTCAAGTAGAATGAAAAAACTGAAGTTGTTTAAATAAAAGCAGATTACATTTTAATTTAAAGTGTTAGATCCAAGACAGAACTATGTGTGCTGTGGTTGCCACTTTAAAACAAAACTTCAATTAGAGTAAGTTGGATTTATATTTAGAATATTTACTAAAATTTAAAGGGTTGTTGTCATGTTATATAATTTCTTTTTACAACAGCAGTTCACTCTGGCGGATGCAGGTTTTCTGAAAGATTATAACATCCTGCTGGCATATTATTTGTTAGTTTTGTGTTTTACACTTTTTGCTTTGTGAGTAAATTAAATTCTTAATATATTTTTACAATCACAACAGAGGTATAATACTGCACAGGTAGGGACACTAACCTTATATTTGGTCTGTGCCTACAGTCTAGTTACAGTGCAAGCTACATGTCCCTTTGGTACATGTAGCTTGCACTGTAACTAGAAAAGCATGAACCTAACTGACTGATATGTGCAGTAAATGCAACACAGGCTGTTTGTGCTAGTAGAATTCCTGACCAGTCACACCAAATGAGCAATTACTCACTAACTTATCTCAGTCAGCTGAGTGGAACCAAAACTGTCTATATCAGACTCTGTTCGGAATATTTTTCATACTTTTTTGCAATTTAAGAGCACATGTGTCATACAGCAAGAGCCATGCAAAATCAACCACATGTTAGTTCTGTTTTGGGCTATAAAATGCTTATTAGATTCATCTTACATGTATTAAAAATCTTCTGTATTTTTTTAGGTTAAAATATATTTCTTGAGCTAACAATAATAACTTTATTTAGTTCAATTCAAGGTACCTTTAGCTTATAGCTTCAGTAGATACATTATATTCCTCTTGTGAATCTAATTACATTGATAAAAGTGTGTCCTGAGACATAAAGCCATCCTGGTTCATAAAATCTCAATATGAATAAAATTTTGACTGAAATGCCCTATCAGCTGTGTTCGGTTTTCTGAATGATGATCCCTTTTTGTCAGTGAGATGCAAATAACTACAAAGTTGTTTAGTTGTAATTTATATTTGTATTTTTCTATGTTGACCAACTGATTGTCTCATACATGTGATGGTAAAGGTGGAGACATAGATTACTCCTATCTGTGCCTGCACCACTTTTCAAAATATATAAAAGTGGAATATCCTGTTGATGATCAAGGCATAAATGCACAGCATAGAAAAATGTCATAGATGTTGATGTATCCTGATCTTTTTTTATATCAATAATGAATCAATATAATCAATAATAATGAATTAAATTGGTAAACAGAACAGCAATTGATTTATTATAAAGCTATATTAAGATAACTTGATGTAGATTTTGTATCAGGCTCCAGCTGATGGAGCACTCATAGGGGGACATGATGACTTAGAAACAGTGATGAGTTCAGTAGGATGATTATACTCAGTGGATGGCTTCACCACTGATGCCGTATTAGAGATTCTACCTCTTTTTTTTATCAACAAACATGGTGCAGTTCAGTGTCCTTTTTAATCAACTTTTGGTGAAGCCCAGCAGATTTAATGAACTGATGTCCAAGAAGTTTTTGGATATCAGCTTATGCTTCCAGTTTGGAAGGCCAGAGCCTCCAAACCATTTTTTTTCAGTATACAATCCAAGCAAAGCACATTTAAAAAAAATAATATATGCAATTTTCAGCTTGGTTCAGCTCCAAAATTATTTCTCACTAAATCTCAATGGTTTAAATCCTGCCTAACAACATTGGCTTAAAGCATAAAACCCAGTTCTTACCACAGCTTTTATAATCTAGAGATTTCTCCTGTGGGGATTTGCATCATGGTGCTGGCATCGAGGCTAGGATCATTGACCACCTCTGCAAATCCTGTATAGGCTGGCCATAATTTAAACATACACACGGAGGCACTCCCTAAAGGCTTGTAAGTGGTACTACTTAGCGCTCCAACCTTTGGCTACTTCTGATCATACCCCTCCTGTCCTGCAGGGTGTTTGTGGCAGCATTTGCTGCATTAGAAATGAGAGCTGCTTAGCTCGGAGCTACTATTTCGGTTACTTTCTTTTCTCCCTGCTCTATAATCTTATGTAAACACAGAAATCATCTCTCAGCTAACTCTGGCATATGCAGGCCAGCAGTGACGTCCCACTGCGATATATCCTTCCAAAACCTGGATTAAAAGTTTTGAAGTGGGAGGCATGTAAGGGGAGAGGAGTTGAGGAAGCCATTTGGGCAGCTGCTGACATCTCTTTAATGTACTGAGAAAGCTATAAATAGATAAATAAATAGAGAAAATTAAACCCAACATTGATCAAAAAGGTATTTTATATGAATCCTACAAGAGGTCTGGACAGGTGGCTAAAACTGTTTAGAGGAAGCAAATGCTTGTACTCTAGATGAGAAGGCAGTTTTTTTCTCTGTAAAGGAAAGGTGACAGTGTTAAGCTTTTAAGTGTCTACCCTTCCAATAAAAAAAAAAAAATAGACAAGAGCAAAAGAAAATAGACACCAAGAGGAACATCTCTACAGAAAGACGAAGATTAAGTGGAATGAACAGAAAAAAGATATAAGAAACATGATGTGACGTGACCCATGTCCGGCTCGGTGTACGCATAAAAGCAGTGCTCTTCAAAGATGCATTTTATGTGTGTGTGTGTGTGTGTTTATGTGTGTCAGCGGCTGTCAGCGTGTATCTGTGTCTGTGAATGATCTATGGTTTGTGTTTACTGTGCCATATTTCGGCCTGGCCTGCCGTCACCGGCGTATGAATGATAAATTACGGATGTCCGACGGATTCACCCAGGCACCTGTGGTCCCTCACTCACCAGGCCGTGTGGTAACAGAAATTCTAAAAAAAAAAGAGAGAGAAAGAAACATGAACATTAATGCTTATTTGGTAGGCATGGCACTTATATTGTTTTCATTTTTCAAGGTTTGTCCAAGATTGTTGCTTTTGTCTTGTTTTATTTTTAAGTCACATTTCTGCTCCAAAACAAATGCAATGAAGAAGAAATACCAATAAAACTAGTAATAATTCCATTAGATAAAAATTTCAAATGGAAAATATTATTTAATGTGTAATAAGTTCAGCTCTAAGATTAGAATTGGTTATGATCAATACCAACAACAAAACGCAAAAAAACATATAAAGTATATAAATGAATTAAGTTTTTCCTACTTTTTACCATCTAATCTAACAAAGTAAAATTCATTTGGTCTTCTTTGGAATCATAACTGGTTTTCGCTTCTGATGAAGTTGTTATAATGACTGAGAAACTTCTTGGAAATCTTCTCAGCCTGTTTAAATACCAGTGGCATTAGCATGTAAATGTATTTGGCTGCATGTAGTCCCAACTTCTTAGAAAATCTGAGAATAAAATGGATGTCAGCATAAATCCTTGGGGAACACCCTTAAAAATTAAAGCAAACTGACGTGTTGCTTCCTATAAGAACAAACCAAGTTCTGTCAGATAATATTTGAGCAATAGAGTCATCTCTTAACAATATTGATTTGTGATGGATGTGATAAAGCGCTTCAGTTAAAAAAATAAAAAATAGTACTGCCAGCGCTTTATGTCAAATAAATTGAGAATTTAATCTATAACTAAAACTGCACCTGCAGTCGTGCTTTGGCCTAATTGATGGGATATTCTTTGCATGGCGTGCTTTAAATGACCGGTTTCTCTATGTGTATCTGCAAGAATGCACTCTGGTCTTCAAAGCAACCTGTTCTTCTTTCACCTTTCATTTTTCGTGCCGGTCAATCCTTTTCTCTCTCTTGTCTGGGCCCCAGTTCCTGCCTCCCTCTGCTGTGCTGCTGTTTTCTGGGCCTGCTTGTCTCAGTAACAGTAAATACCCTTGCTACCTGACACAGATCCACCTTTCTACTTGACCGAGCACACAGAGAAGGGCAGCTGTATGTGTGCGTGCAAGGAGGAAAGGTGTATTCTCTGGTGACCCCCCCCTGCATGCACCCTGGTTTAAAGGGACTGAGTGAGCATACACGTGTGCTCACACGCTCCCTGAAGCATTCCCCCCGTGCAGAGATAAAACACAGGTTTAATCTTTGACACTGTGTCCAAACTGGCCTCTTTGCAGGTGAGGAAAGCCTCCTGGGGAGAACATGTGTGTAAGTGTGTGTGTGAAACTGCTAGTTTCGTCATGACCTAAATGTGGAGGACAATAGCCTGGAGGCTCTAAGTGTGTCTGTGTTTTTGTGTGGAGACTGTACAGTATGTTCTCTTTGCAACCTCTATGTGTTGTTGCGCCTTCTGGATGTTAAAGCTTACTTCTCTGTCATAGTATTTTTGCCTCACGTTTCAGTCTGTAGGTGATATCAGCCTTTTTTTTTGCTGCTTTAAAGCAAAGCAGAAAGTTGGCAGGGAGTGATTCCCCTGTGTTGATAAGTTGGAAAAAGGTAACCCACTCCACTTTGTTCAAAAATAAAAAGAAATTTTTTTCCAGCTCACACAGCCTGTTTATGCTTTAAAAAGTCACACAAAAAGATAAATTATTGTATCAAAATGTAACTGTTATTTGACACTACTTTTGCAAACTAATACCTGAATGTAACATGAATCATTTCAAGGACTTATCTTCTCTAATAGTTTATGTTTATTGTTTATTTACTTAACAAAAATAACCTCGCCTATGTTTTTTTTTTGCATTTCTTTGTCACATCACTCTCTGCAGCCAAAAAGCCCTTTATTTTAAGCAGATCGTGCAGAAAATTTGTTGCAAGTAAAGTTTTGCTATTTTAATACAGGAATGTCTTGAATGAAACTTCAGACCAGCAGTCTAAGTACCTTTTATTGCTTCAAATCAAAACTGTACTAATATAATCATAAGTATTATTGCTAGATCAATTTACATATGTTGCAACTACAATTAGACCGTCGACCTGTCTAGGGTGTACCCCGCCTCTGACCCGTAGACAGCTGGAGATAGGCACCAGCACCCCTCACGACCCCATTTGGGATTAAACGTCTCCGAAAATGGATGGATGGATACAACTACAATTTCAATTCCTCTTTAAGTGCTACTACACAAAGTGCTGAAAACTGAAAGCTTTTACTTTTTTCCAGTCAGCCATAATATATTTAAAATTAATTAATTCATATTTATAGATGAAATCAGAGACAAAAGGGTTTAAGGTGAATTATCCTGAGAATATTTTTCATCATTTGGAGTAATTATTAAAGATGAGTTTCCTCCATTGGAGGCCTGCATAATGTTTCACTTACCTAATTTGTTTTAACTGGATTCGAATCATATAACTGTGGGTAACAGAAGCAATACAGTTCAGGAGGTTTTTGTGTTTTGGGGCATTAAAATGAAACATCAGACACTCACACGGTGTAGGATCATATGTTAGACTGCCAGAGGCTGATGCTGAATCACCCTGAAGTGGAAAATCAGTCCTATTGGCCAAATCTCCTCTTCAACAGATGCAGAGAACTGCTATTCAGTTCATCCGACTTCTATAAAACCCCAGAATTCCTGATTCTACTGCAGCTCTCTGTGATGATGATGTTTCAAATGGAGATATTGACCTTTTAGGAATATTTACCATGTAATGCAATTATGCTACTAATGGATTTGGCCCACTGATCTTTTTATGCTCTGTGTCAGTGGGCTAGTAAAACACTGTTGGCTTTATTACAGCACTGAAACACACACGCCATGCAGACCAGTTAGGCCCGGCGCTCATTTGCGTCTGTATGTTCTACATGTATAATCCTCCTTCCCTGGTGCAATCACACGCCGGCTCAAATGCACATCCATACACACACACACGTGCATACCAGACCCCCTTAACTGTATGTGTCTGCCAAGCCAGACGGCAGACTGCCAGCAAAAAAGGGGCTGTGATTGGGGTGAAGGCTCATCTGCTGGGGTTAGCCAGCTATAGCCACACAGACACACATAGACTTCAAAAGGCGCACATGCATACTGACCCAGTGCCTGTTTAGATTAACAGGGTTTATTAGCTTGACACGGCCCCCATCGCTTGGTCGTTGGGCTTAAGCCAAAGTTTCAGGGAGGATGGTTATTAGCATGTGCAATGCTAAAATTTCTAGCTGCTGTTGTTCTGCACTCTGCCACTGCTAATGAGATAAGTGCTCAGAACCAGGCTGCAAAATTTCCCCTCTGTAAAGGCGCCATAGTTCACGTTTAATTGCAGACACCAAATGCGACATGTAAATGAAAAGAAGATCAAACAAAGAACTGCTGAAAGTCTTTTTAAAGCTGCATTTACTCTCAACTGAAACAGTTGGTCATTTTAAATAAGTATGGATGTTGTCAGCTGGTCAAACAGTCTAAGATCACTTGATCTGTTGATTTTGGTCCACTTTTCCTACATAACTTGAAAAATATGAAGCTATAAAAGGCAAACTAACCAAACCTCTGCAGTGATCAGCATAAAATATCCTCGCTACAAGTGTGCAATTGCTCGTACTTGCTTTTTGAGAGCTTCATCTCTTGGCATTATCAGTCTATGGTGAAGATAAAAAACTAAAAAAAATCTTAATATGAAAGTTTTTAGGAGAATTGGCATAATAACAAAAATAAGAATGGAGAATACAATCATCCACAAGCAAAAAATGGAATGTATTAACTCCAAGTTTAAGTCACTCCAACTTACTAGTTTCAAGTTCAAGGATAATGAAATTCATAAGGTTCTGGGTCCTGTATAATTTTTTTCCTAATGAAGAAAAGTAGAAAGATGTTCATCTGGAGCTGGTCTGCTAACCTGTATCATGTTAGGGTTATCTTAGTGCAGAAGGCTGCACACACTATCACTGATTTCATATTTATAAATGCTGTCTTTTAATTTATGATTATATAACTTTGTGAAAGAGGACAATGTGTGCACCAGTAGCAAGAGTTTTGGAGATGAAGTGCTTCTATGCACTTGGATCCCCTGCACAGGCGTCCTCAAAGGTTAGACTGTGGTCTGGATCCAGGCATACATGAGGTTTTACCTGAACCAATGTGAAATTTAGGGCAATAATGAACTGTGTCTTTTAATGCATTGACCTTAATTAATTTTAATTTGCACTCATTTTTGCTACTAATGTTGGTATCGCAATGACTTTCTCTCTGAAACTAACAGGTAGTGATGCAGAAATAGAGAAACTTAGAAAAATGCTATAGGCTAAAGCAGAACCTATTAATGACTTCATCTAAAAAAAAGAGAATAATAAAAAAGGGGACTTGAAGAGTTATATTCAAACAAGACAGGCTCTGTGCTCTTCTTTTTTTGCAGAGTATCAAAAAATGAAACCTTAGTAATACACTGAGATTTCGTTATGAACATTTTGGACAACACATGTATATTGAGGGGACCTTGCTAAAACTTAAATGTAGATCATTGCTCTACAGGAGCTTAGAATGCAACAGATGGATGTTCCAACTTTCTCTGGCAAAAATATTCTAGATGAAATAATGACGTGGCACTGAGCTGGCTGTCTGGCTGTGGAAAACCAAACTGGTTCCTTGCTGATTTTTAAAAGAAACAGTTGAGAACCCTCTATAATGATGGAAACAGTTTGACGGAAAACCCCAAACTACAAGAGTTATTATATCTGTGGTCGAAATGCCCCTTAAAGTTCACAACTTGGTTTGTGTCAGGTTGTTTAAATTAGTTTTGGGAAATATTGCGATTTCATAAACAGATAATTGTCAGGAGATCTCTTACATTTTCATCTTGACTCTGGCTAATTTTGTCGGTTATTGATATCACCAGAAATGTAGCTCAATGAAGATGCCTTATTTTGTATTTGCACGCAAACACTTCATTCAGAAGTGATGCTTATATCAGTGATAGGCCTGACTGCCCACACCTGCTTTGCTAAACCCTACCATGCACACTGGTCACTTCCTCTTTCACACTTCTTTCGCATCCATGTGCACACATCTGGCTCCAGGACTGCCAGAAACAGGTAGTGAGAAGCGTGAACGGCCGTTGAGGCGAAACATGTCTGTCAGCAGTGGGATTGATTTGTGCTTTAATTTGTATGTGAAGGAGTCTATTTATGTCTCTACATATGTGTGTGTCTGTAATCTCCTCTGCATTTGTGAGTCATACTGGTTTTCTACTTTATGTTCTGGTTGTCTGGTTTAAATATAGCAGCAGACCATGAGAAATATTCTCCATGTTTCTTATTTCTATTGTGGCCACAAGCCCTCTGACACATAGTGCCACTTAGTTGGTGCCTTTCCCTCCTGATATTACACCATATCTGTGGACAGAAGATTCAAAGAGGAGCCATTTTAGGGCCAGAAACTGCCATTTTTTTTTCTTCCTTCCAAAATATTCCTGCTACCTTGTTGAAACCTTCTGGCACTTCTAATGGAGCAAAGTGGAGGAAAGGAGGTGGGGGGAGTGTTAAAGCCAAGATGGTATCAGCCAGGCAGAGAACAACAGTTCATCGAGGAACGATAGAGGCGAAGAACACTACACACACACACACACGCACACACATGATCAGTCATATATGTTTGTGTGTATATACGTACAAACACTCACACAGACAAAGAGGGAGGGCAGATGGTAAGAAGAGACGTGTGAAAAGCAACAGTTAGCCCGTGTCTTCGCAGTGTGTCAGTCTGGCCTAAATATGGCATGCTTTTGACACTTTTTCCCATCCTGCAAACTCTTTCCATTTCGTCCAACACTTTCCTTAAAAATACAACAAAAATAAAACTGACCTACGTCTTCAGCTACCTTTGCTGCTAAAGACATTTACTACGTTGAGCAAGTGTCGTGTTAAAAGACAATTGCTCACTTGTTTCACATTGAGCAGAAAAACCAACAGCCCTCCTTACTTGACTGACACTACTGAGGCAGTGTGATATTTGATGGATGATCAGTGTTATATGCTGCCTTTTAATGATAAAAGCTACACTAATTGCAAAACAAAGCACACTTAGTTTTATTACTAAGTGATATTTAGAAGAACTTTGTTGCAAACATAGTCAGGTTGTTGGTCATAGTGTTGTAATGACATGCATAGGTAAAGTTTAGGATACTGTAATTATTTAGAGAGAAAATCACTATTTTTCTGTTTTTCTTTGCTTTTTTCATATATAAAATTAATTGGTCAGAAAACTCTGAATTTCTTCAATTGACTCTTTAATAATTAAATGGCCTTTTATGCAGTCGACTCCAGTTCTTGTCTAGAATTGCATTTTTGGTGTCCTTCTAATTTCCCTATAAACCTGAAAAGGAAACCAATACTTAGACCATGGTGTATAAGATATATCTAACTTTATAATAGTTCTTTTCATCAACCTTGCCTAAAACAGTGTTCGTCTAAGTAAAATAAAACGCAACCTTAATTTTGATGAAGATTCCTACAAATATCAAGGTTTGAAACCAGTTGAAACGTTTCATATCTCTGTGAAGTAAACAAAGTCCTGTCAGAGTTCAGTTCAATCAAGTTTAGATCAGAAAAAATTTACCTTTCCCATTCGTTTTGTTTTGTTAACAATTTAAAACATTGTCTTTACCTAATTCATAGGGTCATTAATTTGTTTTTATGTCCTTTATGTGCCAATAGCTTCAATAAGATACAAACCATTATAAGCGCTAATTAAAAGTTTATAGCTGTGTCTTCTATGACTTTCTATTAAAATAAAACCATGATATAGCTTCCCGTGTCGCTTCACGCTGTTTCTTTTATAAAATTAAATAAACTTTAAACGTCTTATGTAGAACATTCTTCAGGTAGGATAAGATGACTAACATTTTTTGCACTCAGCTTTTCTTTCTTTCTTTCTTTCTTTCTTTCTTTCTTTCTTTCTTTCTTTCTTTCTTTCTTTCTTTCTTTCTTTCTTTCTTTCTTTCTTTCTTTCTTTCTTTCTTTCTTTCTTTCTTTCTTTCTTTCTTTCTTTCTTTCTTTCTTTCTTTCTTTCTTTCTTTCTTTCTTTCTTTCTTTCTTTTTCTTTCTTTCATGAAAAACCTGCAGGAAGCATGCTCAGTGTCTCCCTGCACCACTAAGTGTCCAGGATGTGTTCCTTCAACCCGTATGACCCTGACAGGTAGCACTGAACCTAATCCCACCCACACTCGCATGCACACACAACGCCTCTGTCCCCCCTAGCTCTTCCGGCTTCTATAGGCAGATGTATAAGGAGGTGAAAAAGGGGGTGGTAAGAACACATTTTTTGGCAGCAGTAAGCAGGCAGTTTTTTTTCAGAGAGCTGTTTCAACTTGATTTACAACTCTCAGCTGCATGGAATGAGAGGGAGCAAGGGGGAAGGAGAATGTGGGGACTGCGGACAGGAGAGAGGGATGGGAACTTACAGGTAGCAGGTCTGGGAGGGGGGGGTTATAGTGATTGTGCAAGGCCTTTAAACAGAAATTGTGTGGGCAGGTTTTTACAGGGTCAGGGTGCAGCTGCCTTGTTGTAAAAATGTAGCTTGTGATTAGGAAAGTTTCATTTGAATACCTGAAAGACTAATCTATGGTATCTGAGATGTGGCTTCCACAAAAAAGCAAAAAAAAAGAAAGGGTACAGACATGATTTGTTTTGTCTGGAATCTCAGACTAAGGAGAAAAGATTTCTATTTGAGACAGTAGAAGATAACAATCCACAGAGAACATTTCTTTCTGCAAACAATCACTTTGTGGGAACAATCTAAATAAATCAATACAAAGTTTCCTAGAAATAATTGCAATCTGTTGCTGGAGTTGAAAGTCATGATATTTTATGGGGAAATAATACAAACTTTCTGAATAAACCAACGAATCACAGAAAGACAAGCAGGTGTAATTAGCAATATAGAAAAAATGCATAGATATGAAGCAATGTTTTGAACTTCCTGTAATGAATTGATACCTGCAGAGATGGAGATAAAAGAAAGAAAGATGCTTGCAGCATCTAAGAAACCCACTGACTTCTGGTAAATCTTTAAAGATGGTATTGTTCATTGTTGGCACAAAATCAATAAGATAGTTCAGTATTTTACTGATGAACTGTAATTGCATTTATGAGACTTGTTGTTACTGTGAGATGGTAAAATCTGAGATTAAGCCTTTTTTTCTCCTCCTAAAACGTATTTCTGTCAATATAAGGAAAAGCTTCATATTTTTACGCAGCTTGCATTTTTATTTCATGTGTTTTGTGTCCATAATGTATATCACTCAGTCAAGGATGATTAATGATGAATGTTTAAGGAACAAGAGGAAAAACAATTGAAATAATACCAACAACATCATGCTGTTAGTATTATAAAAAGACATTTTTATTGTTTTGTTTTTAAACAAACAAACAAACAAAAAAAAACATTTTTTTTTATTTGTTTTAACCCGACATGCATTGATTTTTTTTTTTTTTTAAACAAGAATTTGTAAAACTTTCCCCTAATCTATGCAGCTCCTCCAGAGTTACCATGGTTCTTTGGGTTGATTTTCTGTTTCACACTCTTCTTATCCAGCCTGTCACTTTAGGTAGATTGTAAAGTCTTGATAGATAGATTAAAATACACACAAGCTGCACTTTTTAGATTTTTTTTTTGTAAAAACAAATCAAACCCATGTATTATTTACTTTTACTTTACGGTTTTCTGCTACTTTGTTTGTCTATAACAAAATATCCCAGTGAAATATAATGAGGTTTGTACTATGAAATAATGTGTGAATATGCAAGAAATACTTTTGCATCTCAGTGTAAACCTTAATGCTACAGCGTAAAGCGAGCTCAAAACTGCTACTGGTGTCAGTTTCTTTTCATATTTGTGGCCGCTCCCATGTTGAAAGGCTTTAGACGCATGACACGGTGGTATGTTTTTCTAATGGCGACTGACCTTCTAACTACAAAGTGCATTTCTAAAGATTGCCTAACAGCCGTTATGAAATGGCCTTCTGGATTATTAACAGCTAATGAGGAGGGGAAAGACACCCTGCAGTAAATGTACGGGGTGTGTGTTTGTTGTGTGTGGAGCCGTGCCTATTTCTCCTACTTTTCTGCTAGAGTTCTTTCTCTTTTCTTTTTTTTACCACGGAGCTGTAGAAATCCAGCTGAAGTGCTGAATGACGGGGCTGAATAAGTCTGAGGCAGGCCTCTGCATGTGTTTGCTTGTAGGTGTTTTTACTCCATGATGACTGATGCTTATGTTTTGTCTTTCTCTCTCTCCCTCCTCTGTTCCAGAGGGGGACGGTGAGGGACGACATGATAAAAAAAAAAGAGGAGGGGTGTTTTAGAAATTAACAGGTAACCTGGTAATTTCTTTCTATGAAAAAGTTAAGTAACTAAGCATTCAGGTGTAAATCATGTTCTAACCTGAGTGGATGAGATTCCTAGTGCCTGCCTTTGTGTGGAATTTGCCTTGTTTACCCTGGAACCAGACGGGTTTTCTACAGAAGCTTCGGTATCAGATAGCTGGGCTTCTTGATTCTCATCTGAACACAAATAGAAAAACACTTATGTTTATTAGTTTTTAGGTAGCTTACGGGTAACTTTTTGTCTGTATTAGGAAATGTGTAGAATCTGGATAAGTTAAAATACGGTAATAATACCTTTCAAATAAATTTTGTCACTTTTTGAACTTCAAAGTTTATTTTTGGAAGGAAGGAGGAGAATTCATAGATGGATAATTTTCAAAATTGATTGTAAATGGAAATCTTCCATTTAATCTATTACCCCAAGTAGAATTTTAAGAATAACATAGTTTTAAGTAAATGTAAATATTAAATGTTGTATACTTTATCTCAAATTAAATAGCTGCTCTATTCGGATAAGAATAGAATGAGTGATTTCCCTTCAGTGTGTTTGGTGAAAGAAAAAAAATTAAACAAAAAAACAACTACATAATACCTTTAAATTTCCCTTTGTTCAGATGCATTTTTTTTTTGCTGAAATAATGAATCTACTATGGGGACAAAGTTTTCTGGATTCTAACTCAGGGTGGCTATTTTAAGGACTAAGGCCTCCATATGTATATAGTCTATACTTTTTAAATCTGAAAAGCAGGTACAAACATAGCCGAAAAAGGCCTGAAGCTGTATTTGCTGTGAAAACGAAAAAAAAAAAGAACGTGCATTGTTTTCCACTTCCTATTTTACATTACTTGGTGCTTCTTTTTAACACATTAAATATCAATAAAACACTAAAAACTGTCCTTTTAACATGGCTGTATAAACTTTTACGAGTCACTATAAGATTAGGTAGGATATTTGTGGAGAAATCTCTTTAACAATTAGAAAAGTTGAAATATTGTAAAGGAAAGGAAACCAAAGAACCCACCGGATGGTCTGAAGTGAAAGCAAAGTATGGACACTCCTTGAAACTTACCTCTGGGGAATGTAGGGTTTGTCAATTATTCCTGTTTGGCTATTCCCCTTCCGACCTGTGGCTGTATTTACGCGAATGCCCATTTTATCCATGGCTTTTAATGGCATATAAAAAAAATCACTTCCCCATCAAAATGCCCTCTCTTAATAGCTTTTCAGAGTTGTTTGGGAGCTGTTTGGGTTTGGTCATTAGTGGACCATGAGTGTTTGTGTGTGTGTGTATGTTGAAGTGTGAGGCCCTTTTAGGCCGTCCTAGGTGGGATAGGAGTTGGTTGAAAGAGGGAAAGGACAGGGTGGGGGTTGCATCCAGGCTATGCTCATAAGTGCGAGGTTTGGTTTAGGTTTGGGAGTCTGTGAGGTGCAGCACTTAGGCCATACTGAGCCTGATGGGAATGCCAGGCCCCCCACACCACTTACCAAATCACTAATGGAGCATCTTTGGGCTCTCTATTCCTTTTTCACACACATGAAAACTAGTTCTCTGACTCACAAACACACACACGCCAAACATGGATGAACACTCGATGCTCAGACACAAGGAAAACGTGATTCCCTATTATTCCAGTGACAGACAAGAACAGCAGAAACGCACATTTGTAAAATTTGGACAAAAAAGAAATACTTCCAAAAGAACTGGGTGTGTTGTTGCCCCACCCATCAGCCCCTTCCCCCCTAACCCCCCTCCCCTTTCATTGCTTTTCACACTTCTCAATTATTTACTGGCTTTTTTGTCTTCTGCTGTTGGCCAGCCCCCAAGCTTGTGTCACAGTGTGTTTGTGTATGTAGAACCGAAAACCACTTCACACACAAATGCAAGGCCTTTCATCATTCATAAACACTGTCTGGACCATATGCTCAGGCGGATGCTGACCGCTCACAGGCTCATCAACACTGTATTTTATACACTTTTATGAGGAGACAGCGGACCAGCAAGGAGATTTGTGGCCTTATTTGTTTTGCTAAACCTTTTCTCTACATTATTGGCCAAGACAAAATACATTACTTTGCTGCATTTATTATCTTCCATTATGAATAACAATGATATAAAGTTTAAAGGTGCATAAAGATCTTCAAACTAATTTACTTAATTTATATTCTGTTTAATGTTCTGTATGAGATAAAATTTTGTGTCACAAGAGCCAAATTATGCTGTTCATGGGATTGGAATAAAAAAAAAAACAGGCTAAAAAGAAAAGCTCCTTATTTACATGGGCATCTTTAATCCGACCTTCTTATATGGTCATGAGATATGGATCATGACTAAATGAACAAGGCTGAGGCCCCGTCCACACGAAGTCAAAACGAACACGAAACGCTGATATTTTCCAAAACGTTTGTCGTAAAGACGGAGACGTAAAATAAATGTGATCGTCCACACGAATGCATGAAAACGCTGCAAAATGTATGCCAGGGCTGTAAGTGGCGCTGTGGTGCCAAAGCAAAAATAGGCGACGAAATGTTGGGCATGCGCACTAATATTTATACATGGTTGCCCTGCGGGTCCATTTTCGTGGTTAAGTCAAATTCAGGTGCTGAACTATGTCGTCGATATTGCTCTGTTCTTCCTGGAGATATTCCAGAAGAAGAAGATTCTGTTGTAAGCCCGACAGCAGGGTGAGTAGCATTAGCAGCAACCATTCAACACAGTACGGCGCTATTGTTGTGATACTGTGCATGCGTGTTTAGAGGCGACGCTATGACGCATGCGTGTAAAAAAAAAATGCGGTTAGAGCTTAAAGATGAAAACGCGAAAACGGCGTTTCAAAATCTTCCCACTCTGAAGGCTGAATAAAAAAAAGATCGTTTACAGACCCCCAAAACGCCGGCTTCGTGTGGATGAGAGGCTGGTTTGGTGAAAAATTTGTGCGTTTAGGCCAGGGTTCGGCTTCGTGTGGACGGGGCCTGAAATAGGCTTCTTCTTTTGAGAGAATGGTTTTCCTGCAATGCAGAATCAGAAATCAAAGGACTTCAGTTCGTTTTTGGTGGGAGAGTCTGGTATTGGGTGGGGTTTGCATACACAAACTGATTCTTTATAAGTGAGAAATAGATTTACATGTGGGTGGATGGAAGGATGGATGGATGCAGGGCTTATTTGATGGAAGAAAAATACAAATACCAGCTTGTATTCCTGACATTAGTACTTTGCAACCAAGCTTTTCTGACATATTCTGTTATACAGCCAGCGAAACTGTAGAAAGCTCAATGGAGAAATATTTGCTTGGTTCAATGCACAATTGAACCATAACATTTTTTAAGGATTACTCTTTTTTTTTTTTAGATTGAGAAGTCTACTTTATTATTGGTAATATTAAGACCAGCTAAAACAGTTTAACTGCTTTACACATAAACAAAAACAGATAAAAGGACATAAAAGAAATCCAAAAATGTAATTTCTTATTTCAAAATTTAATTTTCTCTACCTAGAATTTAATGAAGTGCAATATTTCTTTTTCTTACTGATATTCATTCAAACTTAAAAGACTGAAAACCACAGTTCCACAAATATAGAAAATATAGAGATACAATAAACAAAGTGAAGTACATGAAAATAATGCAAAAATAAACTGATAATTTCAATATAAGGGAAAAAAATGTTTCTTTTAATTCAATTTTCAATTCAATTCAATTCAGTTTATTTATATAGCGCCAAATTCACAACACATGTCATCTCAAGGCACTTTACAGTTCAACCAGATCATACAGTCAAATTGATACAAAGTTTTCTATCTAAGGAAAACCAGTTGATTGCATTGACTCATTGACTCAAATACAATCCCCCACACTAAGCATGCTTGTAGCGACAGTGGAGAGGAAAAACTCCCTTTTAACAGGAAGAAACCTCCAGCAGAACCAGGCTCAGTGTGAGCGGCCATCTGCCGAGGCCGACTGGGGTTCAAGGAGACAGAAGCAGAGATACAAAAAGCAGCTGTAAAAGGCGGCCCCGTCCAGGAAACACACAGCCAGGCAGACGAGCTCCAAGGCAGCTCCCATGCCAGAGGACGAAGAGAGCACATCCACTCAGTCACGGTCAGAGAAACAGGACCACACTGGAAAACAGGCCGATCTCCAACATCTATTAACAAGGGTGTTGATAGAAGCAGCACAGCTGATGTTTTTTTCCAGGATGACGTCACAGCCAAACAGGAACAGACGAGGCAAAGCTACTCTGAGGAAAAGCAGAGAGAGCAGAAGGTTAGAGATTGAACTAACAGATTCTGCAGAATAGGAGAACAGAGAGAGAATGAAGCAGAATGATGAAATGGGGGTCCCTATGTCCTCCAAAAGTCTAAGCCTATAGCAGCATAACTATAGAGATAGCTCAGGATAACCTGAGCCACCCTAACTATAAGCTTTATCAAAAATGAAAGTTTTAAGCCTAGCCTTAAAAGTAGACAGGGTGTCTGCCTCACGGACTAAAACTGGTAGTTGGTTCCACAGGAGAGGAGCCTGATAACTAAAAGATCTGCCTCCCATTCTACTTTTAGAAATTCTAGGAACCACTAGTAAACCTGCAGATTGAGAGCGAAGTGCTCTGTTAGGAACATAAGGAACAATCAGATCTCTGATATAAGATGGAGCTTGGCCATTTAAGGCTTTATATGTGAGAAGGAGGATTTTAAATTCTATTCTTGATTTAACAGGAAGCCAATGAAGAGAAGCCAGGATAGGAGAGATATGATCTCTCTTTTTCATTTTCATTAGAACTCTGGCTGCAGCATTTTGGATCAGCTGAAGGCTTTTAACTACAGTTTGTGGACTTCCTGATAGTAAAGAATTACAATAGTCCAGCCTTGAAGTAACAAATGCATGGACTAGTTTCTCAGCATCACCCCTGGACAGGATATTTCTAATTTTTGCAATGTTCCTCAGATGAAAGAAGGAAATTCTAGAAACCTCTTTGATATGGGATTTAAATGACAGGTCCTGATCAAAAATAACACCAAGATTTTTTACTTTATTATCTGAAATCAGTTTAATCCCATCCAAATGAAGTGACTGGCTAATCAGTTTCTTTTTCAGAGACTCTGGTCCAAAGACTATAACTTCTGTTTTGTCTGCATTCAGAAGCAGAAAGTTAAGAGTCATCCAGGTTTTTATGTCTTCAAGACATGCCTGTAATCTATGTAATGGGTTAGCTTCATCTGGATTTATAGACAGATATAGCTGGGTATCATCAGCATAACAGTGGAAATTAATCCCATGCTGTCTAATAATTCTACCAATTGAGAGCATGTATAAAGTAAAGAGAATTGGTCCTAGCACTGATCCCTGTGGTACTCCACAGGTAACCTTTGAGCGTGTTGAAGATCTATCATTAACATGAACAAACTGAATTCGATCAGATAGATAAGATTTAAACCAGTCTAGTGCTGTTCCTTTAATTCCAACAAAATATTCAAGTCTTTCTAAAAGAATATTATGGTCAACTGTATCAAATGCAGCACTAAGATCCAACAGGACGAGCACAGATACAAGTCCATTATCTGAGGCCATGAGAATATCATTAGTGACTTTCACCAGAGCTGTTTCAGTGCTATGATGAGCTCTAAAGCCAGACTGAAACTCTTCAAAAAGTTCATTATGGTGGAAGTGATCGCAAACTTGTTTGGCAACTACTTTCTCAAGAATTTTGGATAAGAAAGGAAGATTGGATATAGGTCTATAATTGACCAAGTCATCTGGGTCAAGAGACGGTTTCTTAAGCAGAGGTTTAATTACAGCAATCTTAAAAGCTTTAGGTACATATCCCTGTAACAGAGATAGATTAATCACATCTAAAATGGAGGAGGAGATCAAAGGGAATACCTCCTTAAATAACCTGGTTGGAACTGGATCTAACATACAAGTTGAAGGCTTAGATGAAGACAATAATTTTGCTAATTCAGAGAGTTCAACTGGATCAAAGCAGTCTAAACCCGGTTCAGATTCCATGACTACCTCAGGTACAATCGCGGATAGAGGAGTGCTTATGATCTTATTTTTAATAAGATCAATCTTATTTATAAAGAATCCCATAAAATCATTGCTGCTAAGAGCAGGTGGAATGGACGGTTCAACAGAGCTATGGCTCTGGGTGAGTTTGGCAACTGTATTAAAAAGAAATCTTGGATTATTCTTATTCTCCTCTATAATGAGGAGAAGTATGCTGCTCTTGCTTTACAAAGGGTCCTCTTATACAGCAGTAAACCATTTTTCCAGACTAGGAAGGACTCTCGCAGGCCTGTGGAGCACTATAGCTACTCTTCTCCTTAATGGTGTTATTCTATTGGCTTTGCTTTGTCAGTTACTGTGATAGTGTTCCTTTAAATTAGATTAAGGATCACAAAAGGCTAACTTCTGTAAAATAGGATAAAATAAAAAAAAAGGCTTGAATTCAGAATGGAAATGTAATTTGGAAAATAAGAAAAAACACTACAGTCATAATCTTCCACATATCACTCTGAAAAATCAAATAAAAGTAGTACTGCTTTCTGCCGATTTTACCATCAACATTTTGCTCCTGTTGAAGCAGACGGTGTCGTAAGTTTGAACAGCTAAAAACTAAAAGAAAAGTGAGCAAAAAAAAAATAAAATAGAAAATAGCCTTAACTAGTGGGATATTTTTGTTGAGTATCAGAGGGTTGTGGGTTTCCTCCTCTGGCAAATTTGGGGGGGGTCATTTCTTCACCTAGCACACTCGAATGAATTTAAAGAGGCAGGTAAACAGCTGCTCGCTTTGCATTAACTGAGCCATATATTCAGCCTGCCTCTCTGATTTATTCTTTTTCCACCTTTCCTCTGTTTTTCCAAGTGCCTCATTCCTCAGCTTGTTTTTGTTCTTTCCCCTCCAGCCTGCAGAAAGCATCGGGGGGGTGATCGATAAAACTCTCAGGGTGTAGTGACTGCAGCTCTAATGAATCAAGGCCACACTTTTTGTTAAGCAGACAAGGCTGTGAAAGGGTGCAATAGGGGACTTTATCTTGTAGCTTTTTGATTTTGTAAGACACAGATCAGGGGAAAAAAATTCTTGACTGAAAATGACAAAAGTAGAATTAACCCTGACCTTTCTACACTGCTGGCAAAATTTATTGGCACAATGTTTCATTTTTGCAAAAAGCCTTAGGTAGATGTAATTTCTTCTCTCACAACTGGGGCTTTTTTAAAGCCTATATTTTTCTTTTGTACATTGGGTCCCTGTATGAATCACACTCCCACTGGCTCAAATATTCCCAACCATACCTAAAAGCTAGCATGTTTTCCTACATACAGCATAAACCACAAAATGTATAATACCAAACCCAACTGAAGTGCTTGTCCCTAATAAGCTTGTGACCAAAGCAAAAGCTCTTTGTGATGTTAGGACAGAAAATGCTTTTTATTCTGGCATCACTCCAAAGCAGCCACTTAGCATGTAGATAGTGTGTGTTGGTTGTTATGGAGATTCTAAATGCTATCCTTTGCTACAGATCTGCAATAGTAATCTTTGGAGATATTTTCCCCTTCGCTCACCATCTTTCTTACTGTGTGTGACAGCAAAATAAATATTGGTCCTAGTGAAACTGAGTCAAGGGAAACAGACATCAAATTTACTCCAGAGATTATCAGAATAGAATGAATTACTAATCAGACATGGTAAAAAGGTTTGTCAATTTAAAAAAGTAAATTAAGCTTCAGGAAAATTCATTTTGGAGAGATTATTTAAAGGGTTACACCTCTGGTTTTGTGAAAAAACTTGTTGCTTTTCAATGTGGTATTTTACCCTATTTTACACTTAGTTTAAAATTTGTATTTTATGATAAAGATGGTTCGAATCCCAGCCCAGGGTCTTTCTGCATGGAGTTTGCATGTTCTCCCTGAGCATGTGTGGGTTCTCTCCGGGTACTCCGGCTTCCTCCCACATTCCAAAAAAAACATGACTGTTTGGTTAATTGGCTTCTCTAAAGTCCGCTTAGGTGTGAGTGAGTGTATGAATGGTTGTTTGTCCTGTTTGTCTCTGTGTTGCCCTGCCATGGACTGGCGACCTGTCCAGGGTTTACCCCGCCTCTTGCCCATAGACAGCTGGAGATAGGCACCAGCACCCCTCGTGACCCCACTGTGGGGTCTAACACTGATAAACGTGTTAGAAAATGGATGGATGGATAAAGGTAGTTAATCATTTTTCAAAAATATGAAAACATATTTAAAAATTATTCTTATAAGTGTGGCAAATGTATGAATCTCTGACTTTATTAGTGAAAGTTTGTTTTTTTGGAAAACGATGCGAATTCATTAGGGAACAAGTGATGTAGAAAGCATGTCATGTTGAGATACTACTGGCACAGCAAGTATCTATTTCCCTCTTTCTCTCATTCTGTGAGCAGTTTATCACACTCAAATCTGGAAATAACTACTTGATATAATTATTTATTATGTCTGCCAAAAGTTGCTTCAGTGCCGTAGTCCATCCTGCAATCCTCTTGTGGACTGTGTGCTAAAATCGAACGCTTTAAAGAGCCGCCGAAATCCACCCGAGACCCCCTTGAAGTTAAAGCCCTCTCTTACCAGAGAGAGAGAGAGATAGAGAGAGAGACATCTTGAATTCCTCTGTTCTCGTTGCAGTTTATAGCGCTTCCCTCCAAGGTCTGACCGGGAGATTGTGGGAGGCTGTTAGTGTTAAAAGCAGGATGGCTTATATTTCCACTTCCTTCTTCTTTTTTTTTTATTTCACCACAGGCAAACACTATGGTTATTGCTGATTGCTTATAGTCATAAACTTGTATTAAATATGTCCGCTATTGATTGGCCTTGTCAGATGAGTACAATTAAAGCAATAATGCTGAGCTCCAGCCCTCCTGGGAGCACAAGATGGAAGAACCAGAACAGCAGTAAGATGAAGGCAGGAAAACATTCGATCTAAAGGTTTTGGCAGCAGTGCCGCTTCTTCGGTCGAGTTGGAGCTTGTTCGTATGTTGCCATAAAGGATCCCATGTGTGGGCGGCGGGGTTTGGGGCTTTAGCGATTCAGGCCTTGACTGGGCTCTTCTTTTTCTCAGACCCCTGCCAGGATGTTATCAGCACCGTCTCTATCTCCTTTTTCTCATTTTTTTGCTGTGTTAAAGAGAAGCCAGGAAGTGAAAGATAAAGGTTGACAGCAAAGATGTAGAAAAGGAGGGATATGGCAGTTGGAGAGAAATAGGGACTTAGAGTGAAGACAAACCACCTGTACACAGCGTGGACGACAGACGGAGGTATGGAACAGACTGGGTTGGGCGGGGATTGGCTGAAAAGAGGAAGCAAAGCCCAGTGTTTATGTTGTAAGTGTGTGTGTGTGTGTGTGTGTGTGCATCTGTGTGTGTGGGGGTTGCATGTCTGTGTGGGCCTCTTGCCAGCTGAGGTGTTTGCTCGGCTCGGAGTGATCTCCCACTGTGGACACTCACACACATACACAAACACTGACAACTGAATTGTCCTGCTTGGCAGCTGTTGCAGTTCCCTGCAAATCACTCAATAACACACTGCTCGGTGTTGATACGTGTTGCCATGAGTGTCTGTGGTGCACGCATGTGTGTGTGGTGACCAGAAATCTCTAAACCTGTGCGGCGCTAAAGAGAATCCGCTTCCTCTCACAGCTTGTGTTCTGGTCTTATCAGGGATTGAAGATATATGGGCTCACATTTGTGTATGTTGGTTATTTTTAAGGAAGACACAAAACTAAAAGCATAATTTCTTAAAAATTATGCTGGGGGAAGTTAGAAGACTTTTTTGGGGTTTTTAAATTTTGAATTTTTAGGACAAAGTTAATAAACCGCATTGCAGTTGTTATAGTCATTAAATCCAGTAACCCAGTAGTAAATCGGTCAGCTTGAACACAGATATACATTTTTTGAGTTGACATAATAAAGTTAGGAAAACCTAACCATATTTCCGCTGCTTGGTCCACCCCAAGAACCTATATCTGGAGAGCTGCAGTCTATAATATAATCACGTGTCATGCAATCTTTAATCATAATATTTCTTAAAAGAATCACCTTAAGCATGTAAAAAAATTGAAATCCAGAAAGTCTGGTTTTAACATAATTCTAATGGCTTCAGTGTCTCCTCTATTTACCTTTTTCCTTTTTCTTTTACACATTTAATGTACACATATGTAGATGCAAGTTAAAGAAACCAAAATACAGTCAAGACAGAAAGTTCACCCTCTGTAAACTCTTTGGTATTTGTTAAAGCATGTGTTTTTGAAAAAATGCAAATTTTACAGTGTGTAATCAACAAAGTAGCCAACAAATACTGTACAGGTACTGATCATTCATTGCTCCATTGCAGAACTTGCTCATCAAGTTGAAATCCATTAGAAATCAAATTCTTCATTAAAACATTCAGGCAAACATCTATGTTTGAATTAACTGACGGAATTGACAGTTGTAGTTAAGTTTTGTGTAATGATGAGTTAGAAGGCTTCCTACCATCAAAAGTCAGACTTCTGACCTTGCGATGACTCAGTGTGCAATCACTAACCTGATTTAGCAGGTTATTTGTCTGAATGTGGTGTTTTTTATTTGGAATTTGCTGTTCTCACTTTGCGTGTGTTATTTCTCAAGGCACTCCAAGAATAAAAAGAAGTGACCAGGAATTCTCTGGTCAGTGTAGATGCTTTAGCTTTTGATACAGGTGGGCAAATGCATTTTTGATTTGTTGAAAAAACAACAACAAAAACAGACAGCCTGAGT
The DNA here is from genome assembly GCF_016077235.1 of Cyprinodon tularosa. Classification (NCBI taxonomy): domain Eukaryota; kingdom Metazoa; phylum Chordata; class Actinopteri; order Cyprinodontiformes; family Cyprinodontidae; genus Cyprinodon; species Cyprinodon tularosa. The sequence goes on along the minus strand of NW_024039056.1, from coordinate 2,309,390 downwards.
GAACATTGGTGTTGTTGTTTTTTTTCAGAGTACTCACAATTTATTCCTATCTTGTTAGTAATTTTTTTCCTCTATAACTAGAATGAATAATGAAAAGCCTCATATCTCATAAGGGGACATCTGTTTGTAGTTTATAGTATGGTCTAAGGGGAGTGGCAGCCTAGTTAGTGGCTTGTGTTTTGAGAAGGCAAGTAACTGGTTCTAACCCCACAGACTTACATTAAGGGTCTGCAAGTGAGACCCGGGTGTTTGTCGGCCAGTTTTTGGTCAACACAAAAACGATGTCATTTCTTGCTTAAGAATAAAGTCTCAAACCAGCAAAGAAAAGTCTTAAAGGCATTTTTGGGTACCATATTAATAACCTTTCCATTATTGTGAGATCTAATAAAACATCTTGCAAAGGTGATTTTATTGTTGATTAAGAAGGACTGTATTTACTACAACTTAATGGGTTTTAAAGTATAGAACTATGCAAAGATGAATTCAACACAGTCTGATAATTGATGCAACTAATTGAATGTCTATGTGAGGGTTGCAGCTTTAGTTACAACAAAACAGCTCAACTGCTGAAACTGTGATTAAGGACAGAAATCTGCAATAAAAAAAAGGCTAAAACAAAGTTTATGCAGTTGTGGTCTAATGCCGGTTCTAATGCTGAGTCACCTCACTCACATGCATTGTGTGTGTGTGTGTGAAAGCACGTGTATGTGTGGATGCATGTCAGGACCAAGTCGACTCTCCCTCTCTCTATGTTCACATAAGTGCTGTAATTTTGGATGCTCTGTAATTTCACCATGGCGGTTTGGGGTTAAGTGAATGCTGTCCCTGCCATCATGACTACCAGTCCAGTAAATGAACACATGTACACATCACATACACAAACACACGCACATAAGGCTACATTGCATCGGTGCAGCCATGTTCTTGGATCCTGCTTTTAAGGGCGAGCTGTTTGATTGCATTTTTAAACATAGTTTAAAGGGGTGAGATGTGTCATTAGGACAAACTTTAAAAAACGCACAACTGTTTATTTGAAAGAGGTTGTGTGATTGTGGAGCTACTAAAAGAGGGAAAAAGGAGAGATTTTGACATGGCAACTGTAATGAGGCTGGCCAACACACACTCCCACACACACGCAACGTCCCCCACATCCACACACTTATACGTAGATTGGTGAGAGAGTTGCAAATAGCACAGTCTGTAACGCAGCAGGGGTTTAAAGCACAGACACAGAAGGTATTGATATATCTGACACACATATATACGTGCGCAAACACACACACAGAGACATACACACACACTTGCAGAGACAGACTGTATTGATATTCTTGCTCATCAGCCTGGACTGCACTGCTGTTTAGCAGCACCACGCAGACACACATGTCCAAGCGCACCTATGTGAATGAAAGCGGCGTGTAATCAGACTCGATCGATATTTCATTGTTGTCTTTGGTAATCCAAAGGCCCTCAAAGTGCTTTTTCTTCCTCGACACTCATTTTTCCAAACTTTGTTTGAAGGCGATTTAGGTTCAAATTGTGGGTTTTCTAATGTGACAATATTGTTGTTCCTGTTTATTAAAAGTCTATAAATCTGAAACCCATTCGTTTGAATATAATATATATTTTCCTCTGTGTTTCTATGTCTTCTGGTCTTTCTATTTGCAATCTATTGAAGAAACCAAATAGCCATTTCTTATGGCTTTTTCATTTAAATATGAAGTAGATATAACATAGTGATACATTTCTTTTACTGCTATGTAGTCTATATTCATTATACATGATTCTATTTACTTGCCTTTTGTGTATAATACAATATAATTTTCATTCTAATCATTATAAAGTAACCCATTGATACAGAGCTAATATTCCTCTACTCCTGAGCAAGACTGTAGTGACATTAGGCCACTCCTGTTTAGGAAACCACTCTCTGGAGATTGATGGAGATACCCCCTCATTCTCTAACAAAGAGGGCAGAATTTGTTAAAAAGAAATTACAGACGCATTTTTATAGTAAATGATACTCATCTCATCCTTTCAGAGAGAAACAATTATATTTGTAGATTATCCCATTAAGCCATTTCTGCTGAGAGCTAAATAAATACACAGAATCAGGAGACTGTATTAGTTGGTGGAACAATGCTTTGATGAGAGAAACCTAGAATGATCACCTGGCATCTGAAGAATGAAGAGAGGCTACATTTCTCTTTTGAGGACAGGTTAAAATGAAGCCTCCTTCTTTAACTCCAAATTATTGACCTATATCAAATTAATCAATGAGTGTAATTTTAAAGAGATATACATTTGAAAAGTTCCAGTATAAATAGGTCACCCAGCCCCAAATCAATGTGCATAGTATAACAGTGGACCTGCTTCCACCTGCTGGAATGCATATATTGATGGTGAGGTCAGAGGCATAGTGGAGCAGCTCAGTTAATTGCAGCTAAACTGAAGCAACTTTAGTCATTAGAGAAGCACAATTCTTTTGACTGCACAATTATGAATTCAGCCTTTCTTCTGCGGTCATATTCACTGTGACTTGGTAGTAATTGTCTACTGCTTTCTAGTATTCTTTGCACCATTGCTGTCATACTTTTCTTAAAATGGCTATGGTTGAGGAAGTGGCTTTGATCTAGAGGTTGATATTCCTCCAAGTGGAGTATGGGTTGCTTTATTATTTTTTTTTCTGTAATTTCTCGCATGTTGTGCATATTTGATGGCTTCCCTCTCCTCAGTGAGCGAACAGGACACCAGCTGCCACTGTTTGCATTCCAATTGTTAGCTGTCCAGTTAGGAAGAATATTTAAACATAGAGGGAATTAAATGGAGAGAGAAGCACTGTGAATATCTTTTTCTAATTGACTGACAAATTTTCACTGTGGGGGTTTAAACTTTACCATATTTTATCAGCCTTGGGAGATAAAAGATAATGTTAAAACGTTTCACCTGAGAGTTAATAATACTTTTCTTTTCCTTTTAGTCTGGAAGTCATTTTTGAGTTTCACTCCTGAAGTTACATATAATTAAGAAAGCATTACCTAAAATCCTGTAACTAAAACTAAACTTAAGATATGTAGAATTTTAGAATATATTCAATTAGAGGCAAAGAGCTCTCAAATGACAAAAGTTGTTTGTTTTTGGAGTATAACAACACTGTATGAGCAATAAAAGAACCACATTAATGGTTCATGGTAGCTGGTCAACTCTAGAATGTTGGGTAATTAAGGTCAATAATTTCCCAAACAAATTGTTGTCTTTAACAAGACAATTTAAACAATTTAAAGGTTAAGTTAAAAAATGGTTTACACTGGAAAAAATATAATGCAACCATTTTTGGCATCTACTTAAACATTTAAAGCCCGATCCAAGAATAAAACAAAACAGAAAGTTACTTTTTTTTGGTTTGAAGTCCTTATTTGGCCTTTTAACAAAATATGTAAAAAGAAAAAACAAAAATAAATTTTTGATATTAATATTTTATTACTATGCGATAAGTCAAAATCATTTTTTGTGTAGTATTCTGCCCTCTGTTATCAGGTATATCTGATTGTGTACAATAGGATTTTGAGCAAAGTTTTTACCAGTAAATTATGCAAAAGGTGTCAGACGCAAAACATTTCAGAAACCGTATGTATCAAATACGATACATTTGGCATTACAGGGTTAATTTAGTTACTTTAATGCAATTGTTTCTTGTCCTACCCTACTAACATTACAAAAATGCTTTAAAGTAATAAAATATGATTAAGTAAATGCCAAATTGCATTGAACACAAATCAGCATTTGTGACAGACTGCATGGACACTATGAATAACAAATAGTAAAAAAATAGTAAATAAAGCACATACTCTTGCACACCAATTTAGTATTAATCCAGCAACTTTTCCATGATGAATGGATGTGCTACCGTTCAACATTTTCTCTTCAATATTTTGTTTATTAGCTTAAATATTTTTTTCCAGTCACAATTGTATTATTAATAGCAAGTAATAGATGACAGAATACGAAATCACCTCAAATAAATTTTTAATAAAAATGTTAATTCAACAATAGTCTAATAAAATGAATATAATCCTAAAGTCAAATCATTGAAAGAAAAATCTGAAACAGCTGAACCTTCAAAAACCCATAAAGTGAACAGAGAGGAATATCTTGCCTGTGCTGACCCTTTCTCCAAACCTTTCGTATGCAATTTATTTGTAAGAAATTTTTTTCTCCTGCTTTTTAGCAGAGACCTTTTACTAATCAATAAAAACCCCAAACATTTTTTTTATGTATATAAACATGACAATACTTTTTCAATAAAAGCCTTTGACCAAATGTATACTATCATTTACTTATTTACTTTTTATTAAAAACTGAAAAGTAAACTTTTTCATATTTTTAAATACAATTGTATTTCTTTTAAATAAAATGTTACTTTTTCATCATCTTGGCCTGCATATAACCCCATATGTATAACATTAAAATGTTAGGTTACATGGGTTACTCCGGGTGTGTATTCAGGACGCAAGCCTTGAGTTTGCTACTGTACAGATGTAGCTTGCCTAATAAAGTTTTAGAACTGCCTTTTTAAGCGATGGATGGCATCTTTTTAGTTCTCACCCCATGCCTGTTTCCATTTTTTGTGACCATAAATTTTACAGTAAAAATTTTACAGTAAACATTGACATCTAAAGGGTCTATTTTACAAGCAACAGGAAACTGTAGCCCCGTTCCAGTCAACTGAAAGGGAATGCACAGCAACAGGTGTGGGAGGGGTAATGCTGCCTTGCATTGCAGTGGTTACTACTACTTTTATATGCTTTAAGACCTGATTTCTGACTTTCAAAATCTTAAATTGTGTGACCAAAGGTTGGTTTTGCTGCTTGGATTTAAATACAAACTGAGTTTCCTGAAAGCTAAAAAGTCAAATGGAAATTCTAAATTGTGTTTAGGAATATTTATCCTTATTGCAAGAATTTTCACCAAATGCTATTGTGGAGATGTGGCATTGTAATACTATCTGTTGAAATAGCAGAGAAGAGAAGAAAAGGGAATATGAAAACAAAGAACAGAGAAGAAAATGTTTACAGGGAAGAAATTCAACTGAGAAAGGGGAAAGGCCAATGTGATAGTTGTGGAACTGTCCTATCTTGTAGCCAAGATCTGGCATTGGTGTCTGTCTCCCAGCTGGTTGGAGAGAAATAATGGTGGTGTTCCAGCTAATTTATAGGACAGAATGACTGGCTGGGGAAACAGACAGTTATTCAGTCTGACGTTCCAAGGTAAATTTGTTTAAAAAGAGAAAAAAAAAAAGTGTAAATGTGTTATCTGATGGATCGGAAAAATTTTTCCCAAGCAGAAGAATGCTCTTGGATTTTCAGGGACATGAGAAGTCACAAGCTAAGCCAGTGAAACAAAATACAGATTTCACTTTAATAGCCTACTTTTATTTCACTATTTATAGCATAATTCTGCTAATTTTATGATTGTCGCTGATAAAGTGACACATTTTGAAAGGTAATTTGAAGCCATAATTGAATGAATCCATAATTTTGCATAATTCTTCCAGTGAAGATACATCCTGTGGATACAGGACGTAATTAATCTATTTTGTGAGGTGTGTATTCTGTGTCCTCAGTGTAGTGCACAAGCTTTATTTCAGCCATCCGGACAGCCAAAGTGCTACATTTCCTTCAGAGAGGGATTGAAGGAGCCAGGGGATCCTACTACTTACACACATATATACACCCCCCCTCCACACAGAGGAGCTCTGAAACCTGAGTCACACTGCCTCACTGGCTTCCTCCTCCATCTAGCACCACATAAGTGTCCAGGCAATGCCCTTGGCTTAATAGGGCTTAATGCCTGTGCTTGTCACTGTAGCATGGCAGGTATTGAGTGTTAGGACATTTCTGAAACAGTGCTTGCGTGTGTTCTCTAGAGTCTCACTAGTGTCTCGAAAGCTCTGACATTTACCCCAGGTAAAGAACCGGATGCTATTATCTACCCCATCCACCTTCCCTTGTTTCCATCTTTTTTTTTTTTTTGTTCTTCCACCTTGGCTGGCTCAAACTTTACATTAGTTAGATATAGGATTATAGAGTTGTTAGGTATTTTTCACTTTTATTGAAACCTTATCTAGAGTAACTACCACTGCCTCATTTCTGTCTTTGCCTTTCTTTGACTCAATCTGTCTTCATCTTCTACTTTCTCACTTCATTTTTTTTTCACTTTGGAGTAGTGACGAGTTTGCCTAATGAAGTGGCTGATGGGAGTATATTACAGTGAGATAGAGTGGGGCGCTTGTCTACTCCAACATCCATTAACCTTACAATTTCAGCCAGCATAGATACAGGACTGAGCTTTGAGTCAAGCTCAGGAGTTGCACAGTTATGGCTAAACCTTTGTTTCAGAAACAGATATGTCTTTTTAAAATCAAAAATGGTCTCAGTCTAGTATAGTTTACTGGAATATCATTGCAATGTTCTTTTAATGCAGATCAGTTTTAAAAATGAAAGCGATTTCATGTACTGTAAATTCTTTGAACACAAGGTGATATACTTCAAACATTTTTTTCTTCATTATGACGATTGCGCTTTAGATCAAATAATACCCAGCATTCAGTTTCTTAAAAGAATTGAAGTGTAATTAAGATCAGTAGTCACTAAAGTGATACATGCCCTTTGAGGTGGTTTAAAGTTTATTTTTCATACAAAACTAAAGGGATGAACTAAATATATAAACTTAAGGGATTAACCTGGATTGTATTGACCATGGGTATGCTGGTGTGACCGGATAAGCTCATTTGATAGAATACCAGCTTCACTTAGATTTCGTTGCATGTCCGCTCTGTAACTCACCACAAAATGTTGCAATGCAATAGCCCAGACTTGAGGATCCCTCTGACTATTAATCTGATGGACAATGGAGGGGAGCATCATGACTAAGTGCCACAGAGCTGGTAGGAATTATAACATTGAGTAGAAGGGCTGAAATGGAGGATGCACGGATGAATAAGTCTGGATGAATGATCAGTTAGGGCATCAGAGCTTTCACAGACACATGTATCCAGGACCTGGGATGTAACTATTACAATCCTTAGTGAAACCCGTCTGTAACCAGTTAACATTCAAAAAGAATTTTGCTCTGACTAAATCCTGAACAAAAATAGCATCTATGATGATATATTCATAAAGGGGTATATGTCTTTATTAAAAATAGGGTTATGTAAAATATATTCATACACTACAGATGTTACAACTTTCAAAGAAGCTGTTTGACCTTCCAAAAAGCTTTTCTTAAGTTGTATGTTTGGATGTTCAAAAAAGGAAAACTGATTTTGAAATGGACAAATGACATTCAGAAACCTGTTTAATTCCAACTTATTCAGTGTCTGTGCTCACACAAGAAAAAGCTTAAAGATAAATGTATTACATTTTCTTGTTTTTTCCTTTTTTAAAGAGAAGCAGTGGTAACACAGTAATTCCACAGTGATCTTACCTAACTCAAACAAGCTGAATACACATTTTTAATAGGATCTTTTTCAGACTTTGGCAAAATTGTCTCTTTTTCCTTTTGATGTGCTTTTTCATTTTGCGCTAAGCAAAAGTCACTTCTGAACACTAGCAACAGGGGGTTCGTTTGTCATCTAATCTTGCAAACGAGCCGATGGCCGTCCATTCCGTCCACTAATGAGATTAGACACGCATTGCAGGTCGCACCACAGGTCATTGTTCCACATGCCCTTACAAAAGCAATTATTGTTTTAAATGTTCTTCTCATCGCCTTCTTAAAGCAATTGTGCATGGCTTGATTAGGAAAAAAATAGCTCTAAGCTAGACAGTGAGATTCAAATTTCCTTTTCAGTCAGAGCCTTAAAGATTTCACACTCCTACAGTCTTACCTCTTTGGGCTACTAAGGTTACTTATTTGCATAAGTCACAGAATATAAGTGTCAACTGTTTTTTGGGAGGGGTAAATGCATGTGGGATGATTGTGGACACAGTAAAAATGTATATGAGGTATTTTAATATTTAGCTATGCCATATTTCTGGGTTAAATACAAGCTGGTGTTTTGGGCATGCTATGATGTTAAATTACGCACACTCTAGAAACTTACTAACTTAAAGGTTTCAGGAGTTATTATACATTTGTCTCTCCTGGGGCTTTGTGTGTGTTTAACTGTTTCTTTTTTTGGTGTCTATGAATTCGCCAACAAATCTGTTTTGGTAGATCAGTAAGAAATAGCAGTCCACAGGGATAGCCTGCATCTTTGTTCTCCTGCTGACAATAGAGGACTCTCAGTCAGTCTAAAGGGGGAAATTATGTCCCAAAGCAGTCTGGGAGAAAAAGAGATACACACAGTTCTTCTCACATGCTACTCATGTGGGGCATGACCTCAATAAAAGCTGCTGTTGTGTTTGCAAAGCCCTCAACACCATGTGCCAACCACTTTAAACTCAGCAAGGCCTAAGGTCCGGCCTTTTTTCTCACATTAAAGTGATGAAAGTAGTTCAGACAACTCTTCTTATTAGTCTTTTTTACAAAGCAGTGTTTAACATATAGTCAGCATCTTTGTAAGTTCTTTCTCTCTCTGTCCCCACAGGTAAGGAGGAGCCAACTACGTATACCTGCACAACGTGTAAGCAGTCATATGGCAGTGCCTGGTTCTTGCTTCAGCATGCCCAGAACTCTCATGGCTTTCGAATTTATCTGGAAAGCGAACATGGCAGTCCTCTCACCCCACGCATGGGTGGGCCATCTTCTCTTGGTGGTGGTGCCGACTGTCCCTCTCAGCCTCCCCTTCATGGACTCCATTTGCCGCCTGATGCAAGCCCTTTCAACCTCCTCCGCATCCCTGGCTCAGGCTCAGGGGGAAGGGACAGCGTCGGAGCAGGAGGTGCCATTGGCTCTGGGGTTCCTGGGGGCCATCATCAGCGTTTCCCCCCAACCCCACCTCTCTTCAGCCCCCCTCCACGAAATCATCTGGATCCCCACCACCTGAGCCCAGAGGAGCTGGCGCTGGCAGCCCACCACCCGAGTGCCTTTGACAGGGTGCTGCGCCTTAATCCTCCTCTGCCTCTGGAACCACCTCCGACAATGGACTTCTCAAGGCGTCTACGGGAACTGGCGGGCAACACCTCAGGGTCTACTCCCCCGTTGTCACCCAGCCGGCCAAGCCCCATGCAGCGCTTACTGCAGCCATTCCAAACAGGAGGAAATGGAGGTACAGGGGGCACAGGGGGTAGCAAACCTCCATATCTTGCTACTCCTCCACCACTACAAGGCTCCATGCAGTCACCTGTGGGTTCACAAACCACTCCTCCAACTCCTCTCCCTTCAGCAGGACCACCCTCTTCCTCCAACACTCAGTTAAAATCAAAGTGTTGTGATTTGGGTGGAAAGGGCCTTTTTTAATTCCAAGCAATTTAATAGAGTTTTGGGGATTTGACCCCCACAGGATATAAACGTTTTCGTCCTGGGTCGCCATTTAGGGGTCCACAACCAAAAAAAACCCATTTTGGGGCTTTTTGGGTGGGTTTTAAAGGGGCTGTATTCTCCCCCTTCCCAAAAATTTGCTGAAAACAGTTTTAAAAAACAAAGGGGGTTTAAAATGCAAAAAAGCTTCTCCCAAAAAGCCAAGAAACGCACATGGAAAAAATAGAAAAAATTTGGACATAACGACCCTTTTGAAAATAAAAAATTGGAGCAGAAACCCCCGATTTTTACCTCTTTATGACATTCCCAGAAAAAATTTTAAAACATCCCCGGGCTGTGGGCCCAGTGCTTACCCCGGGAAATCATTTCAAAAAATTAAAAAGCCAATGGAGGCAACTTTCCTTTTTAAAAATGGCTGGGTACATGATTTGGAAAATTTTTACCCCCCCCTTGATTGTGAATACTTTGGGGGTTTTCGAAAAAAGGGTGGGTTCTGACCCCCTTCTTTTAAAATGTACATTTTTAAAAGTACTTTAAATTTTAAAGTCAAACAGAATGTTTTTTGGTATAGTACTATAAATTTGTGAACACTTAATTTTTAAAAGGGGACAAATTTGGGTTTGGGGCGAAGAGCCAATATTAAATTAAAATTTACAGAAATTTCCCACTGCATTTTTTAATTTCCCTTTTGGGCCCCTCAAAACAAATAAAAAGACTGTCGGGGAAAAAAGTATTCAATATTCTCCTAAAAAAATAAAGGGAGATCGATGATTTCCCCAGCCCGGAAACTTTTATTTTTTCATTTTTTGGCAAAAGAGATAAGTGTAAAGGAAAGAGCTTTTCTGCTCTTTTTTCTAAATTTTGGGCAGGCTTTTTTCCCCCCCCTAGTGACAACAATGGAAAGAAATCAGAGTCAAAACAAATTACACACTTTTTGCTTAAAAAAGGAAACCCAGTTTAAATCCCCCTTTGAGAAAGAATCGGGTTTGTTATGGAAGAACCTGCCCTGGTCTACAAACAACTTTCTGCGGGGGAATGGTTTTGGCCTTGAAAAGAGAAACAAAATGAGTGAAAACTTTATATGGATTTAAATATGAATATTAAAATAAAATGAGAAAAATAAAAAATTTTCCCCAAACAAAGACTAAAATAATTAACCTGTCATTTACACATTTACAATGAAAAAAAAATAGTTATAAAAAGGGGCAAAAACTAATGTTCATTCAAAATAAATAAAAAATTAATTTAATAAAAAAATCCCCATTCATTTCTTTTTTGGTTTTTGCGGTTAAAAGAAACCTCAAGACTCTGTGAGCCCCCCGTTAACACCGTGGGTCATGCGAGCAACACTGGAAACTGTTGAGTGTGCACTTGAAATTTGCATAAAAAGGGGTAAAAGGCCCCTGCCCCCAAATAGGTGCCCTATTTTTTTAAGGGGGAAGCAACAGGGGAAGGATACGGGGGCACAAAAACTGTTACAGGGGGCCAGCCTACTAAATATTACCGGGGAAATTTTCGGGAAGAAGATTCACGCAAATTTGGGCCCAAAAATTGACTATATTATTTCCAGCTTCCCCCAAAAAAAAAGATACTTGCCCAAAAATATTCCTTGCTGAAGTCTCAACACCCAGCCAGAAGAAGCCGCCGAAAAAAAGGGAAAAATCCCCCCTGCAAATCGGGAAGATTGATCCCTCTGCTTGAAACCCCAATTTAGAGCATCCAAAGCTGTTGGTTTTCCCCCAAGGAAAAGGGAAGAATATTACAAAATTTTTCCCACACACACAGAAAAACCCAATCAGTTAAGTTACCTCTTCCTATCCTCTCTGAAACAACAAAAACACCCAAACTCCGATAAATTTGTCAATTTTTTGCTATGCTGTGAAAAATAAAAAAAAGTTTCCAATAGTGACTGATGGGGCAGGCAGAAGCTATTTGAAAAGCACACAAACTGCAGCAAAAACGTGTTTCTGCCTTGGAAAATTGGAATGTCCGGCTGGGGGACAATTTAACAAAAACCTCTTGCACGGTTTTGTCTTTGGGCCACCCAAATTTTGGAAAGCCCAGCGCTTACATTTTTAAAAAACCCCAATTTTTGTGAAAACCCCAAAGGCAACACCATGTTTTATGGCCCCAAACAAAAGTGGGTGTAAAATAAAGAGGTTGATGCAAAAAGGGGCCCTACTTTAAAATTTTTAAGAGCTTGTCACAAAAATCAAAAGAAAAAAAAGTGGGTTTTCATCAAAAACACTGACTTCCCGAATTTGGAGCTTTCTTTTTTGGGGGGGGGGGGGGGGGGTATTCACAACAGGGTGACTGCTGTGGTAAGGGGCTGCCGGAGAAAAAGGGTGTCCTTATAAATAGGGGGGAAAAAACCCCCCCTCCCTTTCCAGGAGCATTTGGTGCAAACGACAAAAACTTTTCCCTTTCAGCTGTCTGGAAAGTAAAACTTCCCCGAAAAAAAATCACCCCCATACTATCCCACATTTAACAAACTGAAAATTTTGTGACAAAAAAAAAACCCAACTGTGACCTTTTTTGTTGACCCAGAAAGACATGGCTTTTTTGTCCGTGTCTTTCCAGATCAGGAATTCGGGGAAACCCACCCCACAAAAAGCACAAATTTTTCTTTAAAAACATTTGCCTTCCAGAACTTTTTTGGGTAGATATTTCTCGAGCACACCTTTACTCCACTTCAAGGAGACATAGCCCAACAATCTTGTCAAAAAGGCATGTAAAATCATTCTGCTAGACTAATATTTGCACTTTTTTTCCTAAAATTTTTTCTCTGTTTTTTTGGCAGATTTTTTACCTGTAATGTTCACTTACATGTTACTTTTTCCACTGAAAAATGCCCAATAAGACTAATTTTTAATAATGTGACTATTTTTATATTAATTTTTTACTCTTTAATACATGTTTTAAAAGTTTTTAAAAAATGGGGGTCTTTCAATTTTTGGGCATATTTTTACCGCTAAATGTCCAAAATTTTAAAAAAGTAAATTTTAAACAAAAAATGTTTTTCTAAAAATCTAATTTTACTTCATGTATATGATATTTAATTTTCAAATTTTTTTCTTAGACTGTTTGAAGTTTTATCAACTGTTTACATTCAACTTTAATTGCCTTTAAAACAATAGTCCCTTTTCAAATGTTTTCCAAAACAATTTATTAAATGGGGAAAAAAACAATTTCTTTCATGTTGTTATTCAAATCTACACATTTCCACGAAAAATTTCCCAAAAAGACAAAATTTTAAAAGTGCCTTTTTTCATATTTTTTTCACTCTGAATACCGTTGAATGTTTAAATATGGGCTCTTTCATTTGGTCATATTTTTTTACATTGTTTACTTGGGTAAATTCCCGGTTATATAAGTATTTTTAAACAAAAAAAGTTTAACTAAAAATCTAAATCTACTTCAAAAGAATTTTAAATGTTTTTCCCAAATTTTAAATGTTATGACTGTTTATGAAAAATGTTTTTGGGAAATTTTATCAACTGTTTAAACAACTTCAAAGGGTTAATAAAAAAATCTTATTTAAAGTTTTTCCAGATCAATTTATTAAATGAAGAAAAAAAATCCCCTTTCCCTGTTTTTATTCAAATCTACACATTTCCATAAAATCATAAAAAACAAATAAAAAAAAATTTCCTTTTTTACTATATTATTTTTTTCACAACAGTGCTATCTTACAAAACAATTTAGTTTTTTTTTTATCTACATTTTTTCTAAAAACAGTACTAACCATACAAATATGCCAAAAGAATAAATGCAGAAAATCTTTTTTCAATCTGCATTTTAATTAATATCAGTCAAGCATTGGAGTTTCATATTCACATGTACAGGTTTCATTTTCATTAGGTTTCACAACCACACTAGAACACATGTTCACTAAGCAGCAGCACACAAACACAATCTTGTCAAGAAGTGTCACCTCTTCACCCTCACATGTAAGCAGCAACCTAATTGGTATAGTTCTGTGTAACAGTTTGTATTTGTTCCTCATGCAGCCAATCACTCTTTCCACATGAATTCTGAGGTGAGCTATAGCTCGCGAGTCTTCGACATCTTTAGCATCCAGTTGACATCTCCCTTTAGTGAATGATGGCATCTTGACCTCAGCACACATCATTCCTACACTGTCCTTAATATCAAAGCCTCTGTCTGCTAACACAATGTCTCCAGGTAATAAATTGGAGAGAAGGCCACAGTTTTCTGTAATGTGCTTGTCTGAAGTACGTCCACCCCATCCCTTAGAAATAAAAGAAATCGACCCATGTGGTGTTATACCAATAAGGTATTTCATAGTGTGTCTTCCTTTGTACCGGGAGAAGGATTGTGCACGTGCTTTTAAATTTGAGGGTCTTTCTGTGCCTAATTCAAAACAATCAACAATAATTGCTACACGTTTTCCAAATATTTCCAAAAACTGAGGAGGCATTGTGGCTTGTAAACAATGCCTCTCAGGCCAGCTTACCATGGGCTTAAGGCGTGCATACAACACATCAAGGGTGTCAGCAAAGACAGTCGACAGAGTTTTGTGTGACACACTGAAAAGATGGCAAAGATGCAGAACAGGTAAATCAAGTCTTAGACGCATTAGTGTAAGTACAACCATTTGAAACTGTGAAATCTTTTTTGATTCTGACAGAAAAGGCCTAATAGTGTTAAACAATGATAATAAAATGACAAAGCAAGGAAGTCCTGTATAATATTTTACTTTTTTTGTGTCATCCTTAAAAAAATCTGTGTCCAGCTGTTTTTTATTCAGCTCTGACCTGAGCTTCCTGTTCTCCTGTAACAAACGATTTATTTCTTCTCTTCTCTCTTCACACAAGTGACATTCGATTTGTTGCCTTTTTGATGCTAAATCATGTTCCTCGTCAGAGTCTGCAGCCTTGCTGAGCTCCTCTCCTGGGGTTTCCTCCACAGCCTCTCGAACTCGCTCCTCTTCCATTGCCTCAACTACTGTGTTTTGTTTGACCTCTTCTGGTGTTTCTGATGCAATCTCTGTAACTTGCTCCGGTTCTTGTTTTTCTACCATGGTCTTTGCTGCCTGGCCTTCAACTGCGCTGCTGTATCGCCTCTTTAAACAACGCACATGTCGGTCCGATGTTGTGGCGTTTATCTCGCAGTGACCCATATTTAGCGTTGGAACCCAGTCTGGATTGAGCTCATCCATTTCGTATGACGGCTTGCCTTTAAGAGAACAAATCGGAACACACATCAGTCTTAATACTGTGAATTATAACACTAGAAAACTTAAATAGTTTACTTGACAATAGTGGAATAACCCCGATGTCCACTAACAAAACTCGCTACTTATATTAGCCTGATCTACTTAACTCGACATAAACTGAACACAAGTACACCCGGGAAAAAATCATAGCAAAAAAATAATGACATAAAAACAAAGCGAATTTAGACACTCACCAGAATGGAAATGTCTGGAGCAAACTCGTAGGTTTCTTGAGATGTTGGAGAAGGTAATATCAGAACGTCTTACCGCTGATACCCAGGCCATTCGTCGACTTTTTGTTAGCTCAGATACCTTAGCCCCCTCGCGTTGTTTCCAGGCAGGAAAAGTGTAAAATGAAAGTCCATTTTCTATCTTTGTACAGCTGCGGTCGCGTGACCTAACATTACACCCAATAACACAGCAAGTTCGAACCATTGCTAACTTAGATTCTAAAAATCTGCGAGAATGTCGAGATATTGCTTTTGCCAGTTACGTTTGTGGACCCCTAAGATGGTGCCGGTGCTCCTCCTACTAGGGAAGTGACGTCACGCTCCAAAGCTCTATAGTGCATCGACGAAGCCACACAGGAGAAAAGCCGTACAAATGTCACTTGTGTGATCATGCTTGCACACAGGCCAGCAAACTTAAACGACATATGAAGACCCATATGCACAAATCATCCTCGCCAAACACTGGCAAATCAGAAGATGGTCTATCTATTGCCTCATCCCCCGAGCCTGGCACTAGTGAGCATATAGGCAGAGCAAGCAATGCACTTAAATCAGTGGTGGCCAAACTGAAAAGTGAAAATGACCGCATGATACGAGAAAATGGCGAGGAAGAAGAAGAAGAGGAGGAAGAAGAAGAAGAGGAGGAGGAGGAAGAGGAGGAGGAGGAGGAAGAGGAGGGGGAAGAAGAAGTACAGAATGGGGAGAGGCCACCCAAACTAAACAACAGCTATCCCTTTGGACTGAATCTGGAAGCATCACGACAACATGAAAACAGCAGTGGTATTGCAAGTCGACTGGCTGGGGTGGCTGATGAGGCATCTATTCCTCGGTCACTGCCAGAGGTCATGCAGGGAATGGGTCTTGCTGCCAGTATGCAGCATTTCAGTGAAGCCCTCAATGCACACAAACGAAACGCAATGTTGCAAGAGAACCATCTGCATCATCATCTCAGCAGAGACCATCACCACAATCGGGACTTGTGCGATGGAGACTCTGTCCTGGAAACAGAACGTGTAGAAGAAGGCACTGTTTCCGCAGTAAATGGACGAGGGGCTTCTCCTAATGAATCTTCTTCAATTGGCCTCTCAAAAAAACTGCTTCTGGGTAGTCCCAGTCCACTTAGTCCTTTTTCAAAACGCATTAAATTGGAGAAAGAATTTGACCTGCCTACCCCTACCATCCCTAACACAGAAAACGTCTACTCCCAATGGCTGGCTGGCTATGCTGCCTCTCGACAACTCAAGGATCGCTTTCTTAATTTCGGGGATTCCAGACAATCGCCTTTTGCATCATCATCTGAGCACTCGTCAGAGAATGGCAGCCTGCGTTTTTCGACCCCACCTGGAGAACTTGATGGAGGAATGTCAGGCCGCAGTGGGACAGGCAGTGGGGGCAGCACACCCCACCTTGGGGGTCCTGGAAGACCCAGCTCCAAGGATGGACGCAGAAGTGACACTTGTGAGTTCTGTGGCAAGGTTTTTAAGAACTGCAGTAACTTAACAGTACACAGGCATAGCCACACAGGAGAGAGACCCTACAAATGTGAGCTTTGCAATTATGCTTGTGCCCAGAGCTCCAAACTTACCCGCCACATGAAGACCCATGGTCAGGTGGGAAAAGATGTATACAAGTGTGAAATTTGTCAAATGCCCTTCAGTGTTTACAGCACCTTGGAGAAATACATGAAAAAATGGCACAGTGACCGTCCCTTGAGTACAGAAATAAAGTCAGAGTAGAAGGCAGAAACAATGAGACCTTTTTCCCCTCACAACTGGGTCGCCAACAGTCAAGTGTTTATTCCTAGCCCCCTTGTAGATTTGTCCTGATACCAACTGTAGCGGCTAAAATCCTATATTTTAGGCTACTGGTGGTTTGTGTTGGAAGGCATTGGTTTTACGTGCGCTCAATTAAGATTTAGAATGCCGATCTTCCGTTTGACATAAAACAAAGTCATTTATTTTCAGCACAAGTCCATTATCTTACTGTTTTCCTTCAAGATCCACATAAATTCAACATAAATCCAACCAAGCACAGTAGAAAACTGTTTGCCTCAGCCTATTAACCACACCTGAACAGAATTGATGGTTGACCTTAAATAACCCATCCCCTCATCAGACACTCAGAACTCAAAGATTAAATACGCCCCCTGGTGGCGACAAACACCAAAGGATAATTGGCTCCTACACCAACACTCCCTCTTTCACCAAACTGGTGGAAGTCTAAGACCATGTGCTCTGCACCAGCACACCTTGTTTTCATTACCCATCGAATGCATGATCTGTATCGGGGCAATACTCTTGCATTGATGCAAAACTTCGAGCCTTTCTCTTGTGCAATAATTTACATGTTGTGTACTATTTCCTTTAATTGAGTTTTCTTTTGCTTTTCATTTTAAAGAATTAGTCAGCATGCATAGTATGTTTTTGCTAATCAAAAAAGAAAAGAAAAAAGAAAAGAACTTGTCCCTTGTTGGTTAGTTGTTGAGTAAATGTGTTGCTGTTTTTCTCTCATTCAGTTATATTCTTTTTATTCTTAAAAAATAAAAAAGAAAGATACATCCATGCTGCATACATTCTGTAACACATATCATGTACAGCTTTGTTTTGTAACATGGAAATTGAACAGTCTTTTACTTGACCCCCTTTTTTACGACCCTGAAAATGCACTTATTCTAATCTTTCTAAAAGATAAAATAATCATAAACATTTGGCTTGACTACTAAACTTAAAGTGATGACAGGCCTCAAACTTCTTTCAAAAAGACAAAGTTTGCAACAAACTCAATTTGTACAATCATTTGGAGGAATAAGGAAGAGTGCCTTTGATATATCAAAAGTTCATTGGCCATTATCTTATCTGGTTTAAGTTTGGGGTCACACAAGACAAGGCTAAATGAGTTAGACCACCCAGAAAAAGGTCCTTGAATCAAACACCTGAAGGCTCAAACTGACAATTCACAATGAAAGTTCAAAATCATCATTTAGCTATTACATGTTCAATACTTTGTCTATGTTTTGGGAATTTATGGCAAACATGGTACGAGCAGTATTGTGAATATCTGAATTAGTTGAGGTTTTGCTTTTGAGAGAAAGGTGATATGTGATGAAATGTACAATCCAAAACTTGAGGGACGAGGCGCAGTGTCACATGTCTGCGTTAGCACTAATCTACAAAGCTGCTTCAGCATGTCAGTGTGTGGAACAATGCATAAAGTAATATTTGAGCTTAAATTGAAGCTCACTTAAGACTTGTAAAAAAATAACAGCCTAGACAGATAAAAATCTAAATAAAACTGGAAGCTATGTGCCCATTATGGGATCCAAGGCAATGTATTTTACTTGTGAATTCTAGATTCAGAACAGGGTCATCAGCAATGACTGGCAGAGAAAGAGAGATTTCAGAAACATATATTTTTTTGTTTTTAAGGTTTTTATGTCTATTAATATGCATGTAGTGGCTCTCAAAAGTGTGCACAGCCTTGCTAAAATGCCAAGTCTTTGTGATTGAGAAATGAGAAACCAAAAAAAAATCTATTTAATACATCCCACATAAAATGGGACAATTCTTTACAACTCAAGTAGAAAACAACCATACAACATAGGCTGTAGTCATTTTTAACACACCCACACACACATATATATCACGCACATATATATATATATATATATATATATATATATATATATATATATATATATATATATATATATATATATATATATATATATATATATTGTGTGTGTGTGTGTGTATTTATGTATATGCGGCAGTTTTTAACATGGGTGTGTATACTTTTGTAGGGTAATGCAAGGCACACTGCTTTTTGTTTCTTTCATTTCCTGTTTATTTGCAACCCAAAAGAGATTGTTTTTTAATTAATTTCATTTATGCTGTTGGATGTAAAGCACTAAATGTGCATTGTCCTAGATTTACATTGAGAGATGGTACATGGATTGAGTCTACAAGCTGGATTTGTTTGACATGAAGTGCACTGTTTCAGTTTTCCCAGTTTACAAGTTTATGCCGAAGGGGAAAATCTTTTTTAATGTCTGATGATGAGGATCCTCTTGTTACAAGCAGTAAAGAAAAAAAAAAGCACCACACAAAAACTGTTGCTAGCAGCGTCACCTACCCTGACCTCTGTATCCTCACCATTTCCTCCTTGAACATTTGGTAACCCACAAAACTCCAAAACTTACTCTCAGCCTAACTAATCACTGTTCATACCTAGTGGCAAACTAAATGCACTTCTCCTGGCTTTATTAACAACCACTTTTTTTAAAGAAGTTCATATTCATCATCATCTGAATAAGTTTCTGCCTGGACAACAGACACTCCAATCTTGTTACTTACATCACAAGGTTCTGTTTTTGTAACCCCCTGAAATATGGGCATAAAAACATGTCTTTTTTTTTTAAATGGCACTATACTATATTTTGGCACTATACTATATTTTAGTTTTGTTATTGCCTCCTCATGGTGGTTAATGCTCCGATCACAGTATATGCAGGTGAAGCATTTCTGAAAAGTTGAAAAGAAAAAGATTTTGTGATGTTTCTTTTTTTTTTTTCTTCATTTTCTGCCTTGGTTCTTCATGGCTCTTCAGGTTTAAATACAATTTTCATTGGGGAAAGGATTGAGATTATATATGAATATATAATAAAGAACTTAAAATATAGGAAAATGCACAGTCATGTCAGTTCCTATTCTTAAACACATTTATGGTCTACTTTTTCTGTATTTCTAGAATTATATTTGAATTCAATGTTCACTTAGAGTAGGCACTATAGTATTTATATTGAGGCTCGTATTTTTAACTGTTGCTTGTTCTCTCTAAAGGTATTTGCCATACCTGTTTTGGTAGTGGAAAAAAAACCAAGCTGCCACGGTATATTTTTTCTTAATTTGGCAGGATAATATAGTGCGAATTACTTGTGTGTCTAAAGAAATAAAATGTAAAAAAAAAATCCCATAAAAAAGCAGCTAAAGTGTGTGGCATTGGGAAGCATTGCAGGTCATCAGATGGCTGCTGCTTTCATTCCTGCTGCCACAGAGGTGTTTGTACATATCTTCTTTGTTTTTTACTTTTTTGTTCGCACTTCTTTATCCTCACTCTGCTGCCATTCTTGTATGCAGTACTGAACGCTGACGTTGGCCTGTTCTGTTGTGTGCTCTGTCTCTCTCACCTCTCCCACCTGACAACATTCCAACATCAAGAAGAGAGGAGGAAAAAATCTAAAGATTAAAAACAAACTTAATATGCAGTACATGGATCTCTTAAAAAAAAAGTTGAAATAAATACATTTAAAAACAAATGAAATGTTTTTGCATTTTCTTTTCCATTGCCAAATACTAAATGGTGCTTTATATTTAGATTGGGTGAATATACTTTCATATGCAAAGCATATTTAAAAATGACCAGGGGGATGTGGAGAAGCCGGCTTGAGTTGAGACTTTTTTTGTAAATGGCAATGTGGAATATTTTGTTATCAGCCTTTTCTATTCCTGTTCTGAGAGCTGTTTGTTGTAACTTGAACATGAACTTTATCTTTTACAATGGAAGCTACTATTTATTACCTATATGCTCTGTTCTAAACAGAGACATGGAATGGAGTCATATGTTTTTGGTTTGTTTTTATTTTCTTCATTTGTTTTAATTTCACTATAATTTTATTTCATTTTCTAATGGTGGCCAGTGGTCATTGGACAAAACAAGCTCTATGATTTCTGTTGTACTTTTTTGGGGTCTCTGTTCAGTTGTAATGGGAATACCACTGTCTGTGTTTTCTGGCAGATGTCTGCATAATCCTGTTCACATGCCCATTTTGTCCCTTTATTGAAAAATGATTAATAAAAAAATGAAAGCCTAATGGTATCCTTTGTTTTCATTTACAGCTTTGAATAAAGCTGTTGTCCCAGTTTTATACATATATTTTCTTTTAAGAAGTCTTTCTGTATAAACCTAATAAAAAAAGAGTCAGTTGTCTGAAACTTCAAGACTTGTGTTAATGTTCTTTTTAATATGCTAACAAAAGAAATAAGACGAAGAGTAGAGTAGTAAATCAGACTAACATTTCTTTGTTAGTCTGATTTAAGTAACTTTGTTCTGTCACATCAATATAATGTACAGTAGTTTTCACATTCTCAGCGATTGCCTGAAAATGTTGAGATAAAAGTCTGTAAACCGTCTTTAGTATAGATGGACAGGCTGCAGGATTACGGAAACTGCGACGTTCACATAACAATGCAATAAAGCCTCTTTCCCCTTGAAATTGGGGGTTTAACCCAGGTTAAGGGTGGACCAGCAAACAATCAGTATTTGGCTCCCTTCCCAGGAGCAAAAATAGCTGGTTCTGACCTCCCGCAGGCAAGCTGCATGACCTCTGTGCCCATGCTGCTGCGTGTCTGGTGACACCATCATGCTGTTTTAACGTTGATGAGGTCACCAGTGTGACAGAAATCAGGAAAGTAAACAATGGAGAGTAACGTGTAAGGAAGGCAGGCATAGTGAGTATTATATGTAGTGTTTTGCTCTTTTACAGTATCTGTCCGAAATCCCTCTCACCAGTGCTGCAGCATGTTTATCAAATGTACACAAAGTTGTTTTTGCTTGTTAGACCAGACGCGACTGCAGTCAGTGTGTTGACGTCCGTACATTGTACTGGTATCACATAAATTGGCAGGTCGACTCGGGTCTGGAGTTCCCACAGCATGCCCATCAGAGGAGATTTTAACACACGTCACTTGCTGAGTCATTTGACCCTGGTCAATAAGGGTCAGTGAATTATTACCACTGCCACTAAAAGCTGATTGTTCCTGGGTTTTTTTGGCCAGTGGGGAAGGGGTATAAGTGATGTAGCAGCATGCTTTTTTTACTGTATGCTATGGTGGAGTAAAGCAGTGAGGGAGCAGTTTATGCTTTTATCATACTTACTGGAAGCAGAAGAAATAGATAGATGTTAGAATCTGAATAAGTCTGACAACAATTTAAGGCCGATGTATAATGTAGAAAGCAATGACTGACCAATTCAATTCAGTTTATTTATATAGCGCCAGTTCACAACACAAGTCATCTCAAGGCACTTTACTGTTCAACCAAATCATACAGTCAAGATCAGCTTCTATAGACATACTATTCCTTTTCATGTCAAGTCCATGGCCCCGTTGGTCAGACTGGTTGTACTCTTGATATGAATGTTTTTGTAGCATAAGCGGAATAAAGAAACAATTAGTCAGCATGTTTTAACCTTATTCTTTGTTAGGGAATACATCTCGAAATTTGAAAATCATTAGAAATATAAAATCTAGCAGGATTCTACAGTATCAGATGTATAGCAAGAGGATTCTGGAACATTATTTAATTAAAACAGCATATTTTATTATCCCACTGAAACACAATGCAAATACAGTACAGTAAGTATAAGTGTGTATAAATGAAGCATTACCTCATTACCTTTTTAAAGTCTTTTTTGTGGGAGACTATTAGATGATCTGGCCACACAAATACAGTGTCTTTGATGAGGACACACAATGTTCTTTGGACCTATAGACTCCACCTCTACCCTTTGGCCTTGTACTCTATGAACTTTATAGCTTCCTATGTGTATGTGAGTGTGTTTGTGTGTGTGCGATGTCTCAACCTTGCCCAGAGGGGTTGGAGAACTCCTGACACCCATGTGTCTGCGTACAACATCCTATCTGCTGGTGAACACAGAACAGCTGTTTTCAGTGCAAATGTGTGTGTGCGTGCATGTGCATCCTATCTCAGAGCACATGCATACCATGTGTGTGTGGTCCTCCTCAAAGTATAGTGTATTATCTTTATAGTAGCCGTCCCCTATGTGCACACAGATGTAGGGTGCAGTGTAAATGTGGTGTGTGAGCTCATCCAGGCAAGTACTTTCACAAAATGTACCTGTGTAAATACCATCTTGTGCCTTTGTTTGCATTGTAGTCAC
Source organism: Cyprinodon tularosa (assembly GCF_016077235.1). NCBI lineage: Eukaryota > Metazoa > Chordata > Actinopteri > Cyprinodontiformes > Cyprinodontidae > Cyprinodon > Cyprinodon tularosa. Next base: position 2,286,544 of record NW_024039056.1, on the reverse strand, counting down.
AAAACCCCATGATCAATCAGCTGTGTGACTAAAGGACAGACAGATCTGATTGTTCTATGTTTAGTTCATTTGGACCCAATGCCTATAAGGAACTGTGTGACTGAAGAAATGAATATTAAGTTCTTTCAAAAAAGAATCTTTACACAACAGTATGCAATTCTTTTTGCTATATATCAGAAAGAGTTCAGGGAAAAAATAATAAATGTACTAATTAAAGTAAAGATAATATTTGAACTGCCTATCCTTAAAGGTATAGTGGAGGATTTTTGCGAATTTCTGAAAAGACCCGCCCTCTCCACTTAAAAAAAAAAAATTCCCATGCACAATACGAGCCCATTTCTCCTCGTCCACGCTCTGTTTAAAGGTTGCTCTTTGCATTGCTCATATAAGCTTACTTTCCAAAAGAAGATTTTCAATTGTTCCACTATGTCAGACTCACCACCAGCAAGTGAAAATGGGGACGATGTTGGATGGCCTTATGTAAAAATGTCCCCAGAATGATTGACAATTAGGAGGACTGCTTATTTTGATGATCCACCCAGAAAAAGGAATATCTTCCACTATACCTTTAAGTTGGAGAGGGTAAGCACATTTTACATTAAAAAAATCTGTGTTACACCCTTGTTTGAAATAACTAAGGTAACACATCTTTCAGCCCTCTAATGCCGCCTAAATTCTGAGGATGGTTTTCTTATCTTTTTCAGCTGTGATTTGTTTTAGGGACTCCTTTTATTTCAAGTAACACTAAATCATCACAATGAGATCAAATTTAGGCCTTGTTAGATTATGTTTGCACTTACAGAGGCAAATATTTTCTAATTACAGAAATGCAAAATCTGCAGACAAGCCTGATTGAAAGGGGCACATAACATGGAAGGAGATCTAGTAGTAAACCAACCAGGAAACAAAAGCAGGGCAAAACAAGTATCCAGCAATGGTACATGATGACAAAAGAGTTGATTTGGAGGAAAGAGTGAGAGATGGAAAAACAGGCATGAACAATTAGGCGAGGGTGGGGAACAGCTAAGGCTAAAGAGGGTACAGGGAGCTACAGAGATCATAATGAACACAGTTACTAAACAGAAATGCTGAAAATAATCAAACAGTCATGATACCAAAACACTACAGCAAATATATAATCATATTTATTATGTAAAAAAATGAGTAAACTAAAACTGCAACATTTATAGGACACAGTATATAGTGTATATAGACAGTAGTGGAATAAAGACAACACGTAATATAAATTATTATTAAAAAAAAAGTGGTTATAGAGCTTGGATTCCTGAGGTTCTGACTTCGAGCCCCACTATCATAGACTGCCACTCTGGGTCTCTGAACAAGACCCTTAACCCCTGATTGTTCCCTGGCCGCCCCACAATGCCAGCCCAATGCTCCCCAAGGAGATGAGCTAAATGCCGAGATAAATTTTGCCAATGTGAGATCAGTAAAGTTCAATTAATATTAATATTTATTTATTTATTTATTTTTAATAACACATGCATACAATTATTTAAAAACCACAGCCAACTAAGACTCAGGAGTGATCGGCTTTTGCCAGTAACCTTTCATTTCAAAAGCCTTAGACTAGTACACTTGATATAATTTTCCTTTATATTATCTGATCAGTTTGTTTGCAGTTGTTTTACAATGACAAACCCAACTGGGTTTTTGCATGTTTTTCTAATGCGCTATTAATAATACACTGAAAAGCCCACTTATTCAATTATTTTTGATTGTCCCAATTATTTTGGTAAAAAATCATCTTAGATATAAAAAGAAACACGAGTGGATCTAAACATATATTTATTTTAATAATAATTTAATATTTTAATCAAAAAATTAAACACATTTCAATCAAACACATTTTGATGAGATCCCCACACATGCAGATCTGTTTAGATCAAAGAAAAACTACATTGTTTGTCCTACAGGCCATCTTTGACAAAAAAAAAGGGCTTTTCATCACCCTAAATGCACATTTTCCATTATAAAACAGGATAGTGGCTGCATCATGCTGTGGGGATGCTTTTCTTTAACAAAGTATGGGAGGCTGTTGGTGTTGAGAAGAGGAGTGGATCAAAGTTGGACAAGGCATATTAAGACTTTACATAAAGTTAAACATATTCTTTCCATCCCATCTGAGTGAGCTTGTGCTAATTTGCAAATGATAAGGGGCACACTTTATATGGCTATATACACTGCTACATTTATATATATATATATATATATATATATATATATATATATATATATATATATATATATATATATATATATATATATATATATATATATATATATATATATATATATATATATATATATATATATATATATGTGTTTGAGACTTTCTTTGAAAACACAATGTTAAAAGCCACATGTAAATTTACTTTCTATCAACCAATATGCAATACTTTGTAATTACATAAAACCCATGAAATCAGATCAAGGAGAGGCTACAAAGAGGGAAACAATTTCTTCCAGGTTAGTTTAGAACAGGGAGACATCTAGAATATGCAGGATACCAGCCACCAATGTCATGAATTTCCAAGCCTGATCAATTTATAAGCTGAAATTAGATATTTTAAAGCTAGTAAGTTTAAACTTTTAAGTGGAGAAATGCTATAAACCTTTCTTAACCGTAGACAGAACTGGCAACACCTTGGCAATAGCAGTAATATCCCACCTATATTTATTTTGCTCTTTATTTTTTGTTGTTCCATGACATCATTGAGTTGTAAACTCAGAAAGGATCTGCACCTTCCTTGTGTTAGATGGGCTTCTGTGGGCTGCTTTATGTAAAAAGCATTAAGCATTTGTAGCTGTTATAAAATCTATATGACCATGACCTGGAGTGCTCCATAAACTATGGTGGGTTTGTCTTCAGCCTGACTGAGTAAAACAATAAGATACTCTCTAAAGACTTTCCAAAGCATGTTTTTACCCTGCTTTTGACACAGTATGTCCTTGGGTGGCACAGTTGCAGTGAAGTCCAGATAAAGAACCAGAATATATGTATGTTTTGTCTGTCCTCAGATGAAGCAGACATTGTTTTCCCTGCACATGCTGTGCTCCACAGAGGGACATTTTGTCAAGGCCAGGCGGTGTCTCCCATACAATACCTAAATCTGCTTCTATGAATATGGCATGGTATAATCCAGGTTGAACACAGACCTATAGGAAAGGATGCCAGAAAAAGTACCCTTTACTGTAATAAAAATGACTGAACACAGTAGCATGTACAATGACTACAAGGTCAGTTGGATTTGTAAAAAGGACTGCAATCAAAAGAAGCAAAGGCATAATGACTGCCTTTGCCTGTAGTGCTCTTAAGTCCCCTGCATAGGACTGCTTGTCTAAGATACTTGTCTAAAAACTATAGAAGCTTTTTATATGAGCTACAGAGTTATTCTTCAGTCTGTAATTATTTCATGCTGGTAAGCTTATTAGGTTATATCGAATAAATGGGGGTTGTTTAGCCTGATTAATTCATATAAAAAGAGAGCTCACTGACAGGATGAAGGGAGATATAAAGACACATTCTCACTCATTTATCTGTTGTTTTACAATACAATTTTAATTAATAACAATAAGATTTTAATAAATAACATTAAGGGTGATTATAACCAGTGCTTTAACTTTAACTTCCAACATAATTTTTTTGCTAACAATAACCTATTCTATCTGTAATCAGTGTAAGGGAACTTGTGGAACTTTATAAAATATTGTAGACCTTCAGTTCTAAATGTTTTTGCTGCTTTCCAGCCCGAAGTTAAATCCTAAGGTAAAGTAATGCAGTGATCCAAAGTGCAAGTGGAAAAATAAATCTAAGAGAAAACTTTGTTAATAATGAAGAGCGGGGAGATATCCACTATTGGGGGAAAAAAAAAAAAAAAAAAAAAAAAATATATATATATATATATATATATATATACCCATGATGCTGGCCATGGACCAATTGCTGTTTGCCCAGGAGCCGCTCAAAGCCACGGATCTATGCGACACTAGTCGCTGTTGTTTGGAGCAGTGCTTGTGCCCCTTGAGCCACTGTTACAATGTCCCTCCGCAGTTTAAAGTGGACGGCCTTGTAAAGGCTGCTCTAAGTTATAAAATTAAGCAGCTTATATCTGCCTCTGTTGTTTGATTCGGAATAATTAAAATATCTTACTGTAAGCGGACTGTATTTCCCGAACCGAACCGAAACTCCCGGACTCCGGACTGAATGAAACAAACCGAACCAGGCCGGTCAGAAGTAAAACCCCCACCCCCCCACCCACAGACACACCAACCCAACAAGTAAACCCATTCTCCCCTCTCTTCATCTGATACTTAATAGATACTCTGCTTGGTGAGAAATAAGTAGAGTAGATATTTTTACATGTGAGCTTTTTGGTTTTATCTGAAGGAGCTTTCTGATTCAAATGCTGATGGTTCTTAAGTAAGAGTTCTGAACTGAAGGCTAATGCTCAATGAGCCTAACTGAACAATATTGTGTGTTGCTGTCTGCTTGATTTCTCTTTTTCCATTTGTTTAAAGAGTTTGGCTACTAGGGTTGGACTGCCTAACATCATTAGCTCCAAGCTACCTCATTGCCAGCTACATGGTAGGAGCCATTTTGTAAGTTCTCTAATTATTTTGTTCTGGCTAGGCCCGGATGTCAGGATGCCAGCCGAGCTAACCCATTCTGTTCCAGTGTCACTATATTTTAATCCATTCCACATTCATTGTTTTTTCCTGTAAAATAAAATGAAGCTTCACTACTTTGATTACATTAAATATCTATCTGTCAGGGTTATTCACGTATCTGCTGTTATTTTATTGGGGAAATTTTCCAATGAACTTTTTCCCCTTTTTATTTGCTTCTATTCACGGTGCTTGTGCTTGTTTTCAGTAGTGTTTAGTGTTTGCATAGTTATTGGTTACAATAATACTGTGATAGAGAATATTAGTTAATTAAGATACCATTTTATCTTAACCCGTGGTCTATTGTGGTTATTTTATGCAGTGAACAATTTATTACAAAGTCCAGTTTCACCCTTTATTGGTAAAGATTTGAATGAATAGGGACCATTTCTTTAGTTGGTAATTAATAACTCTGCTGATAACATTAGTCTAAATTACTAAATTGGTGAAAGACAACTGGATTTAAAAGCCAGTCCCAGAGACCAAACTTTTACACATAAGAATAAGAACCCTGATGAGTAAGCAAATTGCAGTTATAATCATTTAGCTAATAATCATTTATTGGCTTTACCCTTGGTTTGAATGGCCGATTAATTGTCTATAACTTCTGGTTCTAGCTATTTAATGTATTCACAATTTTCTGGTAAAATCGCACTACACCTTTAACCCTGGCAGCTATTCCACTGCCAAATGCAGGTTTTCTCATGTTCAACCAAAATAAATTGTCCTTGAAAATTTCTTATATAACTTTGTGTTAGTTTATAATACCAAATCAAAACAACACAATAACTAAACATGTTGTTGTGAACTAAAAGAAGTAGCCAACTTTGATGGGATTCAAATGCTTTTGCAAGCAACTAGTGCTGTGGAATTGGTCAAAATGAAAATACATGTTCTTGGTTGGCTGTTTTTCAATCAAAAATATTAGTGTTCTACAAGAAAAATGAAAGACCAGTTCACAAGACAAGGAGAACATATTAGGCTTGTATCCTGCATCTCTATGACCACATTGTGACATGCTGAACCATTCTGTGTTTCTTTTTTCTTTGAAGATAGCGTTGATTTAACCAGTGGAACTTTGTGTTTTATAGGCTTGTAAATGTGTTCATCCCTTAAAGAAACACAGGGGATAAAACTTGAGAAGGTGAGAGGTCACGACTGATGACTTCAATGCTCTATTTAAGTTATGGGGTAGCAATGTGATGTGTTTATACAATCTAAAGTGCAAAATGAAGATATATGGACATTAGTGTAATTTGTTACCCTTTCTTCTGCCAGTGCAATCACTGACCTTCTAGTATACCTTGTATGTTACTAGAATTGAAAATCCTCTTAAATTTTCACTATTTACTGGCTGCTAGTGGATTTCAATTGTTATTAATGTTTTTATGTAGAATACCTGAATCCAGCCTGAGAAAGACAGTTCTTTAATAACCATCATGTGATTATAAATACTCAAGTACAAATGCTAAGCCAAAGCACAAAATTTTACCAACAGTCCTGGTGGCAAATCAGGTGAGTTGATGTGTGCCCATTAATTGGTATTGACTCTTTGAAATTTGCCAGATTTATGTGAAAGATTGCATTTGCAGTTGTGTTGAAGAAGGTGGAGGAGGGGAGCTGTGGGTTTAAAAGAGAGGGGTGCTGTCTGCTCCTATAAAGGCCATAGGGGTCAGAGTGGATTTTAGAGAAAGCAAAGAAGGCTCATTCAATCCCTTTCTTCTATGTTCAGCCTTTCATTCATTCCCTCCACCTCTGAACCCAGTCTGAAGTTCAAATACATTGTCAAAGAGGAGTGAATGAATGAATGAAGGAAAGAAGAACTGAAGGAGAGGTGGGGGAGGGTTAGAGAATGAGTTAAGCAACATGTGTCAAATTGCCATGGTCCTTGTTCATGTTTGTCCAGACATTTCTGCCTTGTTCTTTAAATATCTGGAGTTATTTCCTTGTTAAGTTTGAATTAATTGTCAGGACACCTGGTTTTGACATCATTAAGCCATCCAACCTTCTTAACACGCACAACAAAGCAAAGAATATTAAAGATCAATCTTCTATTAATAAAGGAATTGTGCCATTGAATGTCCATTTGCCTCATAAACAATAGGAAGATTTTAATCATTTTTAATGTTCTTGCTCCACGCTTAGCAACAAACAACAGCTCTTAAAGTAAAGGATTGAAGGATTTGGTCACAAAAGTAAAGACCTCAAAGGACTCATGTTGTTGAGACTCAGGATTTTACTTACCCCAGCGATCTGGTACTCAGAAATTAAATTGTAAATTATTTTTAGCATGATTATTATTTTTTTTTTCCTGAGTTTCTATAGAGTACATATGTCTCGATATGGTTGTTGCAGTAGTGTTGCTTACATTAGGTATAGATTCTACATACTCCTTCTTAACAGCATGTTGTTTTAAAAGAAGTGAAAAGCTCCAAAGTCAGTCTGTTTGTATTGGATACCACTAATTTAACTTTTTTGGGAGAGAGATACATAAACTATTTTTTAAAGGATGTGTTTGATTTGTTTGTAAAAGACAGTTGAGGACATTGGCTTCACAGTTTAACATAACTTGTTTTTGTCTTCTCCATCTTAATAACAATGATCACAAAGATGCATTAAACTAAGCTCTGATGTATTAAACTAAGCTCTCAACTGATAACTGATACTGAAAGACCCAATGTAGTTTTCTCCCTCTTGTCCTGTGCAGTTATTGCAAATGACATTTCTGTTTCTAAAAATCCAAAAAACTTACATACCATTGACAATTTTATTTTAGCATTTATCATGTTAGCTGGGCAAATGATATTGCATCATATCAATAGCAATCATGTAGAGACAGATGTTGAGGTATCTGCAAACATTTTATCGTCATCCAGACAAATCAATATAACTTTTTGCTGTAATGCAGCTAAGGATTTACACTCCTAGAAAATATTATAGCAGTACTGAAAACAACTTAAACCATTTCTAAATTTATTTCTATACAGAAGACATGTTTAAGAAAATGCTAATTCAAGTTGCTTGAGATTGTTGACTTAATTTAAACTTGGGACATAGTCAGGCATTGACTTGGACTTACCTATGAAAGAGCTTAGACATACTCGTATTGAATTCTTAAAGACAGTACACTTTACTTAGTAAATATAATAACTGATAACTGATTGGTCTTGACTTTATCTAACTGTATTGTTGTACAGGTAAATAGAGAGGCCAATAAAGCTGGCCTTTCATATTGTGGCTGAGTGAAATTTAACTCTCTTACCAACTGCAAAAGTTGCTGTTCTGCAATCACAGCAGCCTCTGACTCTTTTCTTACAGACCTTGACCTCACAGAGTGCAATGATGGCTGATGACCTGAAGCGCAACATTGCGCTCGCATTCTCCAGGGTCAGGCCAGAAAGGGGCCTCCCTCTGATCCCAGCCTCACCGGCTGGCCCAGCTCATGGAAAATCCCCATGGCCTGAGCTGGATAAAAGGATGTCCAGGAGTCCAGAGAAACCTGGATTATCAGGGCACAGGCGTTAAAGTATGTGTGTGGGTAAAGATATACCCCAGAGACTTTTAGCTGTCTTGTGTAACTGAGTTCAGGAGACAAAGTCTCAAACACATGCATCCAAAGGTTGTGAAGGTTAATTACAGCTACAGAGATGAGGGGGTTGGGTTACGTCTATTCGAAAATGTGTGTTACTAAAAGACAGAAAAAAAAAGATGGGACACTACATGAACTCAATATGCGTGGGAAAAGAATATCCTCATACACACGTATGGACGAAAGATGTGTGTTTGGTTATTATGTCTGGAGCTAGTGTGCATATTATCTGTATTAGTGACCCTCCTGCATGCCTATAATCTTGTTACAACACACGCACACATGCTCTCATCCTGTCTTTTTATCTTTTCCACCTCCTTTTCCTCCAAGTCCTTTCATATGTGAGTGTGTGTGAAAGGTCAAAGTCCAACCTGTGGGTTTTAGCATTGGGTTTCACATGACCGAACATCTTTGTTGCAGACTCCAGAGGGAAGACTAAATGTTTTTGTGTGTGCAGCTCAGCTGGGGGGTAGGGTGGATCCTAAATGTTGTGTCTCGTTTAGGAATAGACAACACTACTTCCTACTGACCAGCCTCCTAACAAAGGCTTGGTGTCTTCTGAATGCCATGTGATTGCAAAGAAATGTGTGTAAACACATGTACACACTCACAGGGTTGTGTCACACTGTTCTTGTGGGGACTTTCTATTGAATTGTATTCATATTGCATTATTTACTGAGGCCTAATCCCAACCCCTACCCTAACCCTAACCATTACTAACACACACCTTAGCCTAAACCTAACCTAACCTCAATACACACCTTAGTCCTAAACCTAGACCCTAGTCCATCTTCTCCTTCATGGGGACAGGTTGTTGGTCCCCACAAGTACCTAGAAGTCCTCAAATGGTAGCATATTTCTGTGAAATTGCCCTCCCTACACAATTAGGTGATCAGACTGAATGGACTAATATTAGATTGATTCTATTTACTGTTGAACAACAGCTGCAGGGGAATCATATAGTAAAAGAAGCGCCACTCTGCCAGGAAATCACGTGGAAGATTGATATGACTTCTAGGTTTTAATGATACATAACCTTCTTTGAAAAAAATCTCTTTAGGAAAAGCCTAAACTCAAGCTGTTTTTACTCCTGTCGTACTTATCAAAGCCTTTCTTTGGCCACAAATATTCAAAGCAATGAGGTAGCTCAAAGTAACTGAGCTACGGTTTTAGGCCTAAAAGTACACAGAATTTGACATGTGAATTACTGTATCAGAAAGAAATTTAGAATGAATGCCTTTTATTATCCCTGATGGTTCAGCAGTGCATTTGTGTAATATTGTGGGGATGAGTAAGAAGATTCATCTAGTGTTTTACATATAAAGGCAAAGGATTTTTATATAAAAAATACCTTTAAATACACTGTAATAAAGAGTTCAGTTTAAACCACTCCAGGGCACAGCAATCCTTTGGGCTTCACTTAAATTAGAATAAAGTTGTCTAGACGGGCAAAACTTTCATCTTTATAAATACTTTCATTGACCTACCCCAATAAAACTGTTTATGTTTTCAGACCTATAAGGGATAACTATTTTGGGTTTTTTTAATAAAATGTTTTCAACACTGAAGAGGATAGCTGTTCTTAAATTAACCTTCTTACTGGGTCCAAGCCTTATTTCAACATACCATCAATCCAGCAGCCCAATATTCACACAAACCTCCACTACGACAACCAACGTGCCATCTTGCTAATCCGTGCACTTGTGTGCTGAATTGGACCGTTCTTCACTAGAACATTGGTATCAGATTACAGCAAGAAGAAGTATTTTTACAGCTTGCAAAAGATCTGTGTAAAGCTCACCACAATAATAATAAAAACAATTATCATTTTTTAGGACTGTAAATGTACTGTGCAAAGTATGTGTCATACACATTGTAAAGAGTTCACATGATTATTTTATGTGAGCAAGTTTGGGATATTGTGCAGGACTATGTGCACCTGACACATAGTCGACTGCACAAGCCCATCACCAAGAGAGCATCACAGGCTGTAGTGAAGAAACCAGCTAAAAACAAACATCTTGTAGGTGCCATTTAAGCCTCTGCTGATAAGTGATACGTGAAGAGCCACCTATTGTCCCTTACAGTAGTGAAAACTGAGGCTGGCTCAGGTTGTATTAAACATAAAGGTATCAATTAGAGTCATCCAATTTGATTTCTGTGGCACTATGCACTCAGCGGTGGACAAGAGTAAAGTTTGTTTCGAGAGCAGCTAAAACCCAGTGTGCACAAAGAAGAAAGGCATGCTAATGAATAATTTATGAAAAAAAGAGCATTAGATGGAAGTGGACCAGGACACAACAGGCAAGTACATGCACAATAATTTCATGCAAAGGGGTATTAAATCACATGCAGCCATGCGCAATAAGCCATGTGGCTAGACCAGGAAACTCACACTGGTCCTCTGAAGATTGCTGGTACGCAATATCACAGTGTTGTTTCTACAGCCGTGCCTATCAGAATGCAGGTATATTGAAAAAAGAATTCTAAAGTATTAATACTCTGAAAAATGTAATGTCGGAATACTGGCATGTTTATAATAAAAAAAACTAGAAATATAATCACAAAGTCTAAGTGGTTATATGTCTAAATGGCAACATGTCCCCTCTTCCTATAACCCCCGTGCACACTTACAACCTAACCTAGTAATTTACTGGTAGTTTACTGTGGCACCGTAATGTCTAAATAAATTCAGAATTTATCTACTGGGTAAAACTGACCCAGCTATTTACCGGGGCAAGACTTATTATCATGCCCACTAATTTACCGGAACTACACTGGAGTAAAAATAAAGCTGCTGCTACATCACAGGGTAAGGCATGCATTTGCATGTTTTCGTGAAACAGTCATTGTGATGCATTGCATCAGAACAGTCCTGCCTCCTGTTACATTTTGTTAACTTTTGCAAAACAAGAGCATCACTGACAACGTTTTATCAAACACAAAGCAAGTAATCTATTTTTAATGATGGTTGCAAAATGGTCTGACATGGAAATAAAACGACTCTCTGTTTGCTGAGAGAGGGAAATAGTATACCAGCTGAAAAATCCACCATACCTACCACTGATGTCACTTAGTACTTTTCTAACTGTGAAACTCTATAAATAAATTGTCAGACATTTTCATAATGGAACAAACAACTGTAAGAAACACTGGTCCTGAAGCCATTGGCTGTGTTCTAATCACTATCCTGGTTACACCATTTTAGATGAATGTCCAAACGTCTAGTAGATGAAAAAGTAAAATCTTTTGTCCTTCTTATATATGTCTTATTTGCAAAAGATTAGGGACGAAAAATGTTTGATGCAGATTTTCTTATATCTAAAATCCAGGTTCTGCCATTTTGGCCAGCCTTGAGAAACTAGTTCAGCAATAACTGTTAATTAAGTCAAATCTTAATCAGTAATCAGAAATGTTTTTACTTTACTACAGCAAATACTGGTCTGAAATTAGGTCAAACTGGTTTCTGAAACCGTTTCAATCCACCAACTTCTTGGCTAACCTAAGTCAGAGTATATTTTTATTTTTTCCTTCCTCTGCCTTGTAGTAGCATCATTATTTGTCCTCTCAAAATGCTCTATTTTTGACTTACAGGTGGAGGGTGAACCTGATGAGGTGGCTTTTTTCTTTATCTGGGTCACTGGCAAGAATAAAAAGAATAGAGAGTAGAAGAGAATCCACTGTGTAAAGAAGGTCAATCTCATTAAAACATTTAGAGGTTTTAAGTTGTGTTCTATTCTGAGTGTTTTGATGTAAAAAGGCTTGGCATCAAAAGCAAATACAGTAGCTGCTAGGGTTTTGATCAGCATTTTGCAGAGACAAGCTGTCAAGTTGTTGTTGGACAACTAAATCTGTATATCCTGCAATTTCTAACCTTTAAAGTAAGTGACAACTGTCATCTGTAATTTGGCTTGGCAACATGTTAGAAGACAAAAATATTTTTTTCTTAAAATTGTGGAACAACATGGACAAGAAAAGAGGGTAGGCTACTATTGATGAGGTGTGACAGACTATACCAAAATAATCTAATCTGACAACTATAAAAAAAAATGCTCTTAACAATAAGCTTTATTCACCTTTCAATTGAATTAACATTTACCCTAAAAAACAACATAATTTCTCATAACAAATAATAATCTCAAAGGGACACATAGTTTTACAGAACATTGTCATGCTCAGAACAGTAGGATCCAGTATTCAAGGAGGACAGCTAGATTTCTAAAAACATTTATTGGAAACTGAACCGAAGTGACCATCGCTGGTGTCTAAGGCAGGAACCTTTGCAACAAGTTAGTGACCACGTCTTTCTGGATGTGGATGATTACGAATGAGTGAGTGACTAACCAGGTCTTATAGTCCAGTCCATGCCCAGATGATGAGGAAGGTTCCAGCACTGATCGAAGGTTGGATGACAGGCAGGAGATCAGAACCGAGCAGATAAATGTAGACAGGATAATCCAGAGGACGAAGCAAAAGCTGGTGTCGGTGACATGCTCAGTAGTTGGAGCAAGGAGGCCAGAGATCCAGTTAGGTGCTGAGGGAGAATCCAGAACTCAGTTGGGTTACAGTTCCAGGTATAGTACACAAACAGGCAGCGATCCGGCAGAAGAGAGGTCGGGCAAATAGATAAGATGCGGACAGGCAGGTTCAGAGCTCGATAAGCAGAACAGGTCAGGATCAGGTGGTGATGGGACATCTGAAGCCAGGCTTCGAGGAGTGTACAGAGTAAAAAGAATGCAGGTAATGAAGCCCCGCTTCGATTTATGTGTTGTCTTGCTAAAAAACACGTGACCAATAAGGAGCAATGCCTCACATTACTATTCACATGTCAATGCTTCATTTCGCATATCGGATTCAAAATAAAAGCGCAATGAAATGCACTGCTTTGTAGGTAGTTTGGTTGCTTATCAGCAGAGATACAGTAGCATCTGACAAGTCAAAACACTAATAAAAGCGTCAAAAATTCCTCCATCATTGTTGATTAACTTGCTTTGGCATGCTTCATGCAACTGTTTACAAAAGGTTGGTGGGATTGTTGCGCCAACTGTTGAACTTGGCTTTACAAATGGCATCCACTGTCTGTCCATCCCCAAATATTTTCTATTGGATAAGAGCAGGGGGACACGCAGGATGGTACACAAGAGTGGTGAGATGTTATGTGATATGCAGTGGAGTGATGTCACTCTCCTGGAAAAGTCTTGGTCAGTTGGGTATTGTGAATTGTAGTGTTGTATGGCTTCAAAGCCCAGTCATTACCAGACCAACAAGGGCCTTTTCAGTTGTAGAAGAAGATTGCCTGTTAGAGGGGGTATAGACTTTAAAGATGTATCTTTTTTTTTTTTGAAGCCTTTCCTTTGGAGATGCCGGTAACCATGCTGAAGTCAGCACCAGTAATGGCCTTAACCAGGATCCTCCTGTGTTTAATAAACAGTCTTTCAGATTGAACAGCTTCGTCCCATAAAACTTAGAGTCCTTTAATAAATGCTGTCTTTGACTGTCTTTAACACATCCAACCTCAGCAGCTATTGCACATTGTTAAAGGCCTTGTTTGTGCTGCCCACCAATCATACCAGGCTAAAAGATGGGGAGCTTTTTTCCATTTGCCATCAAAAGGAAAAAATTACATGGAACACAAACTTTGATAGAAATTATGGCTTTTAAAAGCTGTGGTCTAAAACTTTTGATGAGCTGATGAACAGCTTATGACCTAATATTATTTTTTATTTCAATATATTGCCTGCTCACAACTCTGGGTCTTTTGTTACCATTTCTTATTTTCATTTTGAAGCTCTTCTTAGAACTTACTGAAGACCCAACAGTGTAAAATACAAATTAATGTCTATTTTTAACTGGTTTTAAGATTTTGATCAGGCGTGTATGATGGGTGGCCAGGACTGCTTTTTGTCATAGGAGCTACTCTGTGTGTCCTGTCCCTAATTTGGCTTTTGATTAGAGGATGTCAACATGTGAAGAAATTAACAATAACTGTCAATAAATACGTTACCATGATCAGACCCTTATGTGCAGATATTCACTGTTTTTTGGGGATTATGCGGCTAGGGAGAAATGCTCACACCTCCAACATCCATATATTGCCATTTAAATGCAAAAGTGGCACTGCATTTATAGACGGCATGGGAGAAGCAGAAGAAAGAGGTAATGTTGAGGTGCACACATCGCAGCCTTCTTATTGTAAAAAGAGAGGCAAAGAAGTAACAAATTACACTGCAACCCATCCTGTCATAATGCTCAAGTGTCTCCAATCTGTTGTAATGAAGGAAATGCTGAGCCAAACCACAAAGCTCTTCATTGGCTGGTCTCTTTCCCAACTGCCAGCTGTAGTCATGAGTTATGGAACATTGCTGAATTTAACAAATAAAAATCTGATACATGCCACTTACTATGTGAGGGGGCATACTAAGAGTTAAAATTCAGAAGTAAAACTGCCACTTTTCTGCATCAAAAATTTGTTATTTTAGATGGCTTGGGTAACTGATTAGGATGCCTCATGGATGCATCCCTTTGGAGTTTCCTGGACATGTCCCACTTCAAGGAGACCCTTTCTTTCAGGGCCTGGGAATACTTCCATCAGACAAAGTATTTCTTACTCTCCAAGGCGACTCTGATGACCAAATCACAAATTTAGATGAGAGACACATGGTAGATGGAAGAAAGATGGATTTTGAAAATAAAAACAAAATAAAATTCAGAACCTAAATTAATAAAGGAAGAAATTATGGATAATTTATTTTTCCTCATGTTCCCAAATATCCAGTATTAAAAATGTTGCTAAATACTAATAAATTTATTATTTCAGCAAAACAAAAGAGACAAAATGAGAACAAAAGATGTTCATGCACGGTATGCTAGATCTGTCCTATGTCCTGTGGCAGCATTATAGCCAAGTTATCATACACACACACACACACACACACACATACACACACACACACACACACACACACACACACACACACACACACACACACACACACACACACACACACACACACACACACACGTGTACCGCTTCTCTGCTTTACCTCCCAGATGCGGTCACAAAAGGACTTAAACACAAACAGTGCCCGTATGCACTGGTCATATGTCCAACCTGTTCTACCTGTCCCTCTGCACCTTTGTTCGTTCAAAGATCACACAGAAAGGCAGCTGTTATCAACCGCACCCTGGGATGAGCAACATGTTGAGTGAAACTAGGGGGCTGCTTGATTGCTACTGACTAAAGTTAACGCACAGGCACATGCAGATATCACATCATCAGCATTTAGATGACCAGTAGCCCAAGTATGTTGGGAGCCGTTAAGATTAATAAAAGCAGATTCACACGTGCACATTGATACATATTCCTAAAAAATATATGAATGTATTCCTACCTTTATCTTTATCACTCTGTGCCAGTAAGTCATCCACTGAACTGGTTAAATCACAATTAACAAAGTAATGGTGGACTGATGATAAACTAAGCAATTTGTATATACTTACATTTCCAAGTCCAACACATCAGATGAATTCAACCTCACTTTCTTATTGTATCAGTTTAAATCTGTAAACAAGTCTAAGTTTAGATTATACCGTGGATACCTATTAACACTGAAACATTTCTAATGCTTGTTTTGACAGAGAAAAGCTGTTCTTCATGCTCCTTTGCCTGACTTGCAGCAGAGACTATAGAAAGTTGAAAATATTTCTGTTACGCAGTAATTTTCATTTATTTGTTGAGAAAGATGTTCTCAGGTCCTTTATTTCAAATCAGGTATGAATTACTGGATTGTTTAGGAGCAGTTGTAATGTTTTTTGTCCTAATTTTAAAGTCAAATGTGAAGCTTTTTGCTACATGGTCTAATGTCTAAACTGATATCCTGTCTTAAATATCCAATAACTGTAGGTTAACAATTTGAACGTTACTTAGTATTGTTTAGTTATGTGTCTGAGCGATCGTGTATTTGTAACCCTGGGTGACAGGTCAGAGAAATTTCCCATAGATATGCTGCTTTGTAAGGATGCACAGGTACTAGTCGAGAACAGTTAACTGATGTGTTTTTGCTGCACTCTTTTATTGGAGAGTATACCTGATAGGTATGTCCTCACAGCTTGAGAAGTTTAACATCCAAACAGGAGGATATCATGGTCATTGGGTGGTCATTAAAGGTTCTTTCATTAAACATTTTTTGACTACCCCCAGTTATCATCTTTCCTGAAAAAAATATTTTAATTCACCTGTCAGTTGATGGATTCCAATTCTTTGCGTCCTCAGTCTCCAAAGGCTATGTAAAATCTGCCCTAAGACTGCATAAATCTCCTCAACACTCTAATTGCTCCTAAGGTATCATAACATTAAGAAATTTAAAAGTTAAGTAAAACTGACTTCATCTACTAATGTCTGTATAGTCATAGACTGCTAAACAACATTTCGATTCAGGGGCAACAGTAGAGTCGGATGGGTCAAGGCCTCTGACTTGAAAAGCGCTATACAAGTACAGGCCATTTGCCATGAATTCAGTATATTTACTGAATTTACACATTTCATCTCAACGCATCTTACAGAGACGATTAAACCAGACCATAGATCCGTTTAAGGTTTCTTATCTAACCAAAACCAGCTGATTTTATCAACTCACGGACTAGCCAGCCATCCCTCATACCAAGCATGCTTGTAGCTACAGTGGAGAGGAAAAACTCTCTTGTAACATGAAGAACCCTCCAGCAGAACCAAGCTCAGTATGAGCAGCTATCTGCCGAGGCTGAATGGGGTTTAAGGAGACAGAAGCAGACATACAGAAAGATACAAAAGGCAACTGTCAACCAGCTCCACAGGTGGCCCGATCCAGGAAACACACAGCCAGGCAGACGAGCTCAAAGTCGGTTGCCATGTCGGAGGATGAAGAGACCCATGGACAAAATTTTGATTTCAGAAGTGAGGGGGATGCAAGTATTTTTTATTATGACTCATATACAAGTTCAACATGTTTTCTAGAAGTTTTGTGTTGTCTGCTCCACTTTCTCTTGCATCTCTGCTATCCCTTTGCTGACAAAATATATGGATGCATGACATGAACAACTGTAGAATTTGGGGTGCAACAATCCATGTAGATTAAAAACACATAGTTTTACAATTATTATGAAATTTAATATATAAAATCAAAGATTTTTTTTCCTTTTTTGATAATAATAATTATATATCACAAAATTATGTTTTATTTATCAGCACTTTTAATAAAACCAATATACTTTACAAGGTTATTAATTCAATTCAATTTAGTTTATTTATATAGTGCCAAATTCACAACACATGTCATCTTAAGGCACTTTACAGTTCAACCAGATCATACAATCAAATTGATACAAAGTTTTCTATCTAAGGAAAACCAGTTGATTGCATTGACTCATTGACTCAAATACAATCCCTCACAAGGGAGCTTTAAAATGCGAAGGATGATCTTAAAGTGGATATGCTACTTTATGGAGCCATTGTTGTAGGAGTGGTGTTACACAGTTCCTTGAATGTAATTTACACTTTGACTTTCGAATAACCAAGCACACACACAAACATACACGACACTGATTTAAAAATTTGTGTCAATTAATACATCTGATATTGCAACCCTTGTAGATTTCATGACCCAACTGAAGAACAAATGGCCAATAAAAGATTCCCACACATCTGTTTGGAGACCAACGTTCTTCCCAAAGACTCCTGAACTGTTTAAGATATTGAAAAAAAAATCCAAAACATACCTGAAAGCAGAGATAAAGGCTTGGATCCCAACAGTTCTAACTAAGGTAGCACGTAGGACTTCAGCAGTGCTGTGACCATCCAATCACAGACCCAGTGACGTTACTCCAATAAACATGATTAGAGCAGATTTGCTCATGTTTCCAATAATCTCCTCCATTTAAGGAACTTGCATCGCGTGATTTTTTTGAGGTCTAAAAAGTGATCGGCATGGTTAGATCCAGTAATGTGCGAGCCGTTTTTTTCCCCAGCCCATGGTACCCAGCCACTCTCCGCAAGAAGTAAATATAAGTAGAGATAATGAATAAAATATGTTTTATCCTTTATGTTAAGCTGATCCTGCTTCTGTTGAAATGTATGGTTCTGCTTTATGACCGACTGCATCAATGGGATTTTGCAGGCTGGTGTGTGGGAGCCTCACCACAGAACGAGACCTCTTGAGATATTTAACAAGACTTTTTGAATTTATCAGTCACTTCCCTTACATCAGAGGTCAAGGATTATCGGACCGCGGCTAATCCGGACACAACCTGATTTAAAACATTTATAAATTACAGCATGTTGTCTGACAACAGTGTCTAAATGTCACTTGCACCTCTTCTCCTGTTACCCCAAAATCCCACATCTCCGCTCCGCCCCGCAGAGCTCCAGACGGCCTGCGTAAAGAAAGGCCTACAGCCTCCGCTGTTCCTCCTGTATTGCTGGGCTCCGACTTATCTTCCGAGCTGAACAGTCAGTTCAGGTATTTTTTATAAAACATGTGAATCATGACATTTTTATATAATCATGATGTATTTGGCCCTTTAACTATTTGCTTTGGAAGGCTAAATGCTATCTTCTTCAGAATAGAGTTACACTCAGCTGTAGTTATGACAACTCTCCAGTTTCGAGTTCCAATTTAAGTAGTGACCTGTGAATGCAGTGTATGACAGTTTCATGAATTAGTCTATCCACATATCAGTGTATTTGCGGTCCCACAGTCCAGAGATGTGTTTAGTTTTTATTTGCATGAATTGTTCTTCTGTTTAGCTATCAGTTTGGCTTTTTTGCAAATATTTTGCCTGTGAGAAGCACAATGCAGATACACCTGTAACAAGCACATTTATTAACTAAACTGAGCTACATTACAAAATTCTTATCCTGATAAAATGTCAAATGGGATGCCCTGTGATAGACTTGCAAACTGCCCAGGGTCTACCCCTCCTTTCTTCCATACACTGCTGGAGAGTGGCACAAGTCCCACTGTGACCCCGACAGATGTGGGAGAAAATGAATGGATGGATGTCAAACGGGCACAGGTCCTGGCTGCACATATGACACAATTGTTGATGTAATCTGTTTTGACTTGCAATAGGAGTCTTGTGCAGCAAAGAAAAAAAGTGTTTACCTGAGAAATCTTATTGTTCCTAGATGCCACTCAAAGATCTGCCCATCTTGTGGCCATTGTCTATGTATCATTTCTCAGAATTGTTATACAACATAACCAATGCTGCTGTATTCTCTGTCTGCACTAGCAACCACCTCAGAAAGCTTTCCCCCAAAATTAGATCTAGATCATTGACTTGCTTTCGACTTTAATTTATAATTTCCTAAAAGTATTTGTTTTTGAGTCTTCACTCCTGTCCTCATTGGCTGTGTCGCAAGCTGTGTTTCCTTGCTTTAGTGGTGTTGCGTTAGGTGCAGGTCTAGTATTGTGTTCCTTCAAAGATGACGATTACAAATATGAAAACATTTTGTCTGTTGCCTTTATTGATGTTATATGGTATGTTCTGATCAGTTTGTTGCTCTCTAAATATGTCAACTCAATGCCTGCATGTATTTGTTCTCATGAAGGCAATCAATTCAGTAGCCAAAAACTGGAGAAAAAGCTGCAAGATGTTGGGACCACAAACGTGTAGCTCTGTGTGTCTGTGTATATCTGATGTGGAAGTAGGGAGATTTCAGGTTTGTTCTTATTGTCCTGAGGGCTGGGGAGGTTTGAATGTCAGTTTCTCTAATAACGGGAATCGGTGAAAAGGTCACTCAGTCGCCTGACCACACCAACAGGACAATCTTTGTGTGCTGTGTGTGTACGTGGAAGTTTGTAGGACATAGCTGGGTGTGCGTGCGTATTTTAATTTTTGTGTGTTCATGTGATCTATATATTCTTATTTGCTTTGAGAAAAAAGTGTCTGTTTAGTTATAAGTATGTGTGTGGGTGTGTGCGTGATATTAAAAGGGGGTGCGGACATGCCCAGGGCAGAAATTGATTTGCTTGCAAAGAGTAGAAAATGAGGAGAAAAATAAAAAATGGCGTAAGGTCATGCAGCATTAGAAGACCAGGAAAAGGCAAAGGAAGTAAGAAAAACAGGACACAATACAGGACAGGTAGGAGAAGGAGAGTTGAATCTTTACAAAGTACTATGAGCTGCCAGGGAAACAAGTGTGGGGTACTTAGAAAGTAAGATAGAGAGGACTTTAGAGAAATACTGAAAGAGACGTCTAAGAATGATACGGATATTGGTAACAGAGGCAGGAATCCAACAATCCAACATAAAAATGCAAAGAAAACCAGAACCATGGAGACATCAGGGAACACATGCATGAGGAGCTAGGGAAAGAAAAGGAACCAGTATTGAGGAACTGCACTGGGAGAGTATTTATGGGAGACCAAACAAAGACAGGACTAATGAGCCGATTGGGAGCAGGTGTGAACAGAGGCTTGTAGAAGAAGCTAGGGAAAAGGAGACCAGCAACAGAGGGCAGGCAAAGAAAAATCTAAGAACTCAAATATATCCAGAAAACACCAATAAAGCTAGAAAACAAAGAAAAACATGGGTCAACGTGAAACTAAAAACTCACAGAAAACTTAAAAGAACGAAGACCGTGACAGTTGACAGTGATAATTTATTAATTATTGAGATCTAACAGGTGTGAACAATAAACCTACAATATGTATTTTTTACAACAGCCTAGTCCACATTATGATTCACTTAAATAGCTATTTTCTACCATAGTTTTACTTAAGATCTGTAGTTTTCTTTTACAATGAGTAAAGATGAGTCAGCATAAGCCTTTACCAGGGATTCCTAAGGTCCAGACAATGAATCAGTTCAGAAGCAAAAGGCAAGTTAAGTCAGATTTAGTCTGCTTTTTATTTTTAGGGTCATTTTGCTGAGGCTGAAAAGGCATCTGACCTCAGTGCAGCATGCAGCTAACAGTTATTTGCATCAATGGCTATGTATTTTTGCTATAAGTTGTGATATAAGCCACACATTATGCTTTATTGTAAATACCACCTGAAATGCTCTTGTAAAAATAAGGAAATAAATATTTAACTAAATTAAGAGCAAATTATTTTAAATTTGACAAAAGTTGTGCTTAAAATACTTTAAAAAAACTCTTCTTTTCAACAAAACCTTAGATGTACAAAGATTTTTGAATTTTTGTGAGGAACCTTTTACACTTTACATTATAATTACACTGGGTCACCCATGACATGTCAAAGCTTTGTCTTGAAAATGTTCAAAAGAACTTCCTTCCCTTTCTTTAATATATTAAGGTAAAAAAAAAAGGTTTTCATTCAAATTTAATTGTAATGCAGCTAGAAGCTTTTAAAATAAACTTTTTGTTCTTCTCAAACCATTTAAGCTTGGTTCGTACCATGCAGGAGACTGAAATAAGGGAAATTGCATTAATATTTTATATTCCACAGCCATGTGGTTATTAGGCTGGTCTCCTCTGCTTCCACAGCAATACATTAGGCCAAGACAATTGCCATGTATTTTACATGTTCCTGTCAACAGAAAAGATGAATGCTGCCACATAATGATGTCAAAGGCCTGCAGAATTAAACAAAAAGGAAAAAGGGAAGTATATCGGAAAGCCGTTGGGCTGAGTGTGTGTTATGCAGACACCAGCCTGCTGCCTGTGCTTTGGTCAAACAGCTGACCTGATTTGCCCTATTAAAGCCACAGAGTTATCTGCCTCAGGGGGGTGCAGGCCTTAAACACTAGTTTGTCCTGCACTACTTTGAAAGGACTTAGTTGCGCATCTTACACACAAAGATGTGACCCTGACTCACCCTTACCTCTTAAGCGATTTCGGCCTAAATCCTCAAGTGGCATCGCTGAGATGTTCAGATCAGATCCTTGACCAGCATCACTTTGTTTGTTGTATGTTGGCGGTGTGCGTGTGTTTCTCTGCTGTACTTACAGTGCAGGAGCAAGCGATTAATGCTAAATAGGTCTCAGAGTTTGATGCTTAGCAGTTACTTTAACCCCAAGAGGTTTTTGAAACAGAACAAATACCTTTATCGCGTTACAAACATTGTATAAGCAAACATGTGCAATAAGCTTAAACCTATTTCAATAAAAAGCCCTTAAACAGCAACATGTTATAAAATGTTGAAAATCAGATTAATTAAAATAAATATTTATAATCATATTAGTAACTATTCTTCTAACCCTCTCCTGAATTTTTCATCTACACCATAAACCTGGCCTGTTTCCATAAGTAAGTGTTCCTCTTATGTTATTGTTGTGGCCATGAGCTTCACCAATCTTCTTAAGGAAAATTAGGTTTGATTCTTGGTGGGTGTAGCAGATAGTTGTTAAAGAGTGGTACTGTGCCAAAGCCAATAAGAAGCAATGTTTTGAGCTGGGGGAGGAGAAATCACGATGTTTTATTCATATTTAGTCAAAATAATCCCCAGACAGTTGAGTGTGATAGTCTACACGCATGTAAATGATGGTGGTAAAATAAGATAAAAAATATAAAGAGAAAAATCTTATCTACTTATGATGTTAATGTTGGGAAAATTCTATATCATGTTGTATAGATTATCCATTCTGTGATTGCAATAGTGGTGGGAAATAACCAAATACATTTACTTCATTACTGTACTTAAGTCCTTTTTTGAATATCTTTACTTGAGTATTTTTTTTAGGGTGGGTACTTACAATTTTCACTCTACATTTCAAAGTCAAATATTGTACATTTCGAGGACTAGTTACTCTGTTGCTGCAACATTTAAGATAGCAGCCCTTAGGACTGAATATGGACACAGCTGTTTTAGAAATTTACATGATGTTCCACAAATGCAAGAGATCCAATGCAAATATTATTTGTAGTTTATACATTTTGTTAAGGTGTTAGTAGTTGCCATGTTGCCATGTTTTTCAGTAGGATGGGTTTTCAAATCAGAGTTGTAGTTTGTTTGTGATACTAAAAGTTTAATTTTGCCCTCCTTTTTTCTTTTTGGTTTGTTTTTAAATAGGAAATAATAATCAAATCAGTTGTCCTTTTTTTTCCCTCTGTGTGTTAATGCTTAAATTCTTTAAAGGTGGTTTAGATTTTGTAGGTGGAGCTTCTATGCATTAGTACATCTGGTGGTTACAAGGTTCTTGCAAATTACTCTGAAAATTATACAGAAATGTACTGATGTTAGAAATTTTTATTTTTACTTTAAAAGACCTAAGTACTTTTAAATGAATGTACTTTTGAGTAGTTAAGTATCTTCATAAGTGAGAACTTTAGTACTCTGATTAGATGTTTGACCGAGTAACTTTTAATTATAGTGGAGTAAGATTTGACAATACTTATCAAATACTTACAATACGTGTCAAAAGTATGGATACAATACATATCCATACTTTTACTCAAGTACTAATGTTGAGTACTTCGTCCACCCCTAGCAGATACGTAGAATCCCTCATGATATTTTACTGTTATATGTAAAAAGTAAATTTCACCTTGATGATGTCAAGAGAATCAACTTTGCCCTTTTTGTATGAAAAAAAATCTGATAGGTATAAAAAACTGACCAGACAGCAAATTCAAGTTAAAATCCTATTGCTAAATTGCAAAATAAACTAAATTATAAAATACACTATTGCTAAATGTGTAAATAAAACTCACAGTTTAACATTAAGATTGACCCATAATCAATATTTTATTATAGAAATGCGACAGGCATCTCATAAAAGATAACAAAGCATTTATTTAAATCAGAATTCTTTATTATTTTCAAGCACCCACTGGTTTTCTTTTTTAGGCAAATGAGACAGGTATCTCTCACAATAAAAAAATATGTCAAGTAAAGGAGGAATGAAAAAAGGTAATGTCTAAATTTTTTTATTGAAATTGGCATGCTGTGAATTATCATAACTTTTAACTATATTCAATGGGAAAATCTTTTCCCACATCAGAGCCATCAAAACCTCTTTAAAATCGCAAACCATCTTTATGCATGTTTTCACTAGTATTAGATGATTAACTTTAAAGATGAGCAGCAAATATTTCAGAATGGAGGCCCTCCTTTCAATTACCCTGAACAGCAGTTCCTCCACAGATTCACTGTTAGATTCCAGTCGGGACTCGGACAAATAGATAAAATTAATAGATGAAAAAAGAGAGACCTTGACTCTGTTGTTATGCTAAACTAGGGTCACGTTTTGGATAACCGCAGTCCCTTCTCGGACTTCAGATGTGGCCTCTTGTTAACAAAGACTCTTATTATCATAATCAACAGCTCTCGCCTCTGGTCTGCAATCAGCTAAATCAAGGACTCTTTATGCAGGGAGACTAGAGTGTGCGCATATTAAATGGGAAGACTACACTAAATTCCAGTGCCTTTATTTACAAATAAATTAAATTCATACATGTACTCAAGTAAATAAAACAGCGCAACTGGTAATGCATTTATTACTTGGTTTGAGGTTTTATTTTGTAAGTTTTTTCTTGTTGTTAAACCTTATAGGCCATTTATTAGCTTAATCACTTATATTACGCTATTCATCATTTTGGGAAACTCTCAGTATTTGACATTACCATCATCAATAATTCAGCCTTTTTAAAGAGTTTGTCTTTAGGTTGACACATTGGACAACACATTCATTTTTAAAACATTTTACAGGCAGATCCTGAGCTGCAGTTTATCTTGTCAGCACGTTTAAATGAGTTCACACTGGGGGAAGTAGTGTCTATGTGTTTCTCAGTGTCTGCTCTCAATACAAATGACCTTTCATGACTTAAGGGGATCCCAATACGGCTTTCCCAGACACACTGACCTTTCAGCCCAGACAGGGCATAAGGGGAGGTGTGAATAGTGGTGCATGTCTGTGAGTCCACAGGAGTAAAACAGAGAAAAAATGATATGTGGCATTAGGAAGCAACAAACAAACAAACGAGACACCATCTCAAACATGTGTTGGTTTATTCAGATATTTATATGACAACATTCATTATTTAATGTCATTACAATGATGAAATATCTACTTTTTAGGGTTATGGGTAACAGAATGTCTTTAGGACCCAATGATATGTGAAACTTTGTGATACCTTAGGTGCCTGCTAAATGACGTTGAAAATATGTTTTCATTTTGAAAAGTATGAATTAAGATCTTTCAGTTTTATCCGACATGGTTTTAACGAACTTGAGGGGGAACTTCACACCTAACTATGTCTACACCAAACTTAAACTGCTCATGTTGAATACTACAATTGTTTTGGCACCTTGGCTGACCCAAATAATTCATTTTCTCCATTCCCCTAAAAAATATATAATCTTTTGAATACGGTGCCTGCACAGCGGGTCAAAACATGCACACCTCCAATTTGGGCATATAAGCTGCTTGCTGAAGATTGGTAAGTTTTAAGGATTTAGGGCTAGATTACTTTTAAATTTTCTTTTAATATTTTTTTATATTTTACATATTATATCGCAAGGAAACATGTGATATAATATGTAAAATATATGTAAAAATATGTGAAAAAAAGATGACAAAATATAGGTATTGCACAGGATTAGAGAAAAGAATTTGCAACGCTTACAAAAAACAACTACATGCTCATTCGTCTATCTTATTGTGAAAAGAAAAAAAGAACAAAAATATATCACTTACAAATTAGGTGTCAAGTTAAATGTACAAAAAAGATGGATAAATCAGTTTAATGTACAAAGAAATCACCCAGTACTGCAAAGGGTGAGGTATAAACAGTATGCACAAAAAAATATCAAAATTATTGCGGGGGGCCCAAGAGCAAAATTACAATCTTCTGTTCTTTCAGCCTGTTTTTGACACATATTCTAGGCAGAACTTTGCTTGTTTGTGGTGTCAGAGATACATGAATACCATAAAAGGAAAAGGAAGAGATCTATGAAAACCTCCAAGGAAACATGCGTTTGAATTATCTGAAAGTACGGAAGATACTAGCCACAAAGAACCCTGTCCTTTTTCTTACAGCCTTGGGTAAATGAACTAATTTCTCCCATCTTGTAGAGCATATATTGACCTTTACACTCAAAGTGACATGCTTTTATGTTGAGAAGTAGATGCTTTGCAGCTTTCATAGTAATTTAGTATTATCTGCAACATGCAAGACAACTGCTCTTGTAGCAGGTATACTGTAAATAAACCTTTTGAGCATTTGTTTTGCAACCTGAACTATTTTTTAATGCATGCAAGGTGGATAGAGTAGGTTTTTTGGCCTAGCACTGATGTCAGTGTGCCATGTCACATCAAAAGTGTCATTAACCTTCAGGTAAAATAAAAGGCCAATGCATATCTGCCTTGTAGCCATGCTTCCAATGTGCAAGTCTGCATGCTTTTGGAGGGGTCCTATCGCCTTAAAATGAGCTGGGGGAGGGCCAGCCTCATAATGAACCTACCCATCACCCTCCTTCTTCTATCTCTCCCTCTTTCTAAGTCTATGTGAAAGGCCCAAAGCATCCACGGTGCTGAACTGACTCTAATCGATTTGTCTGTGAAGGCGAAGCGTCACCCTCAGAGTACCACAATGCAATTCTCTCTATCTCTCTAAGTGACACACACACACCCTGAGTACTAAATGAAGTCTGAGTGATGCTGAGACTTTCATTCTTCTTTGGGATATGTTATGCTAATGACAGTTGAGGTAATGCTGCGTCTTTTTGTATCAATGTTTAAAATATCAGTAATGCTATAACACTGTAACACAAATTACATATTGTGCTTTTGTACTGACTTTGTTTTTATCTCATACATCCTTCAGTTGAACTTCATGTATTTAAAGTGAAATTACATTTCAGTTTTCCAAACTAGCATTACTTAACAATTCTAAGTTATTTTACCAAAGCCTTCTATGGGAGTTCCTTGAGACATAAACAAAATTTTAGACATTGGTTTATTTAAATGTGTATTTTAGTTCAATTAATCTTTACAGTAATATAGCTCAACAAATACAAAGGCTGCTTTATTTCTAGTTGTGTTAACAAATTTTCATTAATTTAAAGAAAAGTTTTGCCAGCAAATTTATAAAACTTTTTTTTTAATTTTGTTAGTTTTGGCTGCAAGAATTGGCAACACTGGGCTAAAGTTTTATTGAAGTTTTGAATAAACCTGATTAATAAAAATAAAATTACAGCACAACACATGCATTAATGATAGTATTTCCTGTTTTATCTGTTTCCATTTCTTTATGTATATTTGTAGTATTTGTCATTTCACTATTTAAACAAACTTTGCAGTATCTTCCTCATTTGACAATTGGCAGAAATGAGTTTTGACAAATCAGAATAGTGTACCTCATCAAAAGCATTGAACTAACAACATCCTATCATCATAAATCGAGTTTTCTGATGTTATGTGAAAATCCAATTTACCTAATGAGACCTAACAGAAAAACAATTATCCACTGTCTTCAGGAATTTAAGTATAAAAGTGGAATTTATAGGGTCACATAAGATATACGGCCTCAGTAATATAAATTCAAACAGATTTAGCTGAAATATCTCACATGATGCAAGGAAGCTACTTAAGTTACTGCATCTAAGTTCTGAATAAGTAATTTCCCTTTAAACAAATCATTCTAGAGATTCCATTGTATTTGCATCTTCAAAATCCCTTTTTTCACTTTAGAAAGAAGTTTCAATAGACAAGTTTTCATTTAACTTAAATGAATATTTCTGATTTGGTTTAAAGCAACACTGCTTAGCTTTAGCCCATAGGGGTGCTACACCGTAACATCCAGGTTTAGTGTCCCTGGAAGCCACTGGCTTCACTGCATTTATTTTTTTTTATTTTTTTATTTTTTTTTTTAAGTAAACAGTCTCCCTCTGTGTTTTGTAACCCGACAGCTGACCACTTGTACCAGCAGACTGGGAAGTTATGGAAATATTTGTAAAGACAAGGACACATTCACTCCTCTAGTTTAAACTCTAAATCTCAGAAAATATGTCTGATCAGGTAAGTGTCCTACTGTATATGTTTTATTTCCTAACCAGTTTTTTAGCTTAGTTAGCTCTTGTGTAAAGGGAAGGCTTAGACTGCTGTGAAGTCTGGGTTACATGATCAGTATTGATATGATATTGATATCCATTGACCTGAAAAATCTTTTCATGGATTTCAAATTAAGCAAACACTTGGGTCAAGATTTACACAGCGGTGAACTGTGATAAAGCCTATGCATTGCAAAGTGAAAGTAATAGTGGCAAAAAAAAATTTTTTTTGTAGGGAATGCAATCATATTTATTTGCATTACTTTATGTATCTATGTCTCTTGCATTACTTTTGATCACATAACTGCCCTGGTGGTTTGTGCTTGATAGGTTCTGGTACAGAGCACAAAATGCAATGTTGCAACAGACTGAGGACAACTTTTAGAGGAAATAACACAGACATCTTAGTAACTAACAATTAGTTACACAAATATAAGAATAAAAGTTTGATAAATATCCCTTTTATGACCTGCTAAGATGAGTTTAATATTTGTCATTGCTTTATGGCTCTGGTTACTCTGACCAGATTTAAACATTTCTGTTCAGAACCCATGTTCATTAAATTTAATCCAAAATGAGATTAAAAAAGTTATTTACAGCAAAAAAATATACAAATTCCTGGTGAGCTCCTCACAACAACAAAACAAGTAACCGTCTCCTTGGTGTATATATATTTTTCAATAATAGAAATAGCCTAGATTTAGTCTTAAATTGCCAATCACAATTAAGTAAATCCAATTTCATCCCCATTTAACTGCTGTTTGGCTTCTGTGTGTGAGTGTGTGCTGAGGTCAATGACTAATTACAACACCCGTGTGCCAGCTCTGTAACAAAGTGTTACCTTAACACACTGGTGCTAATCCATGATGGTAGCATGCTGAGTTACACAAAGCCAACATTGACCTGCTGTGTACAGTCTGACCCGGCATCTGTATGACTGTGTTTGTTGCCACCTGCTGTGTGTGCATGTGTGCGCATGAGGGTGAGGGCATATGGGTATTTTTTGAGGATATTTCTGTGTCTCAAACGCCACCAGACGGACAGTGTCTTCTGTTATGCAGCAAGGTCACAGATGGATGAGACTCATTTACACACAATCTAAAAGAGAGGACGGATGAACTGGGAACATCATAATGCCTTTGCAGGGTTTGGATTACAGAACATAATTTAATCTGACATTAATTATTACAAAACATCTAATATTCTATTTATTTAAAAAACACTCCCTTACACGGGTATGCCACATACATTATACATTTTCCACCAACTTATTAGTTTTTCAAGGCCCATCAGTGAAAGATTTGTCCAATTACAAAAAGAAAACAAATAACACACAGAAAAAGACCAAGCCTATTTTTGCTAGTGCTTATATTTAAGGCAAGCAGGGTATGTATAGCCAGATTGTATAGCCAGAAATCTTTGATGAAGTCTGAAACTTAAATATATTGCACAAGTTTTTAAAACACAAGCAAAGGAGGGCAAGCTGAACTTAATTCTCTCTAGTTTTATAGGAGGTGGCACCAAGCCCCAGCTTGTCCTGCAATCACAAACAGTAGTATAATTTTTTAGAAGTCGCTGCTTTTACCATACGGTGCGTTATGAAATTTTTGTCTTTCTTCAAAAGCAAGGCAGATTTCTTGTCTTAAGATGCATTTTTGGAGAAACCTTACATAACCCATGACCCTTCCGATGCTCTAAAAACACTTATCTTTGGTTCTTGTTTCTCTCTCATGGCTATATTTTCATTCCATCTTGATAGTGCTAATACAAACATTGCAAAGCAAAACATGTCACTGAAATGCTATTTAAAGTTAATAGGTAATGCAAAAGATTTCAACTTATATAAGCTGTTACATTCATACTGCTTTTGCACAGTTTCTATCTTAATCAGTTAAATAACATACCGCTGTCATTTTGCACATCTCTGATGTTGCTATTTTCAAATATCCATTACTGTAAAAAAGTACATCGCTGTATATAGGTTATTTATTCTCCACCTGCACAGTATTTATATTTTTAAAACACTTCACACTATAGTATTTTGTTTATTTTTTAAATCTTCACTATTGTGTTATTATAAGGTCAACATTTGTGAGACCATTTCTTTTTTTATTATCTTTTTGCTGCTGTAAACACCAGAATTACCCCATTGTGGGACAATAAAGGGATTTTCTATTATATTCTATTGTATTCTATTCTATATCCCTGATTGGGCTTTTATAAAGATAGAATATACACCCAACACCATTTTAGTTTAAGACATAAAAGTGTGATCATACATGCATATCATACACATCTTTTACCTACGTACAAAGATATTAAAAATTGTAAATTTTTCTTTTGTTTAATTTCTTTTTATATCCAATAAAAGTGAGTCATAATTTTTATTGCTCATTTTTATTGTGAACTTTTGGTTTGTTTAGTTACAGTAGGAATTGCTTGAGACTATACTGTCATGCAGTGTGATATATTTGGAAAAATTTAGCGTGCCTGTACATCAGGGCTGCCTGGGCAGGTATGTAGCTTTTGATTTACTTGAAACAGTTGAGATATGTTTAACATATTAAACCAATAATGTGTGACTATCAGGTATTTAATTACCTATTAGACAGTGAGATTTTTTTAAGGTGCCTAGATTAGCCTATTTATTTAGTCATATCAATTTCAAAGTAACCTTCCTTCATCCAGACCACACCCCTGCTTAGTCCCCTCTCCTCATCCCCAATTTGGAGGTGTCTCTTACACACTGCCCACTTTAGTGACATTTTTAAACATTTCTCTGGGGGCGGGGTTATGCTTTGACATTGGGTTTAGATATACATTTAAAAATGTGATTTAGTGTTATTACTTTAAACAAACTGTTGATAGAAAATGTTTTGCCTGACTGACTAAAGAAGGGAAAAATATTTTCTGAAAAGAGAAAGAAAGAAAGAAAGAAAGAAAGAAAGAAAGAAAGAAAGAAAGAAAGAAAGAAAGAAAGAAAGAAAGAAAGAAAGAAAGAAAGAAAGAAAGAAATGTGAGCAGGGAAGACAGAGAGCCTTTAATTGCTTGGAGAAAGCATGACAATTGAGAGGGGAGTAGATGGAGGAAAACCTCCAGGAGTATTGATCAGTTCGGCTCTTCCATTTCAGTCGCCTCCAACCCCCTTCTGCGACTCCCCCTTCACCCAATTTGCACCTGTAATTTAGATTGGAATGTGTTTGTGTGTACGTTGAGGTCATTTGGCTCAGCATTTGTCCTTCACTGTGTGCCTACATCTCTTTTGTATTCATTTACCTGTTAATGTGCCTGTCTGTCACCTGTCAATTTTGAGGGAACAGAATCAGTGAAGCCAACAAAGCTCATGCGTTTATCTCTGTGTGAAGAAAGACAGCGTGTACATCAGGAGCAAAGCGTAATGAGTTGTGTTCAAACTGTGATGTTTATGAGCATTTCTTAGTGTGAAGGTTTGTATCGTTTCTTTTTTGTGTGGCAGATGATGGACTTGGTGCTCGTGGTGGTGAGGGGTATCCTTCTTGATCGATCCCCTCCCTCCCTTTAGAGTGACCCTGTGGCTCCTCCTGCACTTTCTCCTGGACATAATGAGACAATGCTTATGGAAAAAACAAAATTGCATTCAAGTAAAGCAATGTTGCAAAACTTAAAAAAAATATTACACTATCCTTATCTCAGTCATTTTTTTTATTATTTGCTGTAAAGCGTAGCTCAAAGATTTCACATAATAACCATGGGAAAGCTAGCTATGACAGACCTATAGACAGGTTTACTCACATGCTCACAGCCTCAGCTGGGGGGTCATTGTCAAGGCTACAACCTTCCAACCCTGTCTGAGACTCAGACTGGATCAATTCCTAACCAGACATAGTCCCACCCCACCCTTCAACTACCCCTCTTTTCTCAAACACAATGACCAGAACCCTGCTTCTTCTGCAAACAATAAAACAGATCTTCAAATCCTAAAAAGATTGAGTGCTTATTACTGTAATTCACTTTGGGTAATTATTATTGGATTATAAATTGATGTAGTTAACATTGAAGTGGGGGAAAAAAATCCATGACCTGTAAAAGGAGTAAAGGGCACTAAAGCTGTTTAGATAAATCTCAACAACTTTATTTCCAAAAATGCCTTGAAAAAATAACATCAAAATATAATTAACAACTTTCTACTAATTTCCTTTGCTTGTTTTAAACTTTTAATCATCATCATGGGGCATAAAATCACATTAGAAGAAATTCTACAAAGATAAAATCTATGCAATGTATTTCTCCTCTCAGTTTCAAACTTGGTTTGAACAGATTTTGATTGAAAACACAGCTTACAGACTTAATTCTACTGATATCACATTAACCTAAGCGACTGACAATAACGCACATCTTGATTCAGATCTTTCTTTAAGCACATTAAATATAATTTTTTTAAGTGTCTCATTTGAGCAAAGGGTCCAAAATGAGGATCTTTCAACAGCCTCTTTAAAATACTTTGGCTCCACAGTTTTTGACCACCCTGTTTATTTTACTTGCTGCTTGGTGTTTTGCTCTGTGTCTAAAGAGGATTTTTCAGTGTATGCATTTGTCAGAGCTATAATAAGTTTATACATGTGCATCCAAGCTTGTGAAGTCAGTCTAGTGTGTTGCTATGTGTGCTCACAGTGGCGTAGGCCTGGTTTCCTTCCTTCCTGTTCGAGGGTCCCTTTACCCACCAACGCTTGGGTCCTCTGGGATGGCAGTTTCAGTGTGTGTGCCTGTTTGTGTGCACTTGACACTTGGCTGAACAGCATAGTCCTAGAGGACTGGTCTATCATTCTAGTTCCTGATTCTCAGAAATGCACACCCCACCTACAGCAAAACTCCCAAATGCCCCAAATTGAACCTTGTGAGCAACACACACACTGGTCGACCCTTCCTGTCTTTCACGCTTCAAGTCTTTTTTCTTTTCTTTCTTCCCTTCCTCCCTTTGTTGCTTGTTTGCAGAACGGGTTATCTTTCACCCCTTCCTAATTACTAAATAGGGTTATCTTCTTTTCACAGGTGTATACAGAGTCCAAACAATGAACACACTCCTACTCTCTTTCTTCTGTCCATCTTTTGAAGTCACACACTCAGAGCTGAGAATTAGGTTTGAGAACAGCAGAGGGAAAGCTTCACTCTCACATGAATGGGAGGTTGTGGGTCTGTTTTTGGGGTCAGCATGCTATCATGTTGCCAATCAGCAAGGCAGCTCAGAGCCTTCATCAGCTTTTGATTGCATTTAGAATGGCTAATTAAATAAAATATGACATTATGTAAATGTCTGTGTCTCTGCCATATGGCCCGAGGCACTGCCCCCCCTTCACCCCACCACCCTGCCCCCTCTTGCTCATCTCAAACACACCAGGAGCGACCAAGTGTGCATTATGATTGAGCTTTTGCATGAACGTGTTTGCATACAAAACTGAGGCAGAGAAAATGAGGGAGTGGGGGGATATTAGTCAAGACCACCTTTGTTACTGCGCTTCTTCCTGTTTGTGTTTCATTTGAGAAGTGAATATCAGGATCTTGGGTGGCGCAAAAAACTTTGATAGCTTTGGGAAACCATCATGGGTTAGCTGTTAGATGATATTAATACAAACAGACATTTCCTAAGGTGCATGCCAATTTTGTTTTTATTTGAAAGTTACTGTAAATCAAATTTAAAGTATAAATATAAATCTATTTTTATTCGTGTAAATGTATTGTTATATTCAATTTAGTTATTTAATAGTAGAAACAAGAAGGTTACAGACACCGAGTCCAAAGACAAACTTATGTTTGCTAAATAAAAAAAACTATAAATATACATTATTTTAAATTATGCTTCATTTTCTTTGATTTCAAACATTTTATTTGTATTTTGTAGCACTGCAGAGATGTGTCTTATTCTAAAAATGGTTATCTACTCCCGGTAGATTACTAACATTATTTACATTAAGTGGCTTCCCCTAAACAACTTGAGAAAAAAATTACTGCTTTGTCAGTTTGGAAGACCCCTTTACACACACGGTTTAAATTCATGTTGGTTTTATATGTATATATATATATATATATATATATATATATATATATATATATATATATATATATATATATATATATATATATATATATATATATATATATATATATATATGCAGTGTTGGGGAGTATAGGATTACATTTAACGACGTTACGTAATTTAATTACAAAAAAAGAGTAACTGTAATTCGTTACAGTTACAATGAGAAAATATGTAATTCAGTTACAGTTACTTCCGAAAATGTTAAGAATTACAAATTTAGTTAATTTTTTTTTTAAATATAAAAAAAACCTTTGAGAAATATGTAGTGATATTTTTACTGATTCGCGCCCTGTATCGCTGTTTCCCGCTACGGCTCCTTGTCTCTATCATATTTGCCACTCTGATGATCCATCCTGTGCTGGTGGTGCCTCCTTGAGGAACAGCAAGCGAGCGGACGTTTCTATTTCAGCTCAAGCAGCGCATCAAAAATGACAGCCTTCCAGCACTGGAAATTTAAGGAGCATTTCATTTACATCTGTGAAAATGGCTCAAATTTAACCGTGCAGTGCAAGAAGTGTTTGCCGGCTATCAAGAACTTGTCCACCTCGAAGCAATCTATGTCAAACCTGAGGAAACATTTAGAGGTAAGTGCAACTCACTGATAGACGAAGCATCTCTTCTTGTGGACATCCTGTGATTGGCTGTCAGCAGTTCCCTCTCAGCTTAGTGCTTTTTTAAGGTTCACATTCAGTTCTCAAAAATTAAATGTTGAACATGGGTCAATACTCATTAAAACCTTAAAGTAATCAAAAAGTAATCAAAAGTAATTAGTTACATTACTTTTTAAAAGTAATCGAAAAAGTTACACTACAATTACATTTTAAACAAGGTAACTTGTAACTGTAACGGATTACAATTTAAAGTAACTTACCCAACACTGTATATATGCACCAGTCCCACAATGGGGAAATTCACTCTTTGCATTTTGACCCATCCCGTTGGGGAGCAGTGGGTTGCCATTGTGCGGCGCCCGGGGAGCAGTGTCGGGTTAAGGATCTTGCTCGGAGACCCAAAGTGGAGGCTGTGGGGATCGTTCTATACTTGCAACCCTCTAAGAACACAAGCGCACTGCTCTAACCCAGCTTCAAGCTTTTTAACACCATTGTATTTGTCACATTTTACTACATTTTTGAGATACTCTGTCTTAATTGATACATTCAAATGTTTTTTTATTAAGTGTTTTATAACCATTGTTTTTGTTACACTTCAGTGGCAAGGTCTATTTATTTAACTGTTGTAGGAGGATAGGGCTTGATGCAGCTTCCAGTGATTCTTTTTTCTTTGAGGTTATCAGACTACTGAATTTGACATTAACGTTTCCTGTAGATGTGAGCTGGATATCTTCCAGCAGTTTGTGGAGTTGTGTACAAATTTCTAGACTAGTGAGAAGCAGCAAAGGGTGAGGCATTGTGCTGGTGACTACTGTCTAATAATCTCAGTGCTTATCATCTTACTCATGTTAGTTTTTTTGAACATGTAGTGGAAACTTGTCATCTTCTCGTGTTGTTATGAGATGTTCTCCTCTGCCTTCTCCTTTGATGTTATAGCCTCTCATTCTCCCATGTCATCACATGATGTCGTTGCCCTGTCATTCAAACAGGTTGTTAAAACCTATCAAATAAAGAGTCAAATGAACACAACCATTCAAATGGTTTTATTTCGACAGTCATGTTTGCAACTGGTAAGTTAATCGACACATTACCTGGAGGCAACTGTAATAAATAGTTGAATGAAAAGGGGGGATCACAATTGTAACATCAAAATTAACATAAAACAAACTACTAAAAATAAGGACAGAAATGTCTCTGGCTAATAGAGGCAGTTGACATCAGGGGACAAAACTGCCATACAGAATTAGGAATGGGGAACATGGAAGGCGACAAAATAGGAGAACCATAAGTTGCAACAGCAGAGGGAGACGACAGAGGAGAACAACGGAGCAAAACGACACCATGTGACATCAGGAAAAGAAGACAGTTTCCAAAAACATTTTTAAACAACACAACATGAGGACAAAATGAACAATTTGTGACACGCATATAACACTTCAAATAGGCATAATGAAATAGATATTCATAATACATATACACACACAATATGGACACAGCATATAAATCTGACAGATACACATAATCTCACAAAATATACAATTTTTGTTACATAAGCATGTCAGATACAACCTTACTGATCATAGACACATGGACAAGTCACAACACACATGAACACATTTTTGGCACACATAGAACACCATACTTTAGAACATTTTGTATTCAAATATGTGGTTAGCATCTTTAAGCCTATCTACAAGGTAGAAGCTATCTGCGTTCTTCACCTAAACTGTTAGCTGCTTTATAAACTGAAGGTTTTGTCTTCCATTCCACTTTTAGACTCCAAAAGCCAGATGCTGTCTGAAAGGCCCTTTTCAAGAAATACATTTTCAAAATCCTGTAGAGCCTGGATCTTTTTTTTTTTTTTTACACATGAAGTGGATTGTCTTTCTTTGCTCAGTTACTACTTTTCACTTACTGTTACATGGTATATATTAGCATTATGTATCTCAGGATGAGTGTGGGGGTTGGAGAAGAGCTGCCTGTCCAAGTGATAAGGCAAATGGAGCAGGCCCAAAGTTACCAGGCCAGTCACAAATACAGATAAGGGTAGATAAGATTCACTGGAAGAATTGCTGCAGGCTTAACACTGAACTCTACACAAAACATGACACACAATACTGCACTATTCTTTGAATTCAAGTGTGTATTTGGGGGGAAGGGGTGGGGGTAAGTGTGGGTTTGTGTGTGAGCGGTGAGGGCATGGCTTCTATAAGCTCTTTGCATCTGTTTGTCTGAGGGCAATTACCCTAGTCTTTGAGGATGAAGATTTAGATGCTTTGCCTCTTTTTAAATTAAAAGCTCTGCAGTACACTATTGTTCTATTCATGAACGGCTTTAAAGTTTAAAGCAACTTTAAGGTGCTGTAGTTCACAGGATAGAGCTATTTTTCTTGTTTTGTTTTAAGAGGTTTAACATTTACTGTTTTGACTGTTCATCACTCAGACTTTTGCATGAGAATGAAAACAATGAGCCAATGTTAAAGAGGTATTATGGAGTTTTCTAATGATACTGCCCCCCGTGGAAAAAACACAGAACTGCAGCACTCTTCTGCTCATTGGACCTATTTGTCACGGACCCACTTGACATTACATCCACCCAAGAAAATAGGCTCCCAAATATTAGATGCATCGGTGCTGGACTACTGAGTTGTCAGTCTAATTATCAAAAATTTTTTTAATCATAAACTGCAAAATAAAAAGGCTATTTTATAGATATCTTTCAGTTAAAACTTATATGTCTCATCAAGATCCTTGAAATGATAAGGCTCTGTTTCTTAGCTTACTGACTTGGCACATGTTTCATAAAGGTTTCAAGAATTTGAACTGATTTATTGGATTATAAAAGACTAAAGGAGCATTATCATATAAAAGTTCACAAATCTAAATAATTCTTTGACTTAATTTGTCTAAACAAAATCCCTTCTAAAGTATAATATATGTAACATGTTTATGTTGACAGCTGGAGATGTGGACCTCGTGACCCCAGCTGGGATAAAGCGTAACAGAAAATGAATGGATGGATGGATGTTAATGTTGGTTTATGTTATGTTGGTTAATTTTAAAATAGAAAGCAAGTTTGTTAGCTTAAGTTAACAAATAATCTACTTATGATCTAGCGCAAGCTAGAGCAATCTACTTATGTATTTAGGATTTAAATTTTTCTATTTTATTTCTATTTATTTATTTCATTCATTAAAATAAAACAATGTAACAAAACCTGTAAAGATAAAAACTGAAATTATGAATAAAAAGGTGCAGGAAGAAAAAAAGAAACGTAGATTATTTGGCCCCATTTTCAAAAAAGTACTATATTACTTCGGCTAAGGTAATTACAACCATAAAAAATACAAAAACCCAGCATGTTCATCAATATAAAGAAAATGAACAAACGAAAAAAAAAAAAAAAAATACTACCAATACATAAGTCTATAATCCGTGTATCATTCGTTCTTTCTATTTTCAATTGCCAATCAAAAAACAAAAAATCAAAAATTGACTGGTTATTTTGTTTTTTGTTTTTTATCGTTAAACCAAAAACGAAAAAAGGATTGGTTTTTCATATTTCAATTCTAAGCTCAGATCAAGAATACGAAATGGAAAAACGGACAGCAACGCAGAATTTGATTTTAATATTTAATCGGTACAGTTTACATGACCCGGAAGTTTGGTGGAGCGTTAGCTAAAAAAAACAATTGGCTTACTCCCACCACGTTCGATCAAACTGCACCAGATAAGGCAGTCGGACCTATCAGCCATGGACAGTTACGTTTTATTTCGAGGATCCAAGCGTGTGACTCTTGAGGAGGACATGACAACGGAGAAAATTTGCAGGATTTTCCAGGTATAACTTTTTTCTTGAAACTTTTCTGTGCACTGTACTTTTAACTAGCAACAACAAACAGCTTCTCGATCAACATAGTGTGTGGTTCTAGCGTCGCCATGGTAGCCACTTCATTACCCCAACTGCTGCGCAAAAAGCTATTTCCGGGTCACGTAAACTGTACCGATTAAATATTAAAAACAAATTCTGCGTTGCTGTCCGTTTTTCCATTTCGTATTCTTGATCTGAGCTTAGAATTGATATATGAAAAACAAATCCTTTTTTCGTTTTTGGTTTAACCATAAAAAACAAATAACAAAATAACCAGTCAATTTTTTTTTTTTTGTTTTTTGATTGGCAATTGAAAATAGAAAGAACGAATGATACACGGATTGTCTATCCACTGTCGTATTGACTTATCAAAATCACCTTCATGTTTCTATTAATAATAGAATAAGTTTAATCTTACTTTAACTAAGTTTTTTTCAACAAATCAACACTTCTAATAGAAATACATCTTTCCATCATTGTTGTTCTGTACCCAGATGTATTGAAAATATGGGTTCCTTTTAAGGTATACTTATTTTCTCTTATGAAAATCCTTTTTTGAATATTGTTTGGCAGTATTTTAGTCATCTCTGTATCCAGTTCCACTTATAACTCTTATGGCTCTCACTTTGACCCAATGACTGATCAAGAAGTATGTAGAGATGGCGATATATTATACAATGTTTTATATAGAGAGCAAATAAAAAGTCTCTGGTAGGATGAAATCGGTATAGAAGTTTAATTGAAAACAATATTTATGTTGGGATCCAGAGGCTTGCCCTCCAGAGGGCGCCGAGGATCCCTTCCTGTTTTTATGTTTTTTCTGTTGGGATCTGGGGTACTGTTGGGATCTGGAGATCTGCCACCTGTCTCCAGCAAAGAGCGCTATGGGTCTCCTGAGCTGGAGCCTCCTGCACACCTGAGGATCATCAGCC
This sequence comes from Cyprinodon tularosa, assembly GCF_016077235.1. Lineage (NCBI taxonomy): Eukaryota > Metazoa > Chordata > Actinopteri > Cyprinodontiformes > Cyprinodontidae > Cyprinodon > Cyprinodon tularosa. The sequence continues at coordinate 2,246,795 of NW_024039056.1, read as the reverse complement.
CATCAGGAGACCTCCTACATAAGCAGCAGCCAGACCTGTCTTCAGCGCCGGAGTGTTGACCAGTTTTGGTTAGCAGAACCTGAGCCTCAGCTTGATTTAAGAATCTCTGCCTGCCCTAGGGAGCAACCTGATCCTAACCAGTCTCTGTCTTCTCTGCTCTTAGGTAACCTGATCGAAGTCTGTTGCTCTGGAGGAGCTCATGTCTGGAAACCTGCCTGTCTGCTCAGAGAAGCCAAACCAGAAGATCCTCAGTCTGAATCTCCAAGTTACAGGTGCTGGTCATAAAATTAGAATATCATGAAAAAGTAGATTGATTTCAGTAATTCCATTTAAAAAGTGAAACTTGTATATTATATTCATACATTACATACAAACTCATATATTTCAGATGTTTATTTTGTTTAATTTTGATGATTACAAATGACAACAAATGAAAATCTCAAATTCATCATATCAGAAAATTAGAATATTACTGAAGACCAATAAAAACAAAGGATTTATAGAAATGTTGGCCAACTGAAAAGTATGAACATGAAAAGTATGAGCATGTACAGCACTCAGTATTTAGTTGGGCCTCCTTTGGCCTGTATTACTGCAGCAATGCGGCGTGGCATGGAGTCGATCAGTCTGTGGCACTGCTCAGGTGTTATGATAGCCCAGGTTGCTCTAATAGTGGCTTTTAGCTCTTCTGAATTGTTGGGTCTGGTGTATTGCATCTTCTTCTTCACAATACCCCATAGATTTTCTATGGGGTTAAGGTCAGGAGAGTTTGCTGGCCAATTAAGAACAGGGATACCATGGTCCTTCAACCAGGTACTGGTAGCTTTGGCACTGTGTGCAGGTGCCAAGTCCTGTTGGAAAATGAAATCTGCATCTCCAAAAAGTTGGTCAGCTGCAGGAAGCATGAAGTGCTCTAAAACTTCCTGGTATGTGGCTGCGTTGACCCTGGACCTCAGAAAACACAATGGACCAACACCAGCAGATGACATGGCACCCCAAACCATCACTGACTGTGGAAACTTTACACTGGACTTCAAGCAACGTGGATGAAGTGCCTCTCTTCTTTTCCTCCAGACTCTGGGACTTTGATTTCCAAAGGAAATGCAAAATTTACTTTCATCAGAGAACATGACTTTGGACCACTCACCAGCAGTCCAGTCCTGTTTCTCTTTAGCCCAGGCAAGACGCTTCTGACGCTGTCTGTGGTTCAAGAGTGGCTTGACACAAGGAATGCGACAGCAGAAACCCATGTCTTTCATACGTCTGTGTGTGGTGGTTCTTGAAGCACTCACTCCAGCTGCAGTCCACTCTTTGTGAATCTCCCCCAAATTTTTGAATGGGTTTTGTTTCACAATCCTCTCCAGGGTGCGGTTATCTCTCTTGCTTGTACACTTTTTTCGACCACATCTTTTCCTTCCCTTCGCCTCTCTATTAATGTGCTTGGACACTGAGCTCTGTGAACAGCCAGCCTCTTTAGCGATGACCTTTTGTGTCTTGCCCTCCTTGTGCAAGGTGTCGATGGTCGTCTTTTGGACAACTGTCAAGTCAGCAGTCTTCCCCATGATTGTGTAGCCTATAGAACTAGACTGAAAGACCATTTAAAGGCTTTTGCAGGTGGTTTGAGTTAATTAGCTGATTAGAGTGTGGCACCAGGGGCCATCAATTTTGAACCTTTTCACAATATTCTAATTTTCTGATATGATGAATTTGAGATTTTCATTTGTTGTCATTTGTAATCATCAAAATTAAACAAAATAAACATCTGAAATATATGAGTTTGTATGTAATGTATGAATATAATATACAAGTTTCACTTTTTAAATGGAATTACTGAAATCAATCTACTTTTTCATGATATTCTAATTTTATGACCAGCACCTGTAGTTCTCAAGGGAGAACTAGGAGAAGAACTCAAGGTCTGAACCTCGCTAGCCTGAAGCTAAGCTCTGCCGCTGTTAAAGCTCTCTGCTGAACCCTCTGTCTCTGGACCCAACTGGTTCCCTCTCTCCACCGCTCAGTCTGAACCTCATCAGGTACAAATCTGAATCAAGACTCAGTCAAGACTTCACTCCTACCTGGCTAACCAAACTATCCCTCTCTGCAGATTCTCTGTGAAACCAGTCCCCGACCAGTACCAGAACCAGTGCATTCTTTTACTCTGTGTGTGTTTATCAAATAAACAGTTGAACTTTTACTATGCTTCCTGTGGTGTTCTGCATACGGGTTTAATCACAGAGACCCATCATGACAATGTATTGTAGCAAGATTTTGCTTGAGTACTATAGGTTCTGTTTTGTCTTAATTTTTTTTGTAGCATTTGTAGCTTTATAACATAGGAGTTCCTTATTATTTTTGAGAGTTCTGTTACATTGTGTTGGATGGTTATTGTTTTTATTTTCATTAATAGCTGTTGGAATATCTAAGAGAGAAAAATAAACAAAACAAACAAACATTGCTATACTTTAATTTAAACTACATTGTAGATCTTTTTGAAACATCACAAACTGAACACCATAATCGCTCATCATACTATTGTGTAATTGTCTATCTTTTTTCTCTTCTAATCAGTAATAAATAGTGTAACTGGCAATACAGCATAAAAAAGTAATTTTTCTTCTCTCAATTCCATTGTCTGCACTCTACTATCTCTACTATTTTTTTTTATACTTTATATTGCATCTTTCTAATAAGTCTTAAATCAAACTCTCCATGACTTGCCTTCCTTTTTATCCATACACCCTAACCAGACCACAAATGCTGGCTACAGCAAAACGGAAGAGCTTGTGGTTGGCAATGCATATGCCCAGAGGGGCCCAGGACTGTCAGTGCAGTAGCCCTACATCTGGAGCTTCCCGCTGGGTCGACAGCCTCCCTCCAGCCCTCTTCCTTCACAACTGCCGCCTCTGCTCTCCTGAGAAAGACTGGGTATTTATGTAGGCACACCCTTCCGTCATCTTCCTTTTCAAACACACATACAAACCAAAAGTTACCATCACATTTTCACAGTTTAGAACCCTTACTTACACGCCCAAGTACACTGCCAAAGATGCATAATAATATGGGACACCTACGTTCCACCTGTAACTACAAGGAACTTAATAAACTATAAAATATTACGCAAATTGGCAGCCAGTGGGAAAAAATAAGATAATGCTCACCCTAAACTAGTCTCGATTTTTAGAAGATAAACCAATTTTAAGGAAAGTGAAAGAGATTCTGTGTTTCACCAGTCAGATGGACAAGAATATCAACTCATTTGTAACAATGTAAAGGTTCTATTTCAGACAAAATTTTATAGAAAATACATTTACAAAATTCAATGATATTGCACTGAACTAATTAGGTCAGACAACAGCATGTTTTTTTTTTTTTTTACCAGAAATATCAAACACTCTTTTCAAGTATCCAGTGTTCATTCTAAATCTGACTGTTTCATTTAACTACCGTAAATGAAAAGCATTACAATCAAATAAAAAACTGTGCTTATTAATACAGTGATTGTCAGGCTCAGAACACAAGGACCCAGTGTTCAAGATGGAAAGACAGATTTATTTTTGACGGAACTGCAGAGAACAGCGTCTGTGTCTAAGGCAGAAACCTCTGCAGGGGGAGAAAACAGGTTAGTGACAACGTCTAGCTGGCGGAGGATGATAATGTGTGAGTCACTAACCTGGTTCAGTTTGTTCCCAGAGGATAAGGTTGGATCCAACAATACAAGGCTACAAATAATATGAGGCATACACCGCCAAAAGAGTCCCAGAAGCCGGGCAGACGAAGGAATGCATGATAATCCAGAGGGCAAAACCAAAGCCGGTGTCGAAGACATGCTCGGGGGTCAGAGCCAGGAGATCAGATCCAAAGAGGTACTGATGGGAAATCCAGGACTATGTCGGGAAACAGTTCCAGGTTCGGTACACAGACAGGCAGAAATCCAGCAGGAGTCCGACGACCACATAGCCGAGTGGCCTGGGTAACATTGGAAAAAATCGCATCTGTGTTGCTCAGACTGCCATGAAAAGATCAGATACAGGTCACATATGTACAAAAAAATCGGATTTGGGTCACTTCGGGCTGCAGTGTGAACGTAGCCTAAGTCTTGCGCTTGGCAGGACTAAAGTGAAGGGACTGAGATTGCGACATACCATTGTGAATTGCATTGCTGCTGATTACCTGGTTATAATATAACATATTATGTTGCCGACCAGACCATTGTAAGAAAACTTTAATTTTAAAGGTGTCAGCCCTCCAGCAAAAGGCCCAGTAGGTTACATTACCAGTATGTCCCTGGCAGTACAACAAAGAATGATTACAGCCAGATATGTACAATAAAATGACTAAATTAAAAGATTCCAGATAACAGCAACATGATTAAATGAAGAAAAATGCGGCATATCATACACCAATCTCAGAAAATTCAAGAACACATAAGACACTAAGTAATTGACTGTCAGAATGCAAAACAGTTTCATAAGACTTTTGACTCACTACAGCGACCGTAGTGAGAGCCATTATCCACAAGTACAAAATATAACTAAATTACATCTCAAGTGCATTTATTAACTATTAAAGGCATCATAGAATAACTTAGAAGAACTAAAGCGATGTGGGTCTCATTTGCATGATTGAAAATTGTGGAAATTTGACAAAAAACATATGAACCAAGAATTCTGCTCTCTACCTAAAAATCATAAAGGAGGGTATTTGGCCATCAGTTCATGACCTTAAGCTCAAGTCTACTTGTATTATGCATTTAGACAGTGATTGGAAGCAAAGCAGCAAGTCCACCTCCTGTGAAGGCAAAGACAGATTCCAGCCTGCTATTGTGTCAATTCAGATTCAGAGAGGTAGGCATGGAAACAATCAAAGACAAAAAAACAGCAGTCTTTTACATATTCTGTCTTCATATACAAATAAACTTGCATCATCAAAATGTCTTGTTATTTCTGGTCATAAGCATAAGAAATTATGGGACAATTCGATTTGATTTCATTACTTAATATTTCAAAATATTTGTGGCACCACCAAATATGTTGCATTTCCTCTTTAATCAAGAACCAAAAATATTGTCAAACCATTTATAACCATGAACATTTTTTTGGGACTGTTTTCAGTTAATGATTTAGTTGAGTAAAATATTATTTTTATATATATACCGAGACTTGCTTCCCAAGTACATCTTTGATCAAAGATCTCTAAGTTCTCATATTGCATATTCAAATCAAAGTACCGTACTATATAAGGCACATTTAAGAGAAATCTTTTTTTGGTTAAAGTGCTCCATAAAACAGCATGTTTTTGTCTAAATGTAACACAACACAAATAGGAAAAAATAAATCCTTAGCACCAACCCTAAAAATCAGTTGTCATGTTACATACAAAACAGAAATTTGTTCTAAGGAATCTTATAAAAGTTAGGAGCCTGTTTTATATTATGGGACAGCTGGTTCCATTTCAGAAGCTGAACTGAAACAGCTTGAGCATCTCTTTGGACTAGCCTGAACCTTGGAACAACTTAGCACAAACTAACATTATATCTATGTTATCTAGAGGGTGCATAATGCCACAGGAGATCAGACAGGAGCCCGCCACACATGGCCTTTAAGGTCAATTTTAAAACTTTAAACAACAGGGGGCCAGTGAAGAGAGGCAAAGTCTGGAGAAAATCGCCCTTTATGTTTATTTTACAAGATGAGCTGCAGTATCCTAAAAACGTTAAGGAAAAGAAAGAAATCTAAAACTTTTAAAAATGCAGTTGTAGGGTTTTAAAATCTGATTGAAACATTTCAGAAATACTCTAATCTTTGAAATGGACCAAACATTTAAAAGGCAGATTAATCAAAAGGTATTTTGCAATGTCTGCACAACGGCATGTTTAAAGACTGCAAAAACACCTAAATGTTCAGAATCCACAGAAGATCAGACCCAACAGATTTAAAAATATTGCATAAAAATCGTTTGTCAGAATACAACTTTGAATATCTTCCTGCTGTTTACTGTTTTTCTCTTGTCGATTGAAGCACACAGACTGAAGCTGTTGAAAGACAGTTGGACTTGTAATAAAGATGAAGGGTTCCTGAGATTTCCTGATGTTGTGATTTGCGGAGAATCAGATCCATTTTGAAGGGTTAGTCCAATTTGGATGTAGTCTGATTCATATGCAGATAAGCACTGACCAGGAGAATAAATGGACTTGCAATGTGCTGATACATCACAAGCAGCTTGAGAAAGGGGATAATCGATGACTCAGGAGTGCTATGTACAGGCAGTAACCAGAGCATCTGACAGTCAGTCTGAACACAGAGTTAGGGTATGTAAACATCTTCTGTTAACAGAAATAGCAATTTGGGTTTGTTTAGGTTTGCCATGTAGTGTAACTCCCCATCATGTGAGGTATCCTTATGTGTTTTGAGCTGCTTAGATTCCGATTGCTTCCATTGTTGGACTTTTGTGACATTAGTATGAATATGCCAGGAGAAATATTTGACATTGTAATGATACTGCCCTTTGTGGACTTCTGTTTAAGTTTCTTTTTAAGTTTTAAGTTACACTTTGATTTGTGTAAATCTTCTTTCTTCATTGGTTATTTTACCATTTTGTGTTATATTTAAGTAGTGTGTTGTATCTAATTATTTCTTTCCACACCTGCCCCCTATCAGCTGAAAAGCCCATTCTTTGTTCTGTCTCCCATATATACACCTCCTGTGCAGTTCCTCATTGCTGGATTCTCTTCATTACTTTACCCCTTATGGTAGTTTCCCTGAGTTTTTCATTCATGGGTTATTTGCCTGTTGTTTCTGGATTATTTGCTTCTCTACTATCAACATCTTTAGAGAAATCAATCATCTTTGCCTCCTGTGCTCTGCATTGGGGTCCACAAAAGCATTCACCAACCCTGACAGACATGAATAATTGCATAGTTTCCAAATTGCAAAAAAATTGAAATTAAAAACCAAAATAGCTCCTGCAGTACAATTATATCTTTTTCAGATTTGACAATAAATTTGACAATAAGCAATAATAACTTTAGACCTTTAAAAGTAAAAACATAATTTCTAAAGTATATGTTAAATGAAAAACAATAACATGGAGGCAAATATTAATGTAGGTAACATGGGCTTAAGCAGTAAAACCTGCTACTCTTTACTCTCCATACTACTGGAATAGCAGTGACAGCTGAGAGCCAAGGCACACCAACTCATTGCCAGTCAGTGTAGCACTGTGTGATGATAATAAGGATAACTTCCTTCAGGATAATGGAGCTGCAGCATATTCAGGCCTCAGTGTGCGCAGTCCCCGAGGATGGCCTTGTCTGCTGTGAATATTCTGCATTTAAATGGTCCATTAGAAGCCAAACAAACACAGACAGACCTCCATACTAATGATCGACGGGGTCCAGGGGTTAGGGAGGGCACCCGCCACGTCTCAGAGTGTATGTGTGGATGTGTGGGAGTGACACACACTGTGTCTTAGAGGGTGATATGAGTTGCCAACAGACAGGGTGAGTTGTGTGTTGGACTGGGAAGCTGATTGTCTGTGACATGGGTCAGGCTGGTGGAGAAGGGGGGTGATGGAGAGAGTATGGGCTCTCTGGCCAGAGGGGAATCCTTCTCTGTGTCTCGACGGGTGCCCATTTGCATGTCTGTCCCATTCACATGTGTCTCTGTGTGTGCATGGTCTCACTATCCATCTTTAGAATAATGTGTCTTTGTTAGCTTGGGTGCATTTGTGTGTGCATACATGTGCATATTGCCCATCATACTGTCATGTGCATACATTGCAGGCAGTATTCTCCAAAAGTGTGTGACAGAGTTACAGGAGCTATTCTAATAAGAGGATGGTGCTTGTGGGCCCTGCGCCCTGGTCAGCCTTCTGCTCATTATCATTATTAATATTTGAGGAGTAGCCTGTGCATATGCCCTCGTCTCTGTGCACACTGCTTCTTATGAAATGTGACAGGCCATGACCACATACCCCTCTGCTGTTGATCACAATATGAAAATCGAAGTGTCCAAACAACTTTAAAGAAATTCAACTAAATGTGACTTAAGAGTTAATTAAATGGATGGATTTAATGCACCAGTTTTAAATTATTAGTTCCTCTTTCTTACTGCTTGACCAGTTAAGTTCTGCTATAAAATTTGGCTCTATGCTATTAGCACTGCACCATTTACTTCTGACACTACCTTGATAGACTTGCTTGGTTAGTCCTGACCATGATCAGATCATATAAGCCTAACCCCGAAATCCCACATACTCCGTCTGCGCTCCGCCCCGCTGCGCTCCAGACCGCCTGCGCAAAGCAAAGCCTACAGCCGCCGCTGTTGCTCCGTCCCCTCCGCTCTGAGTTCCTTGGAGATCGTAGAGGGCATGCGCCAGATGAACCAGGGTTTCAGCGGATCATTAAAAATAATTACAATTCATAATTCTTTTTTTTAATCAAGGCCTTAATTGGCACTAAAATTAATTAAATATGTTTATCGTGGCATTTATGATTCTTTAATAAAAATGCTTCTAAAAACAATTTCGTCAGATATATTGGAACTGTTTATAAAGCCGTATGTTCGGAAAGGAAAACTCGAGGCGGAGAAAAAGCTAGAGGATACGTATATGTGTGTGTGTGTGTTTACATACATACAGGAGTCATGGAACTCTGCTTGCAGCTCCTTCATATTTCATGTACACTAATAACTTGTGTACATGGTTCTTGTTGATGGCATTAAAATCATTTCTAATAGCATTTAAATAGCATTAAATTAGAGTCACTCGTTCCTGTATGAACCCTGTGAGCGCTTAATTTAATATGACATATTAAAAAAATCCCACCATCATCCAGCATATGTTCAGTTTCTGCCCAAATATATATAGCTATGTATATATATATTTTTGTAGATTTTTGTAACAGAGATAAGGATAATTCAAAACTGCTTTTTTTTTTTTTTATTAACTTGTTCTCTTCTCCCAAACTCAGCATCTCTTTTCATTCCTATAATAAGAAGTTTCTTTTGAATGGATTTGATTAAAGTTTAAGTCCCTCGGTATAAAATAAATATTTTAATGGAGATGAGAAATCTGCTTCCTGGTTGGTGAATAACCAATAGTTTGGATCCAATCATTTAAATAAACGGTGTTAGTTTTTTTTAATATATATATATATAAGAATTGTGCTATCATTTCTAGTCACCGATCTGTTGCAGCTATATTTTAATTTGACGAACCGGAATTTGTCGATGTTCTTTTTCCTGTTTGGTGCGATTGCAATTGCGGATCTTGACCTGGCCGGACCGGAGCGGAGCAAAAAATAGCTCGGCTCCGTAATTTGTCGGTGACGGACGGAGAAGATGTACGTGGACGGAGACGTGCGGAGGAGTAGCGGTGGATGTGGAACAGCTCTCATTGATTTCCATGAAAGACAAGCGCTCCGCACGACGTACGTCAGCGGGGCGGAGCGGAGCGGAGCGCTGACGGAGTATGTGGAATCTGGGGGTAAAGCTCATGAATAATGTTCGAAGGCCTTCTCCAAGGCAGTTAAGTGCATTTTTTTGTGTTAAAATATTATTCATTAGCATAAGGGGACAACATTTCCATTAATTCCTGGCTCATTTATAAATATTTTTTTTTATCTTAATGATATTAAAAAGGATTGCTGTATTGGCCCCCACCCCCCATGAAAAAAAAGAAATAAAGAAAAACAGATTACGGAGACAGCTATTATAACTTCTCATAAGATCAACCAAAACCATGAATCAAAACAAAACAAATCAAAAACACAAAAACAAAAACAAAAGAAATACACACACACTTTACTGCGTGTGTTATCTATAACGAGTGAATCATGTAAACGAAGACTTGATGTGATGTAGGAGCCACGTGGAGGCAATGGCAAAAGCTTCAAGGTATTGAATAAAAAAAAGTTACTTTTTATATTAGATTTGCTGATTTGAAACCTTTTTCTGGCTAGATACTTAAAATTGGAAACAAATGCTAAAGCCCTTAATACAAAGCTTTGATCCTTTGTCTCATGCTTGTATAATCATAACAAAACATTTTGTCCCTGCCTTTTTTTCTATATTTCTGTTGTTAAGGAGAGTGATTTGTTGTAAGGTCTTCATTTTCTGTGATAACTTCAGCTTTTCCTGAATGTTGAATGCAGAATTGGTTTCTAAAAATCACAAACCAATAAGAGAACATTGAAAACCAATAAACCAAGCATTCAAAGAGTACTATAAATGTCCATAATAGATGCAAAATGCTAGAAAGATATATGTTTTTGGTGGGAGGGGGTCAGATAAAGTAGGACAAAAAATATATAAAGCATGTGTACCGTTTTTATATATTTTTTCATCTTTATAGTGGTGAGACATGGTAGAGGCCCTACAACTTGCACATACAAACCCATAATTAAGCAATAAACACATGCGTATGCACTACAAAAGACAGGGAAAGTAAGTCAGTGAAGTAACAAAATGCAGTAGCAGCAGAAACAAGCCGGTAACAAAGCGAAGGCGTGTTATTAATGGAGCATTGTCAAGCGGGGTGTTTATTTTCAACACGTGTGCTAGTTAACTGTAACAAACACTCTTGTGTTATACATCAGGCTAAAACAACACGCTTTGGGACCAAACTGTGCCAAACAAATGGGCCCTTTTTTTAGTTAATCGGGGTATTCATGCAACTGTAGGAAGGGAAAGAAAAGGGAGCAGAAAAGGCATGTCAGGTCCAAGAGGAAAGAGAAGATCTTTCAAACAGGAGCGCTGCAGGTGAGTGCACAGGTGGTGATTCATAAGCTCTCGCTTGAAATAGTAACTAATAGAAAGATTTTAAAGAAGATCGATGAGACAAACTTTTAAAACTTTCCTTTTTAAATAATTCTACTCAAGCCTGGCTTAAAGGAAAATTCAGGTGAACAAGAAAGTCATCCATCATCCATCCATCGCGAGGGGTGTCTACAGCTGTCTACGGGCGAGAGGCGGGGTATACCCTGGACAGGTCACCAGTCCGTCGCAGCCAGGGCAACACAGAGACACACAGGACAAACAACCACTCACGCACACACTCACACCTAGGGAGAATTTAGCCAATTAACCTTACAGTTACAGTTAAAGTTACCTAGCACTCTTTCAACATCAATGATAAAGAGCTCCAGCTTGTTTTCTAAAACAAACACTTCTTATTAAAGGTATAAGATGGTATAAGGTATTTTCTGTGACTTGCAATTTTTTATTGAGTTGGTGTAGATGTTCAGACATGTTCATTGGATATTAAAACTTTGAGAGTCACTCAGTATTAGCTAGCCTGGGATGCTTTATGTCCTTCAACTAAAATAGTCCTGATTTTGCTCATGCAAGCCACAATGGGCTAACAGACTTCCCTCTTGACAATCAAAGCAAAAGCCAACCAGGATAATTATTCCCAACCTCACCCAGCAGAATGTTAAACTGCTAATTATTTAAAGCTTTGGCAATAATTAAGCTGACTGTTTCAATGAACAGCGATTTAATCATACCAAGGTGCTCACCACACTTTTGAACATAAAGCATCTCCTGATGTAGAATGCATTGGTAGGATTGGTCTATTTTCAAGTTCAAGGAAAAGCTCCACAAATCCTCTGCTTTTCTCCACCATACACAGATGACAAAGTGGATGTTAGCATCCAGCACATCTGTTTTTGCTTTCAGAGACTCTGTGTTGTTCAGGAGACCTGTGGGAGCAATGTTGGCAGGGAAAGGTTTTCCTTTAGCGTCCTTAGCTGGTGTCTCATTTCTCTTGTACAGCCATGTCTCTGCTTCATTGCAGAAGCCAGCTTTGCATTCTTAATTCTAAGATGAGTTAGTAGTGATTTTATGAAGGTATAGCAGTCCAATGGTAAGTGATCAAGCAATAGAAAGTGTCTAATTGCACTAGTTACTCACAGTTGTGCTGCAGTGTCACTCGCCATTGCTGAGTTCAAATTGAGAGGCTGCAACTTCCGGAGGACAGATTTGTTGGTTGATTACGTCATATTGCAGCACCGAGGCCTGTTTGGATTGGAAGACTCCTCGTTATGCAGCCGTCAAATGCAGCCTTCTTTTTGCCAGTTTTGAAGGACGGGTCTGGTGTATCCTAGGTAGCCTTGGACACCCCATGATTCATTGCGACTCCAAGCAAGCTGGCTGCCACACGCTCAGAGAAAAAAGGTAAATGGTGCCAAACAGTGGTGAATATTGGAAGTACAGTTTAATTTAATACTAGTGTGCGAATAGTTCCATCTGAAATAAATAAAAACGGGTGGGTAATTTTTGGTTTATTGAAAAGTTTTATCTGTCCCTGTGCAAATGGGTGTGGGTGACATTTAAGCACAGGTTCCAATTTCTCTGCCGTGTTGGTACTATAAATCTGATAATCGCGATGCAGCTTTTGAAGCTCCTTGAAAATGTTATTTGCTCCCAGAACAGTAGGAAGAAATTCAGTATCCATTTTTTGCCTGCTCTTTGTGTCAATTGTCACGGTTGCTATGCGACAGAGCGTACGGATGGTGATGCCAGGGGAAGGCTTAAACTGTTTTAATCCATAGCCCAAACTCTCCCGGCCTCCTTTATGGACCTCGAAGGACCCGGTCCAGGTAGACGGTTCCTTGGACGATGGAGTCTCTGAAATAGAACACACCCTATCTTAAAGCCAGTGCAAACAGCCTGATCAGGCACAAAATGATAAAACTCATTCTGTTGGTTTTGAAATAAATAAATTTAAGAGGACCAAATGTTGTCTTAATTTCTTCATAGAAAATGCTATGAATTAACAGAAAATGGAATAAAAAGCTCAAATACCTCATGACAGTGCTGTAGGGCTGCCACTGTGCAATACCTTGTAGGCCTTTTTTAGAATGTGATTATATGACTATAGCAACTTGAACCATTTGAAGCCGATTTAGATCTGGTTTGCTGTAAATTGCTAGTTTATTGCTGTGATGTTGCAGTAAAGAAATAAAGTCAATTAAATGAATTCAAATTATTATTATTGTACCAAATAACTATCTAGACTATTCTGTGTTGAACCTGGGGATCCATGAGCTGAAGGAACTCCCAAGGAGTTCTGTTCTTGTCAGAAGTCAGTGGCGACATAAAGCACAGGCTCATAAAAAAGGGAAACAATGAAAATCTTGTTTGAAGAAGCATCTTCTTTGCAAAGATAAACAGGTTCTAATTAGCCTGAATTAAGATTTGACAGCATTCTTTTAGTAACGTTCTGCATCCCTTCATACAGTAACTGTACCTACTTAACACTACTTAACCACTAAAGCACTGCATCAGAATTAAAATCTGGTTGTATGAGCAAACTCCAGTAGGCCTATTAGTAGCCATAATCTAAGGACACCTTGGGGAAACCACCCAGTATAGTTTGCATGTGTGCTAAATCATATTTTCACTTTTAGAAATTACAAATTTGGATATAAGTTTTAGCCATATTCTATTTTAGTTCCTCTCTCTCTCTCTCTCTCTCTCTCTCTCTCTCTCTTTTCCCCCTTTTCTGTCGAACACACATTGAAGACCTAAAAACTGATGCCGTTCAAGCAAAGAAAACCCCCTGTGGCTGTAAAACTTGGCCTCCCAACCTGTCAATCTCCACTCTGCCCCGAGGCCATACTGAGTCTGTCCGGGGGTGGGATTGATATTTACTGTATCGTCAAACCTTTTTCCACCCCTAAGTTGTTTATTTTCATTTTAAGCTGACATTTTAATACACTGCTCTGCTGCTTGTCTGATCATTTGCCAAAACTGTAGAAAAAAATAAAAATCTCTTCCCTTCACAGAGTTGTCAGCTGGAGGCAAATAAAAAGCCCAATCTAACGTTTTGCAAAAATAAGAGAAAAAAAAAGAAAAACATTGGACCATGTTAGTAGTTAGCAAGTGTAATCCCTTGCCTTTTAGGTGCTGGGGTAAAATGTATCTTAATGCATTAATCAAGTGTTAACAAACAAAAATATACTTTTTGATGATGCATTTGAATTACAGAAAATATTTAATTGATATATAATTTGATTACAGATAAAGGTAATAAAGAGCACTTTTAGATTGAAGTGAAGAGTTAAACACCCTAGGGTACAAAAGGAATCCAGGACTTTCTTTTTTTAAAGGCAACATTGTAAACATTCTACTACTGTTCTTTACTAAGATGATATAACTAAAATAAATATATTTATTTTTGATTCATAAATCCATGTTTGCTTATCACACCAGAACACAAAGTATTAAAAATCTAAATCAAAGACATTTGAACCAGGAGGAAATGACTGCTTTAGCGAAGTCGGTGATTGCCAGTGACTCACTATTGCACAAAAAAGTAAAGGTATTATTTCAAAAAGTAGTTAGTTCAGCTGGTGGTCAGAATAAGAATAAATTCAGCTCTATTTTACTTTGAACCAGTGAGTTCAGAGACAAAATATGTACACGTTATTTCTTTTTATAAAGCCTATTGTACAAATATCAACAGAGACCAGCTAATAGGTGGAAGTGTGACCAGCTGCCCCATGACCTTGTTGGTCTCTGTATTGCTCCTTAACCCACTTTGTCTTTCTTCAAAGGCTGGATAATTCTCTCCCCGCAGGCAGCTTGGGGCAAACTGGCCTCCGATCCTTTTTTTCAGTCCTTTCTTTCACTATCTCTTCCTCCCTGCATCTGTTCTTTTCTTCCATCTCAGCTACTTGGCAACTCTTCTCCCTCTCTCAATCTCAAATCCTCATTTTCCTCTATTTCCTTGCTGCCTTTCAATATCTATCTCTTGTTTTTCTCTGCTATCTGTGTTCCTTTTTATTCTCGCTCTTATTCCCCCATCTCCACTCTCCATCCCAGCTCCCGTGGCCCTCCTGCATTTACTTTTAGCATGGTGTGCAGCAGGGGAGCCACAGGGCCGCGAAATAATTCAAAGTCTTTGCATATTGCAGGCACTCTGGTCAGCGCCGGAGCTCTGTTGCACTGACACATTAGTTTATCTGGAATGACCCTGCAAACAGCCTACGCTATGACAAATAGCTGCTGCACGAACGCACATATACACACACGACACAGACAACTTGAAATGGGTAAGAAGAACATACACGCTGCTGCTGTCTGTGGGGTGAAAAACATGTACGCCTGCGGAGCAGACAGCTTTAAAGAAACCTATGACCAAAGGAAAAAAAATCTTAAAAGAAAATAAAAGAAAAAGCAAAAAAGAACAAATAAAAGTGGCTCAGGAGAGAGGGAATAAAGATAAAAAAAATAACTAAAGAGATGTACATCCCTTAAGGTAACTGAGTGATTTTCTGCATTGTTTAATTTTTAATCATTCTGCCTTCCCCAGCATTCCTCAGCTCTTCTTTGCATATTCTATATATAAATATATAATTAATGTCTTAGAGGCAGATATAAGAAAAAGAAAATCCTCACCAGCGTTTCAGCATCGTTTGTTGTTCTTGAGAACAAATTAAAGCCAACCATAAAAAAGTGGACTTGCTGAGACTAATCTTTTTTCACCCCACTCTTGTCTTTTTATTTGTCTTTTGGCAAAACTTTCTGCGAATCATGCGTTCCTTTGTTCCAGCAGGCAAGGCTTTGCTGGTCATTTCAGGGCGTTTCTGGAATAAATCTTCTCCTGAAGGCAGGTGAGCTTCTGAAAATAAACTCCGCTGAGACAGAGGAGACATTGTTACACATAAACACTTTAACCCTCAATGATTAACAGAGAATGCTAAACCTTATGTTTATGTTATTTCTTTATACATTTACAGTTAACAAGAATAACTTACTACGCAGTACTATCAATGTGGCTCCTATTAATACATATTTTCAATTTATTCTAAGCATCTTCATTTTGTTTCTTTGACAGGTTTGAATCCCAAAGAAAAAGATTAGCAAATGATTTCCTTTAAATATGTATCAAGTCCTAAGCTGCAGTGGTCCTGACCATCCATCCATCCATCCATCCATCCATCCATCCATCCATCCATCCATCCATCCATCCATCCATCCATCCATCCATCCATCCATCCATCCATCCATCCATCCATCCATCCATCCATCCATCCATCCATCCATCCATCCATCCATCCATCCAGGGTCATGTTGAGGCTGGTGCCTATCTTCAACAGTCTATGGGTGAAAGGCAGGACAGGTTACCAGTCCACCACAGGTACTCCTGATCATCTTTCCTCTATTTCTTATAAATTATAAGTAGGATAAAAAAAATAAAATAAAAATAAAAATAGAATGGGACGTAGGCAATAATCGTAGGATCAAGTGTGATCAACTTCAGGAGAAGCAGACGCTTGGAATGAAGAGATATCCCAAAACCCAGGACCATAAACATAATAAAATATATTCTATATTGAATTACATAGCTTGTGAACTTTTTAAGTTTCATCTGAAATTTAACAACCCCGTTGAAATAATTTATCTCATCTGTCATACAAAATAGAAATAAGAGATATCCTTTATTATTCCTAATTTGGTAAATTCAAGTAGGAGATACACAACAGAAGCAAAATTTAATTGTAGAATTTACATATCACCAAGTATTCACAGATTCACCATTGTTTGATTTTAAAGACAAACATATATGACATGGAAGTAATGGAAGAAATGCAATCAGGAAGAGTTTAAGTTAGAAAGCCAGAGTTAAATCAGTTGATATAGCTAGTATCTGCCAAGTACTTCATGTAACAGGCCAGCTGGTGTTTCACAAACATGTATGCCTGCTGCATACCCGTTTCTTTGCATTTGCTCCATTCTTTGAACTGTTCAAGCAGTGAGGCTCAGGGTGTTAGCAGGGAATTTGTCCGTCTTTGACAGGGCCGAGACGTTTTTACTCTGTGCTCTTTGAAGAGCTTCCGCTTATCGACACCAGGGCTAAGCGCCGGCCCTCTGAGCTTGGGTTCCGGCTCCACTGGGAGCAGGTAAAGCTTGCCTGTATCACAATCCGGTCACACAAACACTCAATCAGACACACTCAGGCACACTATGCTTACACATTAAGGTAAGTTTAAAATCAGTTAACAAACATAAATACAAAAAGCATAAAATTAATAATTCACTTAAAACTTGCTTATGTAAAAACGACACACATGCATTCACAAACGACGCACACTGGAAGACATTTGCAAAAAAGATGTAGTGACATTTGGATATGTGGGGAAGGAGATAATGGGGATGATGGAGATATAGGCAAAGGCACATACACACGCTAACCTTTTCCCTTTGGAATATAAGAGAGGAAAACAGTAATGCTTGCAAGAAGAAGATCAATGGAGCTTTGTGGCCTCATGGTGAGAAGAAGGTGAGCTGAAAAAGGTGGATTTTTTTTTAGGGTCGAAAATTTATCGTGAAAAATGACCACAGCATCTGTCTGAAACTCAAACTCTCATAAAACATTCTCAGCTTCTGATATGAACATTTGGACATCAAAACTTCTTTAAAGTTTGAATTGTTTGAGCTAAAGCAAAGTTTTAGTTCCTCTTTATTTTCAGTTGGACAATATGTCATCCATTGCTTTGATGTCAATTACACCTGTTTTTTTCAGAAGATTATTGGTTTTATGAAATGTAGAAAGGTATGTTTCTTTTAAAGAGACTGAATTAACATATTTTTCTATAAATCTAAGTTTTTATTTTCAGGACTTTCAATGAGATCAATATTGCATAAAGGCTTTGTAGAAAATTTGATAGCTGAAAAGAATATACCTGCATTATTCATGAGGGCGAAGATGGAGATGTAGTTTTTTTTTACAAAAAAATGTACTCAAGTAAAAGTAAAAAGTAGCCATTTAAGAAATTCCTCGAGATGTAAGAAGGCATTTGATAAAATGACTAGTAATTCTAATGAACTGTTTTACTATTTAAAATGATTTATTCAGACAGGTCATACAATTATATATGTGCCAATTCATTTCGCTTTAAAGCCTAAAAAGATAATTAATGCACATAAAAAACTAACTAGAAAATAAACTCAGGCAAAGGAAAAACTACTCAAATTTCTTTTCAACATAAAACATATTAAACTACTTTTTAGAGTAAATCCTTTAAGTATGGTAGAACAGGGTAAATACCTCCAGTGGAAAAATGTACCTTTGAGACCACACCACACCATGCAAGATGTATAGCATTCATAGGCAGCCTCTTCCCAAAAGACCACACACCCATCTTTAATAACATATGATCTGTATCATGCGAATGTATTTTTTTTTTACCAAATATTACCTTGACCTTTACTGAATATTACCCTTACCTTGTATGTTATGTCTCAGCAGAAAAAAAACACCATTAAAAAAAGTTATAATAGTTTTCGTGAAGCTTTAACTGTCTTTGTCTGCTGCATTTCAGTTTTCTTTATTCAGTTATAGTTGAGGATGTTCTTTTTTCCGGGTGGATCATCGAAATAGGTGGTCCTCCTAATTGTCAATCATACTGCTGATACGTTTTCGTAAGGCCGTCCTACGTGTTTGAACCCATTTTCACTTACCGGTGGTGAGTCTGACATAGTGTAAAAATTGCAAATCTTCTTTTGGAAACTAGGCTTGTATGTAAACAGCAACTTTTAAACAGAGCGTGCAAGAGGAGATGGATGGACTTTAATAAGCATTCCATCCGTGGAGCGATACAGGGTTGTGCATGTACGTTTTTTTTTTTTTTAAGAGTGGAGAGGGTGGGCCTTTTAAAAAATTTGTGAAAATCTTCCAATATACCTTTAAGTTACTCACAGTGAGTAGAGTAGTGAAAACATTTACTTAGAAATAAAAACTATGTCACTATAAAACTAATCCTTAAACAGATATTCGTCAAAAGTTATCTAAGTAATTGTATTTGAGTAAACGTAACTATTTTCATCCCACCTCTGAATGCTGGTTAATACTTAAGGAACTTAAGGAAAGGAAAGGAACTTCCACCGCTCGACATCGGTGTGAACCAGCCGTTCAAAGTAAGGCTGCGAGCGGCGTGGGAGCGATGGATGAACGACGGAGACCACAGTTTCAGGATAAGTGGAAGGCAGCGCCGGGCAATTAACGCCACAGTTTGCGGATGGATTGTAGATGCTTGGACTAGTGTCTGCTGGCACTGTTGTTCAAGCTTTCGCAAAAGCCGGCATTATTTCTGAGGAGCCGCGCTGCACGGAAAGTGACTCTGACAGCGAAGAAGGGGAAACTGGCATGTCTGATTTCGCGCAGCTGTTTAATTCAGAAACAGAGGATGATGACTTTGATGGGTTTGATTAATACTTTGTAATAAATACACAAATAAAGCACAACCATACTCAGTTTTGCTCCCGCTCTATTTTTCTACCTGAAAACTTAATTCAACAGCAGCCTCTGGGCCGGGTCTCCTCCTCTTCACCGCGGCGGCTGGCAGGTGTTTTTTCATCTAAATAATCTAAATCTTGCAGCTATATTTGCTGTGATCAGTGGGAATAAAGTAGTTTTAATATGTTTTTAAGTGAGAAAGGCCACCTGAAAACTTAATAATTGCAGTCAGTTCATCCAGATTATCTATTTCTGTCGGAGGCGCTCAGACCCCCACATACCAGCGGTGCACCGACAGTAGAAATCCCTCTAGGCCGGGTAGCCTCCGGGTTCACGCGGTGGCTGGCAGGTGTTTTTCATCTAAAGAATTTAAACTGCAGGCACCAGGATACCGGTAATAAAAGCGAACATATTCCGTCGGCAGGTTTCAGGATTTTAGGTTAATTTAGGAGTGATCACAGCGCTGTGTCATCTGCGCTGACGGCCAGCTCCCAGGTTTGATTAATACTTTGTAATAAATACATGAATAAAGCACAGTCATACTCAGTTTTGCCCCCGCTGTATTTTTAAATACGCAGTAGAGGTATTTAAAGGTAGTAGAGGACATGTACCTGTATATAAAAAATGCGCCCTACAGAAATGGGACACATAACTGAGAGTGCGCCTTTTAGTACGGTGCGCCTTACGGTCGTGAAAATACGGTAGCTATTGTGTATCATTGTGGTTTGTTAAGTGGTCTGACCTGTCTCAAGGCCACAACACCAAGGGTGGTATGCAATAAATACGTTTGGAGATTTATCAATACAAAAAAAAAAAAGATAAAAATCCAAGTTTCCAGAATGAAGTGAAGACAGTCAGTGGTGTATGATGTAAATGACTGGAGGATGTGTAAATGTTGCAAAAAAACTAGAGAGCAAAATCCAGCGGCCTATCTTGACAAAAGAGAAGAAAGAACTTAGTCGATGCCTAGGGTTTACAATTTAGAGAGCTTTGACATGTCCTCAGCTTTCCCAGATCAGTAATCAGCATTGCATACTGTATGAAAGGTATGGAATTTGCTCTACAAAAATAAACTGTATTAAAGTAATGAATGTTTTTGCTTTAATGAAAAGTCAAGTCATCATACTGGATGTGTATTTCAGAAAAAAAAAAAACACTTTTTATCTTATAGTCAGATCATGTGATACAGTATGATAGATGAGTGTATGGTCTTTTTGGAAAAAGCTGCCTATGAACACTATCCATATTGCATTGTGTGGTTTCAAATCCCTGCTTGGTATGTGGACTATTGACCCCAATACCAGTACATCATTCTTCTGAGTATTTATTGTCAAAGTAAATGTCAAACGTCTGCACTACTTATGTAGCAAGACAGGCAATACAAGATGTGAATCATCTACACAATGCCTGGTATGCTTTATGGTGGGATGAGCAAGGAAAACATGCTCTTACGTTTTAATTTTGGACATTTCTAGCCTTTTGGCATAGAATCCTAACACAAATGTATTTTGATATTTCTATATTATGCATTCCATACAGCCAAGATGACTAAATAATAATAGAAGCCATGTATTGTCTGATGCATGTTTCAGCTCATGAAGCTTTAGAAATGATATCTGCAAATCCACAAATGCAGTTATATCTTGAATCATTTTACTACACAAATACACACACACAGAGATTCAAGACTTTTTTCACACCTGTTCAATTAGTTATTTTCCTAAACAATAAATCTGACAATCAGAAAACATTTTAACAGCTCGATGTGGAAAGGACATGGGTTAGAAAGATGAATTAATGGAATTTAGGGAACTTTGACTTTGATCTTCATATAGATGCCAGACAGAGAAATTAGTTTTTTTCTTTTTTAAGAAAATGCTGATCTTCATGGATTTTACTATACATCCGTGTCTTACCTTTACAGAGAATGTTGTGGAAATATCGAATGAGCAATAGTTGTTTGGAGGCATTTTTGTTCTTAGAGGTCAGAGGAAAATATCCACACTGCTAAAAATGATAGGTAGGCAACTTTAGCTCAGATGACCTTATTACCAAGCAATGTGGAGCATCATATCCAAACAGCTTAAACAGGCTCACCAAAACTACAAAATGGTGGATAAGAAAAAAACAAATGATTGTTTCATTGGCTTTTGTTTTTAGCTGCAACGTTCAGATAGAGTTGAAATGCTGCATAAACAAAATTAAAGATTCATCCCGCATTTTATCAAAAGTTTAGCCTGCTTCTGGTATTTGAAAAACTTTTAGAATATGTCCTTGGAAAATGTTGGTTTCTAACATATAGTAAGCTTGACTGTAACATCACAGTCTAGCTGAATATTGTCACTGACCTTGTCCATACATTGATAACCAGAGTGCTACAGTTTCTAACTGGTACCTCCAGCAGCACTATGCACTCTTCCAAGAAATCTGGTTATCTACAAATTGGTTTCTTGAACATAACAGTTGATTCGCTGTACTTTACTGAGCTCCAGTGTAACTTTATCTCAAGAGCAACTTTGAATTTCGGTAGAACAACATGTTGGCCTCATTAGGCACACTTGATACATGAACTGTATGATGTTTTCATCTGAATATGGATCAAAGTCTATGATGAAAGTTTTAGACTATTTGTTTAACTTATTCATTAGATAATTGAGAAAAAGTGCTATGACATGGCATCAACAAGATTTGCCTGAAGGGGTCAGTGAATAATGAGATTTAAATGAACAATTGTAAGGACTAATACAGTATAAACAGCAGTGAAAATGTTATTAATGCAAAACTATATTTAGGACTTGATATCTGAATATGGCATGTTGTGTTTTTAATTTTGTTTTATCATACTAGGTCATTATGCTGTCTTTAGCCATCCATGGCTGTGAAATGCTAAAAATGAAATGACTTAGACATTTTTCCTGAAAGAAGATTAGAGTCCAAGGCTAAAACCAGAAGAAAAGACAGTAACATTTGATAAAGACAAAGCAATGAAAAGCAAGGTAACTGAAAGAGGAGGAGGTAGAAGGGGGATATCTGAGGATTTCATGGAATGATAAAAAGCCAGGGATGGTTGAGCATTAAGACTAAACCAGCGTTATCACCATCAAGGAATTTAAGGATTTTAACAGGTCTTTGCCACTGCTACATTGGGAATATTTAAATAGCTACTAACACGCAAGTAAAAAAAAAATGTTCACCTTCTAATTGTGGCTTTTTCTCACTGGAATGATGCCTTGAAGATAGTGATGGTCTAAAATGAATTTCTCCTTCATTATCTATAATCTTTTTCCCATGCTTAAGATGCCAAAGCAATTTGAGCTAAATCAGACTACCAGAGCGGCAGGGAAAAATACCTGAGCATTAAAATGAGAAAGATGTAAAATATAAAAAAATAATAAAAATGTCCATATGTTTCTGAAGCCAACTATTGCTATTCTTTTTCCATTTCTAAAGTTATGCCAGTGTCTCTCATTTCTGTGGTTCAAGCGCTGACCTCGCTCATTAAAGCTGATTAAAACTTTTCCAGCGACTGCTGTTTGCCCTCAGATGATGATAACCTCTACAAGGCTGCTACATAAAATAATAATAGCCAGCTACAAAAGAGGGTTGGGCAAAGAAAAAAAAATCCTTTGCCCAAGCCCAGCAAGGCCCCAATTGGAACATTTTAGAAAATTAATGAAATTTTAGATCAAATGAATTATAAATTAGGGAGCTGGAGAGAGAAAAAAAGATGAATAAGTCATAAGAGAATGTACTCTTGCTATCAAACTGTAGGAACATGTTATCCTCCAGTAGGCTTGGAGAAACAGGGTCAGGTTCAAGCAATGCCGATTGGGAGGAAAACAAAGGTTTCCTGCTAAGTACCACTTTGAAGATAATTGTTGCAACTGTACTTGAAAGGGGACTCAGGCCCCGGCCCCAACTGAGACAGCTCCACTTTGACTCAGTGGCTGTTTCATGTTGTTTTGCTGTTTGCCATTGTTTTTTAGGCTGAGCTGCAACAGGGATATACGACATTTGGGAATGGTCCTTTTAACAGAAAAGAGAGCATCAAATGTGAGCACTGGCTTAACGTGTCACACCCTAGCTTCTAACATCTAATTAATAAAATCCCTTTTAATGTGGCATTAAAAATAAATTAGATAGGAAGCCGTGGTTTAGAACACAATTATTGGTTTGAGTAAACTTAGAAGTTCTACAAAAGTTGTGGTTGGTTATGTTTCTGTTTTTTGTGCATTGTGAGGCTGAATTTAGGCAATACTGTGTATACTTGGATATACTGTATATATATTGTATATTCTTAATGCACCTTTTTCCTCCTCGTTTGCACCTTATTTAACTTCTATGCCAATATGTGACGAGTGAATTTCTCCTCTGTGAGATCAATAAAGCTCATCTAATTTAATCTAATCTAATCTAAAGGGCTGCCTGTTTTTCTTTGCAAGTGTGGGAAAATAATTCCATGGATAGCATCAAATTAGTCCTACTTGCTACGTTTTCACAGGGAATTAGAGTTTACCAAGTAAAAGTTTTATCTATTTATAACTACAGTGAAACTTAGCTGAACTGTTTTCATGCATTTAACTGGTTAATATGAAGGTGAAGGTAGACTTTTTCCTTCTCAATGAATATTTAAGTTTAGTAAACTACAGAAAGGGACATTGGTTGTGCAGCTGTTTCTGGTTTATTGCAGATTTTGGCAACAGTGGCTCATGGCTTGATTCCTTAATATATTAAGAAATGTATTTTAATTGAGAAAAAAAATAGTTTGGGTTAGTGTGCATGAATGGTTGTTTGTCCTGTTTGTCTCTGTAGCGACCAGTCCGAGTGTGCCCCGCCTCTCACCCTCTCGTCCCGACAGCTGGAGACATCCCTTGTAGACACCCCTCACAGCCCGCTTGGGATAAGCTTTGCAGAAAATGCATGGATGGATGGAAATTTGGGTTAAACGTTTCGGACTCTATGGGTATATGTGTTGAAACATAATAAAATCAAAAACACATATAAAACTGCTTTGATCCCACACAAATTTGCCTAAAATTAAGTTTTTGAAAAGCCATTATCCTTAACTTTTAACTGATTAAAGATTAAAATTCCCAAATTCCAAAACTTCATTGACATTCATGTCTGTGATGAGTGAATGTAGACCACTTAGTGGAATTTTAGATTTATAAGACTTAGGTTGCTTAAGCTCAGACCAGTTTGCCATACGTTAACAAGGCTGAAAGGTGTTAAATGGCTCATTAACACTGAACCGAGGAGGCAATTGACCCCTCTCTTGCAGGGGTCAGAGGTTGTGGGCATGAGGAAACAAACCAATCAGTGATCATAGTGCAGTCAATCCCTCTGAACCTCCTTGAGTTCATTCACTTTTACAAGCTAACCTACATAAAAGAAATAACAGCAATATGGCCATCAGTTAAGGCCCAACCTTTAATTTACTGTATTTTCCTCCTCTCTGATGCTGTTTTCTTTTAGTCTTGTCCTCATCAACTCAGAGGCAAAACGTTTAACAACCACTACTGAAAAAAGTAATCAACAAATAGAATCAGGTTAAAACGTATTTGTGAAAAAATATGTTGTTGACCTTTTGGCCTTTTCCTCATTTTAATGGTCACATTCCTGACTCTGAGCACCCATTTTTTAGGGGGGCTGAAATCGGAGCCAAAGCCACCCCTAGCCAATCCTTGGCTACCCCTGTGGCTTCCCCTACCAGGTTATTTGTTTTCCCCCCTGGGATTTAATCTAATACCACTGGAACAAGCAGTTCTCTACTAAGCCTGATGGTGGTGGCAGTGGGTATCATCATGCGTAATTTCCTACTTTGACATTTTAATGCTGGTATATTAACTAAAACGGATGCTAATGTGGCCACTTCTGGAAATGCCTTAGCCACTCTTTTTCCACCTTAGTAAAGATTTCCTAGAACCGCCACTGTGCTGAAGGACACCCAAATTAAACCAAAGCACTAGTAAAATCTTAGGTGTTTTTTAGAACTGTATGCATTTTCTTAAACAAAAAAGCAAACAAAAGCAAAAAAAACTATAAAATTAAAAAACTATACTGTACATGTTTCAAAAGTAATATGAAATAAGTAATATTATTTGAGCTCTTGACCTCTGATAGTATTGTGAATATTTTGTTTTAACCAGGATATGTTACACAGCGCTTAATTTATACTTAATACTAACACATTAATATCACTTCCAGTCCTCATGTTATTTGAGCTTAAACGTCGGTTACTCTTTATGAGTTTAATTAGGAGTTATCTAACCTTACAGGTGTTCAGTAGTATTTAAACTGGAATAAGAGAACCTAGAGGCTGTTGTACGCATGTGTTTATAATAGTCAAAGTGCTAATAATGACAAGCTAAAAGGACACCCATTAACATTATCAATCCAGCTGTGTGTTTGCGTGGACAGCCTCATCATGGACATTAGATAGTTTTTTGTAAAACAGAAATAGAGCCAGATTAAGGTAAGAGTAGCCAGAACCAATATTTATATCTATTAATAAATCTGAACACACACTGTTTCGATAAGGAACCCATATCTAATTCTCCAGAAACACCCATGCACTTAAGATATCATTGGACTTCTGTCTTTACTACTTGCTTAATTTCACTATACAAGGAGGAGAAGAACAGATAGATCAGACAGAGCAGACTAGGGACATATAAGAAGAGGAGACACAGAGTCAACAGGAGGCCAGGCACCAAACCAAATGATCTCAAAATCATCCTTTTGATTTAAGGATAAAGACTACTGGTCCTAAAGAGTTAGAACTGTTTTTGTTCCCACTCGCTGAGTTTGGCACACAAAACAGACTTGCATGAAAACATTGCTCAAAAGCTTTAAATGGTTGGAAAACTCCTGTAAAAAATGCTCTTTTCTGCTTCAAATTCAGATATAATTTATTAGTGAATGCTGGAGTTAGTAATTGGTAAAAGGCAGTGAGGAAGTTTAAAAAATGTAGAAAATTTATGTAGAAAACAATGAGATTTAGCATGCCTGGCCAGGCAGCTCTCTCGATGCTCAGGACACCTAAACCTATGATCCTAGAATGGCCCCTGGAGATGAGACACAAACAAAATTATCAGTAAGGAGTTCAGGTGAAGGATAAAGATGGCTCAGATGAAGATTAGAGACCATAAGGGAGCTCAGTAGCCTGGTAAGACAATGAAGGAGCCTTGCAGAAGCCAGAAAAAGCTCTTTCATACTGTGTAGAGCAGGATCACTTTGAACATCAGGAGCAGGATTCAGAGAACTTCAGAGTCACAGAGTACTACAAACCACTGCAACAAGAAGTCCGGGAACTTTGTGAGCAGGAACTGAAACCAGGGCAGTATGCTCAGACACCATCACACAATGAGGGGCAAGTGCAGGCCAAGCAGATTCAGCCAATGTCACATAGCAGACACAAATCTGGAGACAATGAAAAGCTGTGGATGTTTTTTGGCTTCGCTGGGCTATTACTTGTGGCTGAGATAACGGCCTTTCACCAGACAATACTGGCAAAGCTGGGCCCTCCCAAACCATCAAGCAACATAGCACATGGTTTATGTCAGTGTTCTCTCTGCCTCAACAGAGTTCTTCTCACAGGTGCAGCAGAAGAACTGTAGCGTTGGTGATGGGTACAGGACAGGAAATGGAATGGCTTACCTCAAGCTTCTGTACTCTTCCTCCTCCAAAACTTGAGATGAGCACGTTTCAGCTTCCCGACATACTGTAGGTTTTCTGCATTATCATTTCTTACTCTTATACAAGACATTCGGAGGCAAGTGATGGTGAAAACCTTAAATGCAGAAATAATGAACATCAGTAACACAGAGGAGTGACAAGGATTGGCTACAGAACAATCACACCCAGATGGAAAGAAAACAGAAGGCATGGGCTTTGAATAAGGCAAGGGCCAACTGAAAACAGTTGAGTATAATTAACTAAAAACACATAATGTTAGTTTGGAAGCTTTCTTGGCACATTAGCCCTCATTCTCACAAACTCCTTCATCTATGAGTCCTCTACTCCATCACAAACACAGGCCTTTCTAGTGAATCTGATCATTCCTACTGGTTCTGTTGCACTGTGGGATGGAAGGATCCCACATGCAAGGGATCACAAAGTGGACATGGAATGTCAATTGCATGACGTCAGCCTTAGACCTAGAGAAGTGTTCTTCACTGCAGCTGAACTTCTGTCCATCACCCAGAAAGCTGCTTTCTTGCCACCATTGGCAGAGGATGACTACAGGTTGATGGAAAATGATGATGGCTGCATGCCTAACATTGGAGGTAACCACTCCTCCTCCTTGATAGCAATCTTCTATACGTTGATCAGGATGATTTGATAATCAGATACAATCAGAATCTCAGGTGTTCTCCTTAAAGGAGAAGTTCGGTTTTTTACACTTTAAGCCCATTTTCTGTAGTGTCCAGGATGAAATCGAATGATCGACACCAAAAGTTTGACAATTGCTCCTGTCTCTGCTTTTTGGCTCATTTAGAATCACCCCCTGGCTGCTTTAGAATGGCTTGCATAGAGCATGTCCGATAATGTCCTTAAAACAACCTTAAACTTTCTTTTTTTTAAATATGCTACTCACCGGGTCGTCAGCGCTGTTCAATGACGTTCCAAAAAAAGTTTCGTAAAGAAAAAACGTTCCTGTAGTGTTTTATTTAGCATTTTGTAAATCCCATTGAGTTCTGTTGGAATAGTCAATATTCCCCTGCCACCGGAAACGGAAATGGGGCCTGTTTACACAGTTGTAGTCTTTTCGCTTCACTCTGTGTACTCCGACGTCGAGGTGCTAACGTCTCTGTTAAACACTTTAAAAAACTCTGAAAATGGAATACGAAAGGTGGATTCTTGATTCTTGACGTCGGAGTACACAGAGTGAAGCGAAAAGACTACAACTGTGTAAACAGGCTCCATTTCCGTTTTCGGTGGCAGCGGAATATTGACTATTCCTACAGAACTCAATGGGATTTACAAAATGCTAAATAAAACACTACAGGAACGTTTTTTCTTCACGAAACTTTTTTTGGAACGTCATTGAACAGCGCTGACGACACGGTGAGTAGCATATTTTAAAAAAAGAACGTTTAAGGTTGTTTAAGGACATTATCGGACATGCTCTATGCAAGCCATTCTAAAGCAGCCAGGGGGTGATTCTAAATGAGCCAAAAAGCAGAGACAGGACCAATTGTCAAAATTTTGGTGTCGATCATTCGATTTCATCCTGGACACTACAGAAAATGGGCTTAAAGTGTAAAAAAACGAACTTCTCCTTTAACAGCTTCAACTTCGCTTGCTACACTTGAATCGTTTAAGCAAAAATGTACAGTAGAAGGGCTACATTTCACTAATTATGTTTTCAGCTAAAAATGGTCCTAGTTTTTCTATCGGATGATAGTCAAAATATTTGTCACTACCTGTAGTTTTAGTCATATATATTGAACAAACATGTTATGTTTAATTATTTTTTGTACTACCAGCAGTGGGGTCCTTTATTATTATTATACTACAAAATTGGAAAACTCTTACTAAAAATGCCAATAAAGGAAAACAATGAAAATAGATGGCTGTGTAAAATAGGACAGAAAATAAGGAAGACAAAGCTCGCAGTCACCCCTCACTGTTGTTGCATATGCAGAAACCCCCATATGCATTGGGATCTGCCAGTCAGTTTTAGGGACACAGCTGCAGTAGGGCATGGTGGGAATTAGCCCCCTACTGAGCTCCTTCTCATGTACCCCACCAGTCTATTTTGACACCCCAGCCTTTCCTCCTTTTGCCACCCATTCTCCCACCCCTTTCGTCCGCTTCCCAAAGGGTAATCTTTTCATTAATTTTCTCCAAATAATGGGGGTTATATGGTTGTATTTGAGGTGCATACTTCTGCTTTGATTCTCACTCCATGTGATGCAAAGAACATGTCTTTGATAGCTGTGCAGCAAAGGACAGCTATTGCTTGTCATCTCAGGCCATTTTCATGTAATTTGGTTAAAATGTCGATGTTTTGGAATGCCAAAATTGTTTGCTCCTTTCTTTTCTGCACTAATAGGAAATAGAAAGAAATAGGGGATGACTGACAATCCAATAAAGTTAAAGATGGTAAATATGTGATCTGCAGGGCTCGCTTTTTTTCCAGTCACTGGACCAAGAAAACTGAATAAATATGGCCGTTTGTCTGCACCAAAGCTGCTGTCGGTCAGCTATTGTGAATGAAAGGATTTAGGGGTTCACACCCGATTAGGGACTGGAGGATTAAATTAGTGGACTTCAAGAAAATCCCCAGACTTTACTCTGTTTATCTCTATGTAGGCAAACTGCATTTTAAATTAGCCATAAATTCTGTCCTATGTATCAGCGGTTAAAGTAAATTAGATACTTAAGGAAATGTAATTTTAAGTAAGAGCATTTGATGTAATTCTTCCTCTTCAATGTTAGATAAACAGCATTTTCTCTGCAAGTTTTAATCATTTGGCATTTTAGTAGAACATTCATAAATTCTTAAGTTTATTCATGAATAAACTTATTTCTACTGCTGAAAGGTAATGAAAACTTTAATTAAAGTTGCTCAGAAACTTAGAGAAGAACAATACAAATCCAAATAAAAAATGCAGAACTGTTAGCTGATGAAAAAAATCTGCCTTTGCGTTCTATACATCCAGATGTATTATGGGTCTTATATGCATCCAGTTAGGATTGCTGAACAGTGCATTGTGCTGCCATTGAGTGGCCAGACATGGACAGTGTCATTGTTAAATGGGGATGTACATACCTGTGTGTTCCATAATGCACTAAACCAGACTAGAGTGATTAGACCAATGCACATCAGATATATCTATATGTTTTCCCTTTTTAGTCACTTTGCTGGTGATGTACCATATTACCATATGTACCATATTAATTGAATTTAAATTTATTTTAAGTTTTTTAAGTTTTCTTCCTAATTGAGTCAAATTGATTCAAAGTTTTCTTTATAAGGATTTACATGTTAATTTTTATTTATTCATAATTTTTATTTATTCATATGATATTGTATTTTATTTGCATGTATCCCTATAGTGCACAAAATGTGGTACCCCACCTTCAAAGCATGATGGTACAAGTCATATTGGATATTTACTCTGTGCAAGTGCCACAGTTTTACAATGTGAGCAAATTTTCCCTCCTGCTCTGAAAGGTTGTTGGCACGACTGGATCAAAATCCAGCTTTTGCTTTAATGTATTGCCCAGAAACACATGACTGACCACAGACCAGCCTCAGCAAAATCTCTAAAATCAACATCTGTGCTCCTTTAAAATGATTTTCAACATCCATATGTGGTGCTCAAACGTTTTTTGTGAGAGAAACCTCTAAATGTCTTAGAAACTTTGATGTTGTACACTTAGGCTTAGAAACTTAGAACTTCATTTTTTTTTTAAGCAAGCATTTGTTCCCTAAATAAGTGAGAGAACACTCACAAAACCCACAGACATGACCACATAATGACAGTCAAGCCCTTTGGCAGAGATGTCAAAGGTATTGTAAAATGTTATATTAATGAAAAGAATGAGGAATATCTGTACTTTCTTTGTTAAAGATAACTTTAGGTTTCTGACCGGTGGAACAGTCATCTAAAATAGATCAGGATAATGATTCTAATAAGACATTATTAGAGAAACATGGGATAAGCTACAAATTTATACATTAATGTTACATTGTAAAATAATATATAAACAAAAGGATAAATCATGGGGGTGAGGGGTGATTTGATTTATTTTATATCTGTCTTTTTAGTTTTAATGAATTAAGCAGATTGAGAGTATGATGATTACCCTGGAGAAAAAAAAATCATACATTAAGTAAAAATGGCATTCAAAAAACTTTTTTTATTATTTCAAAAATGTATCAAATCTAAATATGATAAAGTCAGTATTTAACTTATCTAAAACTTTGTAATTGTCAAGTGAGTCAGAATACTGATCTAAATGCTAATGTAATATGCTGTTGTGTGTAAAAACTAGCACTGAACACCATCTTGACCACACTATAGTCGAAGTGAAACCGTAATGGCAGCATCTTACTGTTAACTTTTGCTCAGTGAGTACAGGGAAGCTGTTTAGGGCTAATCAGAAAACTGGTGGAGCAACATGCAGGGAAGTCCTGTTTGAAAACTTATTTTAGGCTGCAGAATGCTTGGGACTGGGGCAAAGGACAAAATCCTCTACAAACATCAAGAGATAATATGTAATTGTTTTAATTGAAGAGTATTAATGTATTACCATGTCCCAGTCAAAGTTCAAATCTACCTGTGCAGTTGCTGAGAATTTGCGGTAAGTCTTAAAAATACAACTTACAGTCATTGTCTAATTCGCCTCAGACCGATTTATTTAGTAAGGAAGAATGTACAAAACGTCTTATCTGTTTTTTTGCATTTAAAACTACAAATAAAACTACAAATATTTTGGGATAAGGCTCTGCCACATGACCTCATTCACTTGTATCTTTACAGTATATACAAGAACTACAAAAACATGTAAATGCATATGTATGTCAGATTGTTCCAAACTTTGTTAAAAATATAAAACTTAATAATGTACCACTTTCTCTTCACAATATTGCACTTTTTTGCAATGCTTTAAAACCTTTAAACCCCCAGAATACGCAGAACTTTGTGGTTTGACAAAATATGAAAAGTTCATGGGATATGAAGACTTTCAAAAAGCACTGCAAGTAATGCTCAGTGCAAATATCCAAAGTATATATTTTTATCCTTGTTATCAAATATATATCGCTGTATTTCAAATATTATAGGAAATGCATATGTTTAGAAGGGTACACAAAATCAAATAAAAACGAGGTGCCCTTTTAAAAGCTTAGAAGATCTCCAGAAGAGATGCCTATTAGTTTTAAAGAGCTATGAATTGTAAGCTATGGGGTAATTCATGTGCACAATGTTTGCCTTGGATATCTAAGTTATGCAAATGGATGTGCATCATGACTAAATGAAGAGAACCTTCAATGGGCCTTCTGTTCCAGACAAACTCAATAACTAGAAAGCCCCCTGAGTGGTGAACGAAGGACAGATTGCGCCAAAACCAATTATTGCGCCTTTGTTTTAGTGGTTGTTAAGTCCACAGATCTCCTAAGACCCAAAGCCCTGTTTTGATGTCTTTGAGTGAGGGTTGTTGGTGGATGGCATTAGCCCATCCAAGGCAACAAAGAGCCTGGCTGGGGTGAGGCCTAAGCGGCAGTCCAGATGGCAAGCTGCCACCCCGACCTTGTCAGCACCTGCTCCCCAGGCACTCTGTCCGGGCACTGCCCGCGGGAACTGAGATGGGCACATCGTGTCACCCCATCTCCATGGCAGCTAATGAGCCCCGTGCCCGCTTAATTAAAGAAACCAGCTTAATGTAGGAAAGAGGTGAGGTGGGGTGGGAGGCTGTTAAAAAAAGAAAAAAACACAGCATATGCTGGACCACAATCAAAACAACAGATATGAATAATTAGCCTCCCAAAAAAGGGGGTGATCATCAGAGCCAAAATACCATTAAAATTTGAGATGGGAATCTCTTTATCAGCCTCCCAATGTCACAATTTAGTGCCACAGTTACACGCTTTAAATTAAGGCTAAAGATATTCAATTAATGAATGAGTAATGATGGACCTTTGATTATCATGGGCTGCAGTCCAACCCTACCTTATCACAGAATGTCACCTTGGACGGGGCCTTGTTGGTCCGTTGCTGCCCTAACATCTCTTTGCTTTCTGCTTATTTCTTTCCTTTTACTGAGGCAGAGAGCACTGAATCAAGGAGCCTTTCAGCAAGATGAAGAAGGGTGTCCATGTTTATGCCTGATTCGCCTAAAAACCACAACAAGACTTGGTTTAGCTGTGGCAATAAAGAGGCGATGAATCTTTTAGATTTATTAAAGTAAAATTCAAGACGTGTGTATCTGATGGAATGACGCTTTTCAGAAGTGTACACATCAACTACCGTCTTGCATGTATGAATGTGCAAGTTCATGCAAGCCACCCCCACTACATGCGTGTAAGCTCTCCACTTCTCCTCTCTTATTATGCAAGATAAAAATGGCCCTTTAAGAACAACTGCCAATTCCAAAATAAAGTAGGGATGGGAAAAAAGTCATAAGAAGACCGAAAGAGCAATAGAGGGAACGAGAAGGAGAAAAGAAGGGGAGTGGAGGGTGGCTAATGTGCAAACTTGTTTCCGTCCTCTACGGCTCGCCCATCATTTATTCAGCAGCTCGGCGCTCAAGACGGGCCACTCGCATTTGCTTGATACTCAATTATACATTAGTGTACATCACTTGGCAATCTGTTCATATCAATTTAATTGGATTTTAATATTGCCTCTGATCTTGTTGTCCAATTAACAGTGCTGGCTGGCAATAAAGCAGAACCACACACTATGTGACACCTTTGATCCCCACCATATGGAGCCCTTCCATTGATTACCGGCACTGCCGCTGAATTTCACTCCCTCAATATGGCCTGTGATGAATGGAGGTGGAGTGTATGTGCTGTGTAGGGTGGGGAGAGTGTGAGGTATGCAGGGTGGCATAATCATAATCGTACCCCCCACCCCATCCCTCTACACACACACCAATCCAAACACCACTGATGTGATAAAAATTTCACTTCACTGCGCAACTTCATTTATTTTGTTGACATTCGCCTCTGATTAAAAACAATAAAAAAAGAGAGAGGGAGACAGAGATGCCCTGAATAGCATATGCAAATCCATCCGTGGGCATCTATCATGTGGAAACCAAGGAGACCGGCTGACTGCCTGCTGCCCGCCTGGCACATTTACACTGCCTTCACAATGACAGCACGTGTGAAAGTGACACTTTTCCCCTTTCAAATTCTGTCTCCAGAGGTTCTGGAATATTTTAAACAAGTATTACCTAACTAAATACCAGGTTTTCCAGGTCCCAACAACTTATGAGAAATTTTAATATATCATTTGCAACAAAATTCAAACATTACAAACAATATTGTTAAACGACAGCATTTTTTAAAAGATACAGTTTCATCATTATATATTTATTTTTCATTTGCACGCCAGATTTTCCCCAATCAAAGATTCCAGGAGTAAAAGACTAGAAACTGAGGGCCTAAATAAAGGGGAATGGTGAGAGAATAGACCAGTAAATTGAAAGAGTAATTAAAGGAGATGAAGGTGACCTGGTTGGGATGGAAGGAGATCAGCTAAAGGAGGGGAAATTAATAAAATTAGCTAAATCTAGCGGAAAAAAATGAATAAAATTAAAGATTTGACAAGACTTAGAAGCTAATACACAAGGGATTAACTAAATTGATAAAGAGAGAATTTGAACAGAAAAATTGGAGAGCTTTTAAAGAAACTTAAACACATAATCATAACACATTGTTCAGCTTTTGTATGATGAATTGAATGTCAGCGTATCAGACATAATTGTTAAATACACTAATAGATTTAAACAGAATTTTTGATTGATAATGAGGTATTTTAGTTACCTTAATGAGTTTAGACCTAACTTAGGCTTGGAAAAAATAACTTGTGAATATCTTTGCCTTTTTGGTGAAATGAAGTGATAATAAATATCGATTGTCTTGTACTTGTACTCATTGTCTTCCAATTGGTGGAATGTGGCAGGGGGCAGTAGTTGGCATGAGGTGAGAGCAGTCTTAAAAGAGACTCCCAGACTTCTCCTCAGACACCTCCTCCAGCTCTGCTTGGGGAAGCCTAAACCACTCCTTAAGTTCGCTCAAGGCGATCGATGCGGTGACTGGCGGCAGTGACCAGTTACAGCTCTTGACAATTCAACAAAATATGTCGTATAGAACGCTACAAACGAGGCATCAAGCCCACATCTACAACTGCTGAAGCTACGGCCACAAAATGGGGGCCTAATGGCGAAGCTGTATATATATATATATATATATATATATATATATATATATATATATATATATATATATATATATATATATATATATATATATATACAGCTTCGCCATTAGGCCCCCATTTTGTATATATATATATATATATATATATATATATATATATATATATATATATATATATATATATATATATATATATATATATATATATATATCAAGAAACCAAATACTGTGGTGTGACCCATAAAATTAGTGTTTACAGCTTAATTTGTTCTTTAAATTAAGGGTAGATTTGACAGGAAGAAGAACAAAATGCCTTAGAGAACTTCTATATAGGGGGACAACAGTCAGTGTCCATTCTGACACCAGTTAACCACTAAAAGAGATTCATTATACTATATATTAAAGAAAATTTGATTTGGATCATACAGTAAGAGCAAAGGGTGGCCTTGTTTGATGAATCATATTTTCTTGTATATTTTTCACCATTGACCTAGGGAGCATGTGCCACCATGATGCATAGTAGAAATAGGGCATGCTTGTGGGCAGCACAATGATGCATTAGGTTTCTCTTCCGGGAAGCCTGTGTTCACTGTAATATATGTGAATGTTCTTTTCACTTAAGTCCTACCTAAATATGTTTGTAAAAATAACTACTCTCTAAGTATATGTAGTCCCTTATATATATGGCATTTTGTTTAGCAGAACAAAGCAGAACAATGTCTCAAATAAGCACAGCATTAATATCCAAATGTTGACTTGTCTCAAATATCTTGAAACAAGAATTTGGTGGATGCAGTGGATAAATTTGCCTTAAAGGATTTGATTCAACTATCTTGAGGCAGATGATCAGTGCTGATTTATAATTTGGTGATCACACCTGATAATTAGCTGGTCATAATCTTATGCTTGATTAATGCGTTTTAGGTTAATATACAGTAATGTGCTGCAATTGTTGGAAGATGTAAAACTAGATGAAGAAATTATAAAAGCTGAATCGCTTCACTGTGTCATCATATACCATTGTATAGAAATAATCTCCTATTTTCTTTTCCTTTTTAACAGGGGATGTACAGTAATACCCTGCATGATCACCACCACTCACCTACTTTTTGGAAACAGAAGAATTTAACAACCTATTTGTATTTGTGCCATTTTCTCTCCCTCTCTGTGTCTCCATTTTTAAAGTGCCACTCAGTGCTGGTCTATCATTATAATAATTAATTGTTCAACCAAGTGGCATATTCAATGGGGGCTACTCGGGCGGAAGCAACAAGACAATGCTTAGTGTGGAGGAGGAGTAGCCGGGTGAAGTCAAGCGTGAGGCTACAAAACACACAGTTTTTTCTGTTATAAGGTAAAATAAACAAAAAAAAAGAGGAAATTATAACATCTATTTTGCAACATGTCTGGATTTTAGTGATAGATTTAATAATTAAACAAACGGGTAGGCCTCAAAATAATCAGGCAAAAACTTTTCCATGTAAATCTTAAAGGAATGAAATTCACTATATATATATATTTTTTAGAATGTGTTGTGGCTCAACAGTAGAAGGTGCCTCTTTCTCGCATCTAGTGTTGCTGCAAGATTTGAAATTCTCCTCACATTTTAAGCATGAAGAATAGGGCCTAAATTTGATCTCTTGGAGGGTTCCTGTTGTCTGTAACTTACTTGCAGCAGACAGGAAAGTGATTTTTTTAGAAACAGGCTAACAACTGCATTCTTAAAGTTAGTGGTCTATCAGACAAAGAACATTTAAAGAGGGATTTAAAACCATTGAAAACAACAAAAAACCAGAAAAACGAAAACTGAGAAATAAGATGTCAGTGCTTGATGTTTATATTTATTCTTTTGTATCAGACTGTCTATAAGTGCATGGTGTATGTGTGTGTTTTACTACTTGTTTAATTCAAAAATATGTTATCAAACCTCTATTAAAGGTAGATGCTGACAACTGTAAGCATGAAGGATTACCAGTTGCTATTTAACTTACAGTGAATCTTGAGAAGTCTCTGACAGGAAAAACTCTGTTCAGTGTTCTCCATGATGTTCTCATATTCATTTAGATAATTCTTTGTAAAAATGATCATAAGAATAGAGCCAACCATTTTTATTGCTGAGGTTGTTTAAATCACATGCTCTGATGATATAAACCAACAGTTGATGGCAGAAAAGAACACACCTAAAACAATAGATTTAAAGAATATTTTCATTATATTGCTGCAAACTCTGAAAGATCTACATTTCTTTAAGAAGTACTGTCTCCATCTTGCAGACAGGAGTAGTGTAGAGAAGAGTCTCTCTAGAACCTTTTTGAAGTTGAATGAAAGACAAACATGTCTATTGTTATTGAGAATTGACGGTTGTCTCCTATAGAGATTTAATAGGGGCTGTGGATTCTCCGCACAGGCCTTTAGGACTATGGAGTCGACACCATCTGAACCTGGAACCTTTTTATGGTTTAATCTCTCCAGCTGCCGTTCTTCTGGAGACAGACAAACGGAGAGGCAGAAGAAGCAGTCCCATCTAGTGATTTATTCTGGAAACCATAGAAGCAGAAATGTCCATACTTTAGCAGAGGTGAAAGATGAAATGTTATTGTGGTGAAAAACCTATTTCAGAATAACATTATAATATTCTTTTAATACATTTAAGAATCCTATTTATTACAGTAACTCCATATCTAACAAAAACACAGATTAATTACAAAAAAAAAAAAAAAGATTAAAGATGTTATGTTATCTTTATACAGGTGAGATTTGAAATTGATTGCTGGGGAAACATTCTAAGCACTGGTTCATGTTTAGGCTAGCAGGCTATAATAATTTTTAGTTATTTAGCTGTAACAATAATGCAGCTTTCCACGTTAGTTGAGATGGAAGTTCAGACAATAAAAAGACACAGAAATTTGTATATTTTTGGAGTTTGGTTGGCTTTGACCTAAAGATATGAAGTGATGCATCTGATTTTACATACAACCATTGGTCCATATTGGTCCATATTGATCTAATTGTCATTTGTAACTGCAGCTTTGAACATGTTCCAGTCGAGGCATTCAAAAAAGTCCTGGAGTTTTTCCATGCCCCCCTCAGTCCATGAATAATGATAATGATAACTTTAGCAAGGAAGGTTAGCTCACAGCACATTGTCTTTGTTTGCTTAAAGGAATGACTGCTGTTGAAAGCGGTTCCCGTTTTACCTGGCAATTTTTATACAGTGTTATTAGGATCCATGACACCCCATTTAGCAACATTAGACTTCTACAGCAAACACGCATATACCCAAATTTCACCATACACTTTCATGCCCGTAAGATGTAAGAATATAAAAACATTCCCTGCTCTCTCTTCAGGGGAACATTAATACTGGTTCAATTAGTTGCCTAGTCTTCAGCAATGAATCAACAATAAAAAAGTAGACTCTCAAATTTAATTTTGCGGTGGAATACATATGTAGGCTGTTTGATTATTTTTAGCTACTCTATAGCTCACTCTGATCTTAGTATGCTCCAAATACGTCTATAATAATTCTAAATAGAAGTTATGTGTGGACTTAAGTCTCATGTGGACTTGTTCCAATTTAAAAATTACTTTTACTTTAAATTTTTTCTCAGAGAATGGGGAATGGGGCTGCTGATTTGGACGGTAGAAAGCAAACTGTGGCATTGGGACAAACAGTGTGACTGTGAATAAGTGGGAGAGGGTACTCATCTTTTTCTTATCTGCCATGTAGCCCGATCGATAAGTAGGACATCTAGATAAGGTCTTGTGAGCCCTGTGTACACACAGGGATCCCACTATAATACTGAAGGACATATAAACAAAAGCTGGCACATACAGCATCATAAAAGGCATATAAATGTATACTGTAGATCTAGACTTACCAAAACAGGAACATATGTGTAATGTCCCTCAAAAAGGTATATAAAAAACGGAGCTCCTCTTTGTAATAATGTTAGCGAGGCAGCTACTCCCTGAATATACAGCATCAAGTCTAATGGGGCATATCTCCACAAGCATTTTAAATATGGAGAAAAGCGTTTTTAAACAGGTCAAGCTTAGTCTGAATGCATAGAAAAGATCTTCAAACATCTATTTATAGTCTTCCTAAAGATTCTGAACTGGTTTAAAGATCCGAACATTGACTTACTCATTCTAACACATAAACATGCTTTACCAGTGGTTCCTAACCCGGCTTCACACATATCATATCCAGTCTCTACTCCATTGTCCATCACAAAAATTTTGCTATGCAGATCTATCTGTGCATCGCTTCTAATTTTTAAATTTACCGGATCCTTTTTTTCTCTCTCCATGTCTGACTTCCTGTCTGATTCATCTGGTTTTAAAAAGGTGACATATTTTGCCCCCACTTCCATCATATATGGACTCGAACCATATTTCTGATAAACAATGAAGTAGAGTTGTCCTGTATGCTGCAACACTCGCATGTATATGAGAGTGACAATGAAACTAGAAAGGCTTCTATATCTGATGATATGTATGAAGCACATATGAAGGAGTAGAGAGAATAAGTGATTAGTCCTGCTCCTGAAGTGAAACTTTGCTGCAGCATGTTTTAGATGTTTCCTTGTTACCACACACCAAAAATTAATTCATTTAATGATTAACAGACTTCTGCTGCACTTGACCACTGCTGAGGAAGACATACAATCATTTGAATTAGGTGCGCTGCAACAGAGAGAAATTCAAACCTGCAGGACTGATCCTTGATAACCAA
This sequence comes from Cyprinodon tularosa, assembly GCF_016077235.1. Classification (NCBI taxonomy): domain Eukaryota; kingdom Metazoa; phylum Chordata; class Actinopteri; order Cyprinodontiformes; family Cyprinodontidae; genus Cyprinodon; species Cyprinodon tularosa. The sequence continues at coordinate 2,206,911 of NW_024039056.1, read as the reverse complement.
GATTGAGAATTAATTTAATTAATTTCCAATATACATTTGTGCTTGTCAGTTTATCTTAAACTTGTAATTTGACTGGTCCTGCTGTGTAGATAGACTCTCTGTGTGCTAAGAAGTTTACAAACATTTTGAAGATCAGCTTCCATGCGCTGTGTCTGTCTGAATTTTAGAGGTATAAGGATAGAGGGGCTAGAAAAGAACATAAAGCAATTAACAGATTTCTATTTGTTTGAAATTTTTTATCGTTTATATTTTTTCTTCAACTTCAATGTTATATTCCGTTTTGTAAATATTATCTAACAGGACCAACTTTGCAGACTTGCTGAAATTTTGGCTCTTGAAACCCCTCTGACCATGTACATCATTTTGCCAAAACACTTATTGCTGCATAGTGGCCCTTTACACATGGTTGACCAGCAACTATTTCCTCTGTTGGAAGACACATCTGCTTTTTCCATCCACCTTTCAGCCATCGGGAGTCCCACAAGTGAGTATTTTAAATTACGGAAGCTTTACACAACTTTAGGGAACAGATTTAATCTACTGTAAGTACATGTAGAGCAAGAGAAAATAGAAGCAGGTAGAAACTGGACAAAGGATAGCAATGGTTATCTATTGTATTTTGTACTTTGAACTCACTTGAAAAAGAGAATAATTATGATCAGGCCAAAGACGCATCTCAGATATTTCAGTTTTATATTATTCTGAAAATCTGAGTAACTCTTGCCTTTTTGACTCTCCTAACACTCTTTTTATTCTGTCAGTGCAAATCATGTGCACATCTACACAGATAAAAACGAGTGCAGGCTTGTGTGCCAGTGTGTAACTGTGTGTAAATCTGTGAGTGTGCAGCTGGATGACTGGCCAGGGTCTTTGAACACTAAGACCTGGATGAAGGTTTGAAAGGCCCCTTGAAGCCCCCTGGAAGCCCCTCAGCCAACGCTGACACCCTCCAGGGAGGTGGGGGCAGAGGAGCTGGGGAAGAGAGATCAAAACCGGAGAGAAGAGGCCAAGAGGTCGATGTGAAGGGAAAGATCCAGAGAGCATCTACAGTCCAAGGAAGTATCTGTGTTCTCTGCAGAATCTCTAAAAGGGTCATCACAGTGAGCAAAAAAAGGCATCAAATGTGGGAAGAGTGTACTGCTGTGAAATGCTCGCTATTGCAGGAGAGAAACAGGATGTAACTTTGCCCTGAGGAGGCATGCAAAACCCAATGGCATCAAGTTCCTGTGATGGTTCACTGTAGATATTAGGCTCAAAGTGTTTCCAGATGCCCTTGCAAATTCTTGAATACTCAGCTTTGGGTCAACAAAAACAACAGTGAGAATTAATTGTACAATTGTAATAATTTCCTTCTTAAACCTTGGCCTCTTGGTAATTTGACAGCTTGTGGCGTTTTTTTCAGCAGGATGCAAAAAAAAAATGAGGGCATCTTTTTGAAATATAAAGCAATCTAAAGTGCAGTTGTTTCAGTAAATAATTGTAAAGCATACAATTAATATGTTACAATCATTCAGAGAAGTGATATACTCTTTAGTGCCAAAAGTATTTGCTTTTCTGCCTTCACACACTAATGAATTTCAGTAACGCTCATATTCAACATTCTCACTCCTGTACAGTGCCATTGTGAGTATGTGAAAAACGCCTGCTACATCTGCAGTACACCGTCAAGCTCCGCTCCAAGTTCTTTGAGGCCTGAAGACAGCCTGTGAGAGGTCCAACTAGAGCCAGGCTGACCGAAGCGGAACTGAAAATAGGATTGTTGATATTTTGATAATGAAAGACAGAGTGGGTTTATGGATGGTGACTTTTGGTGTGGTAACTGAGAGAGCAGAACCGTTCTTATTAATTAACATAACAGAGTTATGCTCTGAGAGCTCTGTTGGGCGGACATGAGACTACATGTACAGTATGGAGTGGAGCAAACAGAAAAGATGCAGAATCTGGTGAGACTATACCATTCTTCAACATGATGTTTACCTGCCCTTTGTAGAAACAGCATAACTGGTTACATGTTTCTGAAAAGGGTTGGGTGTGTTTATAAGAATTTTGCAGATTACTCCAGCAAGACATTTGTTAGGTCAGACACCCATGCTGGACAGAAAGATCTGTCTTGACCTTGCATTGTGCTCTGTCTCAGAGCTATGATGAGAAAGAACTGCACATTTCTAAACTGCTTCTGCATAGTTGTAAACATGTAATTGTCGAACTTATCTCATGCTGAAGACTTTGTGGTCCTGTAAATGTAAGTGAAAGGACCCACCCTAGAGTCTACAAAGCAGTTAGTCAGTTTCCGTTCTCCTGGCAGATTTCGAACTCAGGCACATCCATTGTAATACCATACAGGGATGCATCATTTCTCAAATCAGAAAACCCACACCCAGACCTCTAGGGTCCAATACAATGCCTTTTTTTTATAAAGAGAGACTTATATGTGACTGCTTGATTATGGAAACTATTTAATGGTGGTATCTAGGCCCATAAGGCCTCACAAGGTTTGGAGGTAAGTAACAACCAAGTCTGCAGCCATCCCCCGTCAATGCTCCACCACACCTTGGTTGTTATAACAGTTTTGAATTACATAAATTAGGGAATTAGGGAATTTTATAACTTGACTTATTGCGCTGGAAGCATACTATCATGGCCACATGCTGGAAAATGACTAAGTTTGTGATAGTCATGCATAATTGGTTAAAAGGTCTATATACTGAAGTGCTTGATTTGTTAACCTCACTATCAATGCAGTGATTGAAAAACCTGAATTCAATGATTAAATGCAAGAGCAAAAACTTTTGGCATTTGGCTAAAGTATGTATTAATTTATCAGTAAAAAAATATTATAAATGCACATTTTGCATTTAATTATAAAAAGCAAAAAAAAAAAAAAAAAAAAAACATTTGAATAATAATTTGTATCTAAACAGTGATGAAGTCTTTGTCCCTCCTAATCTCCTTTGGGCAGTCTTACAGTTTAAAGCCTGTTTCAGTTTCCTCCCACACACTATTTTAAAATTCAACAAAAAACAATTAAACAAAAAAGAGGCCATACCCATAACACAAAAATAATGAAGCACTCTGATGGCAATCAATATCCAGCCTGAGGTCAGTGAACTATGCTGTCAGATGGTCATTGAAAGCTGGTCTGAATAAAAACCCTGGCTGAGTGCTTATAATCTTTAATTTCATTTCACAATTAGTCTGCTCTCTCCCCATCTACCACTCACCAAAGCAAGGCACCTGGAGCAGAAGCGAAAAGAGCAAACAACTCCAAAAGCCAATAGAGCAGTCTCTAATAATTATTCACCCAATTTATCAGAAAACAAGAATACATTTAGATGAATATTTAGCCTGCAATCAGCTGGACTCACTTACAGTTTGTGAATTTGACTGGTCTTTCTTTCTTTCTCTCTCCTAACCTTCATCAGTCCACTGTAAAGCAGCTGAAGACACATATGGGCATTGATTTTCGCCCTGAGCAATGTGGGCTGAACTCAAAGAGAGGTTGTCAGAATAGTCGGTAAGAGAGATGAGCAAGAGAGAAAGAGTGTAAGAAAGAAAGACAGAACGGAGGACGGAAACCTCCCCAAAGGAACATCTGACAAAAACAAGGTGCTGGCCTGACCCTCACCACCTTAAACATGGTGAAGCTCCAAGAGGAATAGTAAAACCTACAACAACTGAAAGGAGGCAAAAATAACAACAGCACTTTTATTTTCCTTTTTTCTGCTCAGATATTTTTGGATTTACAAACAAATAAATTAATGCCCAATTTGAGTGAGTCCATTGGGCCGCAATCTATCGGCATACTTTGATGTGTTCATTGTAGTTGCCTCAGAAGTCCTGTATGCTGAGTTCCTTTAACAAAGAGAATAAAACAGAGGGATAAAGAAAGACGATAGCGAGGCCTGTTTTTCTATTTGGCAAAGCACCACTTGTATACCTCCTGGACATTCTGCCCTCAGCTTGCCTTCCTCTAGCTTTCGTTTACTTCTCCAGCTTTCCTTTCTGTATCTGGTGCTGGGCCTTGTCAGAAGCTAGGCACTTGAAGAAAATTAATGATCTAACAGGTGTATTTCATTTTTGTTTGATGTTTATTGTTGTCTCCTCTGGATCCCTCATGCATTCTTTGCTATACCCCACATAAAGGATTGTTGTCTCCCTTATTCTAAGTGCCAAGCTTATTTCTTATCAAACTTAAAATTGCTACAAAACAAGGGACCAAGAAAGAAAGTGTTTGAAAAAATATATAATTTTTTTTTTTAAATCAGTTGAGTTTATTTATATAGAGCCAATTCACTAAACATGTCATCTTAAGGCTCTTTACAGAGGCACCATGAATCAGATCATACAATCAGGCTCGTAAAAAAAGAATTATGTCTAAAGAAAACCAATTGAATGTATCCAGTCATTGACTTGGACAACACACTTGGATGAACATGTGACGAAAGTAGATATTTGCTTGCAACCCCTCACACTGAGCATGCATGAAGCCATAGTGGAGAGAAAAAACTCCCTTTTAACAGGAATAATCTTCCGGCAGAACCAGGCTCAGTTTGAGCTGCCATCTGTTGAGGCTAACTTGGGATCCAAGGAGAGACAAGCAGAGAAACAAAATAAACATACAAATAATGATCCATAGACACTTTCTAAGTAAAAACATAGCAGTAACCTAGTTCCACAGGTGGCTCTGTATAGGAAATAATCAGTTAAGCAGATGGGCTCTGAGCCAGTATTCATGTCAAAGAGATGCAATAACCCACATACATTCAAAAATAGTTTGAAAACAAACCACAAAGACCCTCCTTCGTCTCCTCCAGCCCCACGGCCTGCCACCAGAGACTCTGCATCATCTCCGGCCTTAAGGAGACTCTGCTTCTTCAGTGCCCACATGTGGTGGTTGTTTTTGATTTAGGGTTGTCTTGTACTCTGATTTTTGTTTTTGTTCCTTGCCCTCCTTCTAGGGCCCCTGCCCACCGTGGGTGGGTTTTTTGTGTTTTATTTTTGTAGGGTTGTTTTTTTGCATAATGTTTTTTGTGTTTGGGCTCTAAGAACGTCTGGTATCCGCCCTTGGGGGGGTACTGTCATGGTTCTCCCCTTTTTAATTTTCAGTTATTAGTTATTCTGTTTTGTTGATCTTTGGTTTATTTTCCAATATATTCAATCAGTCTTCAGTTACTCTCTGTTGCCCCCTTGTGCTTGTTTCCTTTCCCCTTGGCTTCCTTCTAGTTAGTTTCACTTACAACTGCTCGTTATTCAGCTCATTAGCCTACCCTTTGTTCTGTTCACCTTATATAGTTCAACTCTGCAGTCACTCAGTGCTGGTTCCTTGTTGTTGTTTAGTTGCTGATAGTTGCTTCCTCATCCCTGGCCTACCATGTGAGTTTTCCTTGATGCTTTCTGGTGTTTTGGCTCCTACTATTTTGTATTTTTGGATGTCTGCCTCAGTTATTCATTAAACCAACAAGAACTCATCTGTGCTTCACTGGTTTCTGCATTTGGGTCCTCAAACAACCCCCAACCATACATTGACAAGATGCTTGTCTAACACATATGGATTAATTATATCTAGGGGGGGATGATTTTATTTTTAATTCAATCAATCCTATTTACAGTATAGGAATTCCATAAAACCGTTGCTGCTAAGAGCAAGAGAATGTGATTGGTCATTTATCAAGGGGACGGGATTGTTGTGGCGGAAGGTTCGCAAGCAAATTTGGTTGTGGCCGGTTTGTCAGAAGCATCTTGCTAACCAGTTAGCAACTTAGTGCTAGTGGGTTCCCAATTGGAATTTACATTGGGACCAAGTAGCACTTAGCAATGACACTGTAAATGAACGCATTCTACTTTTAGAAATTTTAGGAACCACTAGGGGTAGAACGGTTCACAAAATCCACAATTCGGTTCGGTTCACGGTTTTGTGGTCATGGTTTTCGGTTCGGTTCGGTATATGTTGATTGTTAGCCTGACATTTTGGTTGTGTTGCTGTTAGCATAAACAAAACGTGTTGCACAATGCTTGCACATTGTTTCACTTTTATCCACAACTTTCTTTCCGCTGTCGTCGTAGGTCACTCTAAATTTAAAGTGGTCCCATACAGCAGACCTATAAAGTGCTGCTGGCGCGTCTTCCAACTCCTATTCTTTCCCACTCGCCATACCCACACAATTCTCTACAACAACTGATTTTTTTCTGCTACACCCAGCTAAACTGCTTCGCTTCTTCTTCTTGTTTACTACTGGTGGTTGGCTTTGGTCGCAGTATCGCCACCTTCTGCTCTGGAGTGTAATCGCTTTGCCTATGAGAAAAAGGAGCAGCACATGAACCGAACGCAACACACGCGAATCGAACCGAGACAGTCGAACCGAACGCTTCGGACGGTTTTCATAAACCGTTCCATCGCTAGGAACCACAAGTAAACCTGCAGATTGAGAGCGAAGTGCTCTGATAGGAACATAAGGAACAACCATATCTCTGATATAAGATGGAGCTTGGCTATTTAAGGCTTTATATGTGAGAAGAAGGATTTAAAAAATTCTATTCTTGATTTAACAGGAAGCTAATAACAATGAAGAGCCCTTCTATAGTTTGAGGTTAGTAATGAAATTAATGAAACTATTCAATGAAAAACAGATTCAATTATTTATGAGATTATGATCTGAAGTTACATGTGTGGCTCTCAAAAAAGATCTGATGTTGCAAGATTGGAATAGTGTTTACAGAGAGAAAGATATTAACATATCATAGTAATCTTATTGATATATTCTAACTATTATATATAAAAATGTGTACAATCAAATTCATTTATAAATGTTATAAATATAAATCCACGGTTAAGCAGGCGATTAAAGAATGCTTGTAAAAATACAAATTATCTTTATAAAAAGGGTATTAAATCAAGAACCAGCAATTCAGGAAGCAGATATAAAATCTATAAAAATAAGTAAACAGAAATAATTATGTCTAGCAAAAAAATGTATTATAGGATACTATAAAACGAGGACAAGCTGGTTGGAGAAAGAAATGTACAGTATATAATGAATATCTAATTGAAAGGTGAAAAGTGATCCAACATAAAAACTGAATAGAAGAAGCAAATAAAAGACAGAAATATAATATAACATGTACTTTAAAATAGCAAAATATATTATTAAAAAACAAATGCAATCTAAACATTTTACATTATTGTGAGTCTTAGTAAACTTTCTACTGCAGACTTAAAAATTCTCACCAAGAAAAGACAAACAATCTATCCTATAATCTGCAAACATTCTTTTACAGTATTAGGAAAGAAACAAAAGCAAAACTGCAAGAAGAAATAATCATTTTCTAAAAACAAAATTGCCAAAAGTAGCTATGCTTGTTATAATTTCTACAAAATTAATAACTAAAACATTTTTGTAATTTATATAATACTTTTTAGTAATCCATGACTTCATATCGTCTTTGAGGTGAATCTGATTTGACACAGAAGTCTGCTGCTCTTAATAATATTTCAAATACAGTACCAAAAGACCAGAGAATATACTAGTCAAGAACGGGAGACATTAGTAGTTTTTCATAAGTACAGAAACAAGTTTATAACCTGAACATGACCATAATTTCACTTTTAACCACTGCATTTGTGACAACAGCTTTGCAAAAGAGGTAACAAAAACCTAAAAAAGAAAAAAAAACGTCTTTATCTTTTACAGGCTGCCAATTATTACAGAGAGTGTTGTGACTCATCGAAGCACTGACTATACAGGAAAGTATCTATGTGCCTGCCTCTTTAGTGTATGTACTACTGTCATGATAATCTGTGATATTATAATTTGAACATAACTGTGTCTAAAATATAAGCACATAACTTTTAAAGAAATCGTAGGGAACAACTGTACTTGGATGAACAAAAGTGTATTTCTGGTGTCTGAAATCAATCACTATCCTAAATCTAGAGGAAGCACAAACATCCTTCTCAAGCGTGTTTTTGTGTTTTCAGTGTTGTGTAAGCCTCGTCTTGTTCTCTATACTTGACCTTCTGACACCAAGGCCCAGTTATGGCTGTTAGAGACAACAAACAAGGCCAATCTTTATCTCCCAGATCATTACACAACAGTAGCAGAGAAAAGCACAGTACAGAAATAGCCAAAGGGCAAGGTGGTTGGCCTGTCGTCAGCGCTCATCTTTCATACAGCTTGTACACCTGCATGCTGACATACTCACAAACTCACAAAATGTATCATATAGTGGCCTACAAGCCCTCGTGGGGTCGGATGTTGTTGCATTCATATAAACAAAAGTAAAAAAGAAGGACAGAGATACCTGGGGAAATACAATAGTGACAAATTCCTATTAAAAGATTATAGCTTCACTTTATACGGAACACAAATTTATAGTTTTTAATAGGTAAAGAAGGAATCAAAAGTATGATATGTCCTTAAAAATCACCCTATACATCAAATGTCTACAATCAGACCACTTCATCGTGGCAAGTGCATATGCAAATGTATATGGGCAAGTCAAAAATCAGACCTTAGGTCAATCAAACTAAGACAAATGCAGATCTCAATCTGAGATCTCATATCTGCTCAACCAATATGAGGTCTGCATGTGATGCTCTTTGTTGAGAATAACTGTACTTTTATTTCCCAAGTATTGACTCAGCAGACCTGGATACAAATGCATCCATAGGGTCAACTGAAAACAAATATAATCTGAAGGCACTCTGAAATATATGAAATTTTATTGGATTAAAAGATTGAAATCTCTTCCTAATTATTATACAATGAAATCAGCAAAAAAAAAAAAAAAAAAAAAAAAGGTGATTTCATGGAGTCATTAACTTGCAACTAACACTCCTCCAGTGAGATTGTAGCAGCCACCATCAGTCAAATACATGGACTTCTCAACATTTTAGCAATACCTTTTGCTGAGCATGCCAGTGGTGACAGCAGAGAGAAAAACTCACCTTTCCTTTAATTCCTCAAAACAATGTGTATTAATCTAAAAAAAAAACCTCAAAGACAAAAACATTACAGCTGTAGAAAATATAGAAGTTCCTTTACTATTTTGTTTGTCTCAATGAAGTGTATTCATGCACTGGTGGTTGGAGATGGTGCACAGATTGTGTGTGGATGGTGAATGTGTGAGTGTGCTTAGAGTGTGACCAGGTGAAGGCTTAAAGCAAGTGCTGAGCTCCGACCTGGTTATTGTTAGAGCCAAAGTAACCTAAAGGCTAGTTAAGATCTACATGACACTGGCCCAACTCCAACAGCTGTAGTCTGAAAATCTTTACCCCCCACAGACACACACACGCACACCCCCACACATGTTCAAGCACAGAAATAAGCACAGTCTCTAACTAGTTTTACTTTATCTGCTTTCCTCTGATTTTTGTTTTCAATATATGCTGTTGTTCGTACTCAGCCATAAATAAGTTCCTCTGAAGTCTGAGGATGTATTATTTCCTTTTCTCTTTATGCCTCCCACACATATGTCATACACAGATGCCAAAATGCATTGGATGTTGCCACTATAAAAATGCAAATCCACCTGCTTCTTGACTTCTTGCTGCACATATTTTTCTCCCATTTTTTTTCCCACTGACTTCATTAGAGTAGAAGCAGAATCTGGGTGACAACTTTAATTACAGGTGTGCGCACACACACTGGGAGCTATTTTCTCCTTAGTCTACCTAATCATCATCAATAGCCTTGTCATTGCCACCACTATTCACCCCCACAAGGCCAGCATGCTGGGAGCAGATGAGGTGCCTTAAATTCATGTATGTATAAGTCAACAGATATAGGCAGATATAAAACTGAAACTGGGCTGGATGTGACTTTTCAAGATGCAAAATAGTTAAAATAAAGAGGTATGAGGGATGAGATAGTCAGTGGTGGTGTGGAGGTGAAGGAGGGTAGTGGTGGGAGGTTATTGTCGGGGTATAATTGCCTGGAGACGGTGCAGAAATAAGCCCTAATGGTCACTAATCCAAGCCTGGAGAGGGCCTCTCCAGAGTGCTCCACTGAATGCTGGTAATGGGCTTCCAGCTCTGTCACTTACATATGCATAGATCTTCTACCATTAAAGCTTGTTTCAATGACAAATATGGGTAGTTGTAAAAAATGATAAAAAAGTAAAATGGGGAAAGAGAAAAAGAGATGGAGAGATTGATGGAGGGAGATTCCCTCTTGGCTGGCAGTAATTTGGCAGCCGATCAGGTGCCTGTCCTTAAATCTCATTAGCCTCTTGTTCACCTGATGCCGACTAGAGGCATAAGAGCTGGAGATGCCTCTTAAAGTGGCTTGAAGAAAATGTACTAGTATATTTTTAATAGTCATAGGAGGAGTTTATAAAAGAAACAGAAAATTACTTTTTTTTTATCTTTAGCTTACATTATTTTAGTTAGATATTTCTTAATTCCATCATTCCTTACTTTAGAGTATCTCCTACAAACATCTTCTAGGGGCCTCAGTGGCTATAGACAGCACTGAAGAAACTCATAGGCCTGCAGTTTTCTTAAGATATATTTTTTCTCTTGTCTCTGAAATTTGCAGGAGCAACTCTTTCAGCTTTGAAGTCATAGTTAATGTTTTGGTAACTCTAAATCTACTTTAGTTTTCTTTTGTTTTTTGTGAGTATTTAGCAATTCAGTCTGGATCCTGCAAAAGTAAAAATTCTACAACCACTATAATTTGCAGTACTTCCTAATCTGCTGAATGGTTCCAGAAGTGATGATGCAATGGTGAAAGTGACCAAGTATGTGTTAAATTTCACATCAATTTTTATTGCTCCTGGTTTTGGAAAAAAAAAAAAAAACAGTACCTAAGGAATGACAGATAATCTTATGCTAACAGCTTTGTTTTAAATCTTTCTATTTAGTTAGTTTATTAGGACATCACTTATTACCTCAAGGTGATAGTTGTAGCTGACTTCCTTGGTTGCTGTCTGCAAATATATAAAGATATGTCAACTGGTTATCCAACAACTTCAATTAATGTGCTACTCTAAGGTAATTTTGTTTTGCAGTTTAATGAGATAAATGTTAAAGACAGTATATTCTTGTAATTGAAATACGTTAGATCAATCTTATAGTTTATAAATGGGATAAGCTACCGATATATGCAAATGTACTGCCACACAAAAAATGCCTGAGTGAAATGATGCATGCGGTCACAAGTAATCTATAAACTAGGGTCAAGCAGTGTTTCAGGGCTGAAATGTTTCACCAGTATAAGGAGGCCTTAGATTTCGGTGCAATGGTTTTTAGTTCTGGCCCGTCTACCCTTTTTGCATATCTTAACCGTATTTCATGCCAACTTATTTTCAAATAAAAGCGACTAGTGACAAATTAAGAAAAAAAATATAAATCAATGACTCTTACCTGGTTAGTGTTTGGGACCCACTATCACCCCTTTATGACAAGCATCGAACCATAAGGGACTTAAGTTTCTATTGAATATGTCACCATATGACTGCTGGGACACTTTGGAAATGCATCACTTTGTAATGTTTGAAACTTGCTATCTTTGCACTATTTTCTGACCAAATGTGTCACTCCTCAAAATTATAAAAATGAATTTGTTCAAAGCTTGGGGTTATGCAGAGTATATGTTTTCAAGGGCATACAGGCTCTTATGTGTAGATATGAATGTAACTGGATACCAAGATAAATAGGTTCATATTTCACTATTTCTTCTCCATGTACTGGGATTAATAATAGCAAAGATGGGTTCCCATGATATGAATGACCAGAAAATTAGGTTTTCTTTTCTTTCCATGTGTTTTGGTGTGAGTTCATATATCTGTAAGCAGTGTAAAGCTCAGATACCTTTGCAAACAAATCTGTGACGTAATTTAGAATACAAGGTTACACACATTCAAATTTGCACATATTTATTTTTGTTTTTTGTGTTTTTCCAATTTCCCACTG